>NC_092629.1:81984296-82338046 GCF_039555335.1 Amphiura filiformis
GTGGAAGTTTAAGGTCATGTCTTCCACAGAGGGTATATAGATTTCAACTGGAACAGCCCAATCAGCCTGGGAAGTAAGAATTGTTTTCTTTCAATTTAGAATTGCGGTATTTTAATCTCCCATTTGTTGCATGTCTGTTTGCTTCAATGAAGTCATAGTGGAATTCATGTATCCAATTCTTCTCTTGTTGTAGTCACATAATTTCTAATTAAGTGTGCTTGATGTAAATAATGTTCTTGCCTTTTGAGTGTTGCAACAAAATAATGTCAATGACATCAGACTCATGCCAAGAATGAACTCAATTAAGTACTGTACAATGTTGTTATGACCACATCAAAGTTAGCAAAGAAACCAAAAGTTTGATAAAGTGTTTTATTTTGGGTCAGAATTTTGTTTTAGTGCGAGAATTAATAAATTAATATAAATTTGCGGGAATCATGTGATTCTTGCAAATCAACTTCTGTGTAAACTACAAACGTTTGCGGGAATCAACTTTGATTCATGCACATCTGTTTACAAGAATCGATTCTCTGATTCACACCAAAATTCTGACCCTGTTATTTCAAAAGACCCACACAATCACTCAAAATCCAAATGCTACAATAAGCATGATCTAAAAACTCTAATCTCTATTCCAACATTTCACTGACATACTCTTGCATTTCTCTCATTTCTAAGTAATTAATATGTTCCTCCACACGCACAAAAAATGATACGAAAACATTGTCGTATGTGCAACCCAACCGCTTGTCTCCAGCATTGTCACAATTTTAATCATAATACATCAGCTCAGATTGCACATGATGTACGGTGGAAGATAAAATGTGTCAAGCCAATCATAAATAATCGTTGATATCTATGTCAAGTATATTGGATCACGAAATGTCGGTTTAACTTTAATATATTAGAGTGTTATTATGTGGGATCCGTGTTATGAGATAAAAGTGTTTTGACATATGCATCTGTGTCATAATTTTGTGGAAATTTTAACTTTTCCACACTGAAGTAAACAGAATGTCACTTACAATGGTGGAATTATCATGACAAGCAAAATCAGAATGAATCTGAGGTCTTTATAATATAGTAGTACAGTTTAGATTTAATGAACACGCGAAGTGCCCTAATTTTCCTGACTTTGCTGGTATAAATTCAAAATAGGTTCTTACAAACTTTTCTGGTTAGATTCAAAATACTTGCAGGCCTGGAAGAAACATTTTCCTGATATTGATAAATATTAAGATAAATTACCCACAAGTAGCACAAAAAACTTAAAACTTACCCATTTTCTGTAATTGAGGATACTAAATTTTGTCCGAATGCCAATATTTCCTGTGAGGCAGCTCTCAAATTTCCCCATTTTTCCAATTGATTCTTGAAAGACACAATGCCCTTGAATCCAGACAACCCCAGTAGTGGTTTGTTTTGTGTCAGATTGTTGTGAACTAACAATATTCCAGTATTGTATTTCAAAAAGACCCAGACAATCACCAACAATCTCAATTCCACGATAAGAATAGAAAAATCCCATCTGCGACATTCTGACATTTCTCTCATTTCTCACAGATTAATACTTTCCTCCACATGCACAAAAATAATAGTAAAAACATTGTCATCGAACCCCCTCATCTACAGCATTGTCACGATTTTAATCAGAACACATCGCATTAGGTTGCACATGATACAGCGGAAGATAAAAACCAAATGTAACAAGCAAGCTACAAATAATTGTCTGTATCTATGTCAAGTACAAGATGTCAAGATTAGGATACATCCTATGTCAACTTAACTAAAAATTGTTATTATGTGGGGAAGTATGTCATGATATTTTGAAACTTATCTGTTTCATAATTTTGTGGAAATTTTAACTTTTTGATACAAGCAAACAGAATATCACTTACTATAGAGAAATTGTCATGACTAGCAAAAATCAGAAGTAATCTGAGGCTTTTATAGTGTAGCAGCCGCCAAGATTTAGTCAATTGCTTTGATTTTCTTAACTTTGCTGGTATCAAAATAAGTTCTTGCAGTCTTCTCTGATGAGAATGAACTGGCTTGCAGGTCTGGAAGAACAATTTCCCTGAAATACTCAAAATTAAAATTTGTGACCTGACAAGTGGCACAGAAAACTTGAAATGCATACATTTTCTGTAATTGAGGATACTAAATTTTGTCCAAATGCCAACATTTCCTGGGAGGCACTGCTCTCAAATTTTTCCACTTGATTCTTGAAAGATACAATGCCCTTAAACCAGACAACCCCAATAGTGGTTTGTTTTGTGTCAGATTGTTGTGAACTAACAATATTCCAGTATTGTATTTCAAAAAGACCCAGACAATCACCAACAATCTCAATGCCACGATAAGAATAGAAAAATCCCATCTGCGACATTCTGACATTTCTCTCATTTCTCACAGACTAATATTTTCCTCCACACGTACAAAAATGATACTAAAAACATTGTCATCGAACCCCCTCATCTACAGCATTGTCACGATTTTAATCAGAACATATCGGATTAGGTTGCACATGATACAGCGGAAGATAAAAACCAAATGTAACAAGCAAGCCACAAACAATTGTGTGCATCAATACCAAGATGCAAGTGCAAGATGTCAAGATTAGGATACGTCCTATGTCGACTTAATTCAAAATTTTTATTATATGGGGAAGTATGTCATGATGTTTTGAAACTTATGTGTCATAATTTTGCGGAAATTTTCACTTTCTGACACAAGCAAACAGAATATCACTTACTATTATATAGAGGAATTTTCATGACTTACAAAAATCAGAAGGAATCTCAGGCTTTGATATATAGTGTAGCAGCAGCCAAGATTTAGTCAATTGCTTTGATTTTCTTAACTTTGCTGGTATCAAAATAAGTCCTTGCAGGCTTCTCTGATGAGAATGAACTGGCTTGCAGGTCTGGAAGAACAATTTCCCTGAAATACTCAAAATTAAAATTTGTGACCTGACAAGTGGCACAGAAAACTTGAAATGCATACATTTTCTGTAATTGAGGATACTAAATTTTGTCCAAATGCCAACATTTCCTGGGAGGCACTGCTCTCAAATTTTTCCACTTGATTCTTGAAAGATACAATGCCCTTAAACCAGACAACCCCAGTAGTGGTTTGTTTTGTGTCAGATTGTTGTGAACTAACAATATTCCAGTATTGTATTTCAAAAAGACCCAGACAATCACCAACAATCTCAATGCCACGATAAGAATAGAAAAATCCCATCTGCGACATTCTGACATTTCTCTCATTTCTCACAGATTAATATTTTCCTCCACACGTACAAAAATGATACTAAAAACATTGTCATCGAACCCCCTCATCTACAGCATTGTCACGATTTTAATCAGAACATATCGGATTAGGTTGCACATGATACAGCGGAAGATAAAAACCAAAATAACAAGCAAGCCACAAACAATTGTCTGCATCTATGTCAAGTACATTGGATTACGATACGTCCTACGTCGACTTAACTCAAGAGTGTTATCATGTGGGGAACATGTCATGGGATATAAATGTTTTCTGAAACATATATGGATCTGTGTCATGACTTGAAAATCAAGAGCAATCTTTGCAGATTTACAGTAACATGAGGCCAAATTTACAGCAAAACAAGTTCATTATGTTGCACTTTGCTGATATTAAAAATAAGTTCTTGTACGATCTTATGCTGAATATGAACACAGAATCAAATTATTCTCAAATTATTTTGAATCACTTGTAATTGGGTGAAAAACATGTGTGGGTTTCGGGAAATCAACATTGATTCTCTTACATATTACTTGGAGTAACATTTCAAACTACCTTTCAGAAGTAACAACGGATTTAACCCAACTCCACAAATATTCAAAATTCTAAAAGTTGGCTTCCTCTAGATGGCCTGAAAACCTAAATGGATTTTTTTTATTTGTTTTGTTTTTACTTCTAATTTTAGAGACAAACAAATTTTGAAAATTTGCAGCATTTTTTCAAAACATTTCAGTTCAAATCAATCCACTACTGCCAAAAAACCAACTGTTTTCGGACAAAAAGGTGAGTGTTGTTGACTAGTTTTAAACTTTTCTTTGACAACTGTTTTTTAATCAAATACATCTAAAAAAATCCTCAAATGCAACATCTGGGTTGGTCAGGCCTGTAGAACAGGAGTTTTTTTGGCTACCTAACTCAACAGGTTTCTTCTGTCAGTCACTATTTCAGCCACAAACAAGACATGTGACCAACAAATTTACCTAGGCGAATGAAGACTAAGTGCAGCCCTATGCTACAAATGTGTACATCCATGTCAAAATGATCAGCGTTCGAAATTTTGGTTGTCCGGTTGCCCGGGACAACTAAAAAAGTCGCCGGACAACCAAAAATACTGATTCGGTTGTCCGCCGGACAACCATAAATCTAGCTAAAAGTCAAATTTGTAGGCCTACGGACAACCAAAAACTTAGACGGACAACCAGAAATTGTAATCTGGTTGTCCGTGGGACAACCATTTATTTTTCCTAAATTCGAACACTGAAAATGATGTACTTGTCGGCTGCTACATGTGTCTCATTTAACAAATACCAGACTCATCTCAAGTGGAGGTCACTCCCAATCATCCCCAAGTCACAAAGTTTAGGAATGTTCTCTGTATTCCTAAACATGTGACTTGGGGTGATTTGAAGTGACCTCCACTTGAGATGAGTCTGGTATTTATTCCTAGCTTTTATGTAAAATGAGACACATGTGACATGTAGCAAGCGACAAGTGCATTGTTGATATGGATGTACACATATTGGATTGTCACATATTGTGGACCAAAATAACATATCCATCAATAGCTTTTGACTTCACACTAGCGTTCCCACAAGCAATGCAGTCTAGTCAATAGACTGTTGGGATTACCTATGGTGTCTTTTTCTTGATAAATTTGCAATCGACATCCATCACTATGTAATACACACAACAAATTATTGTGAAAATGAGATACAAGCAAAAAACATATGGCAGCAAGATGTACCAACAGGATCGCATTAGTACCAACGCATCAATGAAACCAGGGGACACACAGAAAATGTTAAAAACTGCCAGTCAACATCAAAAACAATGACACTGCACTAACTAGTCCGACACTTATCCCTGTCCCAGCCGTACAGGCAAGTGTCAAACACATTTCACAGATCCACTTATTTACTTGTGAACTAGTTCAACTGCCGATTGTGAAGTGCTATTTTTGTGTTAAATTTACATTGATCTAGAGAATACTCTCCAACACTTCATTATCATGTAAAGCGGATGAAGATGTGGATGAAGACATGTTTTTAACGGTTGGCCACATTGTGACCTATTTCGACCTAGTTTTACTTATAAAGACAAGTTTAGGCTGTAAAAGGAAATATAGGTATTGGCACTATTAGGCTTGTTCAGACAAGAGCGCACCTCAGTGTTAGTGCAACACGGATGTAGTGGGAGGTCATCATTAAAACAATGATACTTGCCCTCGTTAACTCTAAGCACTCTGTGTTATCTGCAGCAATTACTTCGTGTTAGTGCACTTCCACAGAGATTTCTCGGTGGTATCTTTCATGTTACACTTTGCTCACTTCATGTTTGTTAACACGATACTTGTTCAAACGGGTGCTAAGTTTAGTGTTAGCTGAGCTAGGCTACTATTGCTATATATTTAATTTTTGAACATGTGTACTGTGCCTGGCACCGTGTCAATGCCTGTGCATACTTCGCAGAAGCTCTGACTTTAGCACTTGGCTGCTTAGTAACAACATATCGTGATCAGTTTAATTTTCTCAGGCCGTGCGTAGTCCCTGTTGCAAACTTTGTAATAGGCGCATACATAATATTAATTACACATGCATGTGAAACATCGACCTGAATGCACTGACATCACTGACTAGAGGAAGGCAAATAGACTATAGTTGCTGCAATAGGCTTCCACATAAAAAATCTTATTTTCTTAAAATATCAAGAGCTATCTCAAGAACCATAGAACCAATTCTAGGCTTGTTTGTACTCATTTTAATGCATTTTCATTCTGTCTCCAATGAAATGCCATGAAAATGTACAATT
Source organism: Amphiura filiformis (assembly GCF_039555335.1). Taxonomy (NCBI): domain Eukaryota; kingdom Metazoa; phylum Echinodermata; class Ophiuroidea; order Amphilepidida; family Amphiuridae; genus Amphiura; species Amphiura filiformis. The sequence continues at coordinate 81,990,378 of NC_092629.1, forward strand.
CTGACATTTTTGAATTTTTAAATTTTTTTTAGAAACATTTCGTCTGTAGACGACACCCACACAGACAGCTCTCAAACTTAGCTATCTAAAGAACCACTGAACAATACTAGGCTTGTTTGTACTCATTTTAACACATTTTTCATTCTTTTTCCAAATATGGTCATGAAAATGTACAATTCTGACATTATTGAATTAAAACAAATTGAAACATGTTGTCTGCAGCTGACACCTGAGTGGACAGAGGATAGGATGCTCATTGTTTATGGAAAGTCACACAGTATATACATTATCATGTCAATTATCATCATTGGGCAGGAAAAACCTCCCATGTGTCATTGGCCCCTGAACATGTTTAAAGCAAAACCTCCTATGTAACGTAACCTGTTGGCAGTTTTGTTTTAGGCCCTTCACAATTAATTCTTAGTTTCCTGTTTCATGGTTGAAAACAAGGGATGAGGTGACTTTTAATTATTAATTATTAATTATTGATTATCTATTATTTTCTTTGTTTTAAAACAAGTGGTCGCAACCTACATCAACCCGTTTTGACAAGTTACATGCATTTAATTATTTTACAACTATGTTTGATTTTATACATAAATAATGGTACAGTTATGTTCTTTGTTTATTCATCATTATAGTTGATATGATCAAAGTCAGGAAGTAGCAAATGGGAGTCATTAAAAGTTATTTTAAAAGAGTAAATCCAAAATATAAATAAAATAATTAAAAGTTTTGCAATTCTCTACTTCGGACGCGGGCGGGCGGGAAACAGGAAACTAAGAATCAATTGTAAAAGGCCTTAAACATGTTCAGGGGCCAGAAGCTCATGAAGTTTTTCCTGTCCAACGACGTTATGCATATTGCAACCATCATCTCAAACTCAAGTCAACGCAATTATAAATTTGTAAAATTAAATGCATTGCTTTATAACGGCATTGGAATATGACAAGATGGTGGTGAAGCAGGACTGCTCCATTCCAGTTGAGATCCATACACCCCTTATGGAAGATGCGACCTTAATCTTCCACACAGGGAGTGTGAATTTCAAATGGGGTTACCTAAATGTGTGACACTATTTTAAATCTACACCCCCTGTGTGGGAGATTAAGGTCATGTCTTTCACAGGGGGTGTGTGGGTTTCAACGGGAATAGCCTACTGTCTGCTGTATTATCAACTCATGCTACTAATACCCCAAAGGAGAAAGTAATTGTTGTATTAAATGTGAGCCCTCTCCATGCAGGTGTTGACTGCAGATGACAAGGTTCAAAAGTTTCTTTAAAAATTCAACAATTTACATTTTTCATTACCATATTTGGAATCAGCATATAAAATGCATTAAAATGAGTACAAACAAGCCTAGTATTGGTTCAGTGGTTCTTAAGATACCTCTTGATATTTTGAGAAAATATCTCAAAATTTTTTATGTTGCTGCCTGTGGCGTGCATGCAAAGCATTAACAACTCATGTTTAGCAGGTGATTTCAATGATGTATTAAAATGCATGCAAAACTTAAAATCTATCGAGAATCAGCAAAAATTGATTCCGGTAAAGACTCTCCCGAATTCAATTTGCATGAATCAATATTGATACGCGTAAAACACTGGGCCAGTCAACAGTGGAATCTAAATCGCATTAATGTGGTTTTTCAGAAATTTAGATAAATGTAGATTTCTATGGGAAAGTAATTCCATATATGAAATCTGCAATAAGTTTACAATGGAGTGCAGTATCACGGTATAGCTCAGGGGTTCTTTAAAGTGGTAGCCCGCAAACCCGATCCGGCCCGTTGACCAGTGTGGTTGGTCCTTGAACAGCTCTGATATGTACAGTACACATAACCAGGGGGGGCCAGCCAAGATTGGCTGAATTTTGACGTCGTCATTGGTTTTACACGTAAACACAAAAATGTCTCAAATTATTCCAAAACTGTACGTATGTTATTAAGCACTATCTTATCAGTCTAAATCCGTTGAGGTTCGCCAGTGAACCTCATCGTAAGTACTGTTTTTTTTTAATTTGTTGTATGAATAATGCACGATATGTTACGATATATACTTAAAATTTCCCCGTGTGTACCAAAGCGAAACGTGGTGTAATGGTGAAGAGTCTCTCCTCCCACGCAGAGGGTCCCGAGGTCGATTCCCCACTCCGGCAATGCATGATTAAGGATTTTTTTTAATTTTTTTTTCTTTGAGTCTAAAATTATTTATTTTCATGTGAAAATGTATACATTGCACTGGGAAATATATTTTGTGCGTTTTTTCTGTATTATTGGGCCAATAGAGCTAAAAACGTTTGGCTCGGGAAAAATAATTATGTCCGGCGTGCAGACAGTGTTGCCGTCATATTGTCTGTTTTGTTTACGCTTTTGGCTGTTGCCACATTGAATAATGTCGTCCACCATCGTCTGCACATAACATGATATTGATGTTGGCCCTCTATGGCCTGTGAGCAAATATAGTTGAGAACCCCTGTTAGATACAATGGGCAATTCCAGTTGAAATCCACACTACCCCTGTGGCAGATTTTGGAAATATCTTCCACAGAGGGAGTATGTTTTTCAAATCTTGGTCAGAGTTAATCATTCTGAAACCCATACTCCATCTGTATAATGCCTTTACCTATATCTTCCACAACTGGTGTGAGTATTTCAAATGTAAGTAACCAAATTGTCCATTCTATTTGAAACTTATCCTCCCTCTGTGGAAGACTTTAGCTAAATCTTCCACGGGGGAGTGTGGATTTTGAATGGAATAGCCTGATGCAATGCAGGCCTTGGAAGTAACATGTTGATGCGACTTAATGTGGATCTTCTATCACATATGAATTGCCATATTCCAAGCTATTCTATGTATCACATCCGCAGCTAATTGATTTCAATTGATTCTTGGTTGACTTCTACTAGATAACCAAGCAAGAATTGAATTTATTATTTGTAAAACTTAATGTAATTAACTACTAATGCAAGTGTAGAAATGATTTGTTATCTTGTTGCAAATTTATACTCCTATTTTGAAAGCTGTAATGTTCATAGCCCAAAGGTTCTTTGAACGTTCAACTGCAGGGCATTTATTCTTCTGTTATTTGCCCACAAAGGGGAGGGAATAATTTTACCCCTTTGGGAAAGAATTTTGTGTTTCAAAAAAAGAAACAGAAAAAAGGGGGAGTACAATGTACTGGAAAAAAAATTTCAACAGGATTCAAGGATGATGCAATGGTTCAGGCCGGGGGTTCAGGACTGTATCATCTAGGGAAGAATGAGATGTTTGTAGGGAAGATGGAAGAACAAGTCCTAATTAGCTAACAGTTGTACTGTTGTATAAGAAAAGTTCCTGGGTCTAATAAATACCTACTTTCAGTCAGGAAGGGAACAAGAAACAGTCAGGAAAAATGTGGCACATGTATGTAGATAACAACCAGCATAATTTTATTCTCTTTTGGGTCCATTTCTGTGGGATGCTGGTTGTGAAGAATCTGGGGAAGGATGTGGCCGCAGCGCAGTAGCGTGAGGGGATAATTTAGATTTTCTGCAAGAATAGACACCCCTGGGTTCAAGAATCTAAAAAGGTTCCTTATAGAACCATTAGAGGTTCAAAAGACCCTTTGGAGAACATTTCATGGTTCTTTGAGAGGAAAGCTGAAGCAGCTGTTTTTCGAACGCATCTCGAAGCTGCGCCTAATGAAATGTGTACTGATGTCACTGCCACATCAGTGTGAAAAATCAGGTGTCGTTTTTTAGATGTGTACAATGCAGAATGGAAAACCTTTTCAAATGCCTATAGAGTGCCGAAGTGTGACGTCATACAATTTTCTTTTTTGCATTTCAGCATTTTTATGACCATATTTCAGTAGAACATGATGAAAAACATCCACAGTCCAAATTTGGTGGGAATCGGATCATGAGGGCCCAAGATATGGCCGCATGAATACCTAATTAGCCCCATTGAAATCAGTGTAAATTGGCCTGGTTCCAAACAGTTATGATCCGATTCCCACCAAATTTGGACTGTGGATGTTTTTCATCATGCTCCACCGATACATGGTATTCAAAACGCTGAAATGCTAAAAAGTTTTCTGTGACGTCATCACTTCGGTACTCTATTACAGATAGATCCTTCTTACGCCAGCTCCTCGATTTTGTTCAGGACCTTAATGGACAATATCTCACAAAGAAGCTTTGCCAGCTTAAAGTCCCATGTGTGGACAGTCACAGATGTGATGCAGCCAAGAGTGGTAAGCCTAATGCCGCTAATATTGATTTAGCGTTATTGGCAAATACGGTGCTCAAATTCATTTTTTGTTTTCATGTGTGGTGGGTCGAAATTCATTAAATTATGTCAAAATGTAATGTAATTTTTTCAGATGTTGACATAATTTCTTGAATTTTGTCTCATTTTGTGTAACAATTCCTGCCAAATTAATGCAACCTATGAGTTTTTTTTTTTTTTCCATATTAAGAATTGAATATTTGCGCATGTACTGAGCATGTTCTTTTAGTAATTGCACAAAAGAGTGTGACAATTAAATTTAAGAAATTGATTGAGGTATTTGTATAATGATGCCACATAAGACACGGTTGTTTGATGGGATCATTTATAAGTTTTTCAAACAAAACATCATGTACAACCAAATTTTAGGCTCAAACAGCTAAAAGTGATATCATGCTAATGTATACACATGATTTTGAGTCATTCTCAACTTTAATTTCCCGTCTTTTACACAATTATTCACTTTTATAGCCTTTTTATAGCTTTACAGATATAAAATGTATCTATTAATGACAAAATTTGTGGTGCTATTTAGTTACTGGAAATTACTCTTTCAAACTATTAATACAAATCATTCCTTTTATTGTTTGCTAAAATATGTTTATAAAATTTCTTTGTTGCTTGTTTCACCTATTCCAGCTGTTTGAATGGCAGTATTAATCACCTACCCCTTGCAAATAAATCAATATGATTTAGGATAAATAGCGCCATCTATAGTTTGCATTTAGTTAAAAATGAAGCCAATTCTATATACATCAAACAACCGTGAAGAGGTGGTACACAGTGGACAATGCCGAAAGTGCATTGCTTCCTATCTCTTTAGTTATATTCGTCTCAGATCAAAGCGTAGCATTTTTGAAGTGCTAAGTAACTGATATATAAGAACTTTCAATTGAATATATTCGACATTGGACTCATTTTGCTGATGATCGTATCACAAAATGGATTTACTGTGTGACCCACTTACCTTTCGTATGGCTAGTTATCTCATCACTTCAGGTTATGACCAAAGCATATAATAGTCCTGTAGATAACACAAGAAAATGAAAGAACAATATTGTTACTCCAGTTGTACATGTGCTGCTGTGCAGATGTGACTATGCATCTTACAATATGTGACCATCCACCATAACTGAGCCCGGATGTCGCCAGTGCCACTATTGAGATATGCTCCATTGAACTTAACAATAAACAGTAGGAAACAAAGGATTTATTGACTGTTTTATTGATTTTCACTACTTAAATGTCAAGTACTATAGACATGATATACATCATTTTAAAGCTAATTTCAAGCAGAATATTTTGGTTGAATATCTCAAAAATGATGATTGGCGACTTCAGGGCTCAGTTGTGCTGGATGGTCACATATGGTATTCACTACATGTTTGATATTCAAACATTATATCGCAAAATACTATAATAGTCCATTTGGTATCCTCTTCTTGAGTGTTGTCAGTGCATGTTCCAGCGCACATAGTGTTAAATCATGCATGCATGTTAACTCAAAGAACTGCCAAGATTACATGCCCAGTTACACCCACAAATTAACTCAGACATTCATTCATTTCATTCGGCTGCGTAGCAAAGTTTCTCCATGTACTACTATTTGAAGCCAAATCTGTAATGGCATCTGGCAGTAAAAAGTTGCCAAAGTCCTCCAACAGTCCCTGCACACAAGACAAGCAGGATGTTCCCTACCAGCGGTCTAATTCGACGGTATCGCATCATGCGATGCAATTTCCATCAACTGCTATGCACTTTTCCAAAATGCATAGCTAAAAGTGCTATACATATATTTGAGCTAAATTCCACGTCGTATTTACCTCAAAAGTTCCCCAACGCATCGCGATTTTCGAGCCAAATTCCACATCGCATTTTTTTGGCATTTTGACAAAGCACTTGGGGATATCCCTCAAGCTAGCAATGTAATTGATGTAAAGCCCCAGGTAATTTTGGTGGTTCCCGAATCTGTCAAGCTCTTGCAATAGCAAAATTATGTCTGTCAAATCAACGGCTATCAGCAAAAAACCTGACCTCTGACCGTTGCTAGGAGATGTTTTCAAGTAGTTTCAATACCCCCTGAAGCTGTATTATGTCCCCAATGCGTTACGTCGCGATAATGAGCTCATGAATAATTAGTGAGGGAAATGGCGATATTAGTATACACATAAATTTTGACTTCTTGAACACAATAGTGAATTCTGATGGCTTTTAAGCATAAAATCCAGCACAAACATGAATTTATTGATGATAAATAATAATGAACACATACAACCTGTATTTTCTTGGATAGGCCTATACTTGATATTTATTAGCAACAAGATGAGTTAGGGAAATGTGTGTGATGCGCGAATACAAACAGAAGTATTAGCTGATATCACTTTCTGGAGGAAGCCAAATAGACTATCATACACTCTAGTTAAAACCACAGCCATAATCCAAACCAGCCAAGCATCAATAGCCAGTAATAGTAACCTGACAGACTCGGAATTTGGATATCACAATCAGGGATGACTGTGCCAGTTCTACTCTACCGGGTAAAATAGAGGCATGCTTGTTGTTCTCCTTGTTTTGCATTTTCAGGTATTTCAAATGGGGTCAGAGCACTTCATGTTCTATCATCTCTTGTCTGCAAACTAACACATTCACACATGCATTATTCTCAAAATCTCTCACACTCTACGTTCTATCTGTAAAACCATATATCCCCTAGAAGATATGCGACATCCACTCGGAAGTTCTACAGATGGAGTTATTACCATTTCTAACTTGTTAGTATCTACGCTGACTTATTTTAAAATCCCCACATCCCTGGCATATTGGTTGCAAAGTTATGACTTCTTACATCTTCCTTATGTTTTTGAGTATATTTTGCTCCATATTGTTGCCTATATCTCAATTTCATATCAGCGACTTTGGTCTGATCGGATCAGATCATGTCACATATAGGGATATGTAAACCATCTTTCTTCTTATAATACCACGACAGCTGAAGGGAGTATCCCATCATGCATTGCAGTCTATCTGCTTGCTCCAGAGCAAGTACATACATACAAAATAACATACATTGTAAGGCCAAAAAAAAAAATGATGTTTGCTTGCCCTCAACCGACCGACCCTAATTTTGGAAATCAGAAAAAAGGTTTTTTTTATCAGAAAAAAGGGTTTTTCTATCTACTGTACAAAAGAATACCGTACCGACCCTATTTTTGGAAATTCTTGAAAGAGTTTTGTTGTGTTTTTTTCAAATTTTTGCATTATGAAGATGTAAAAAAATGTATTTTAGAGCTTGTGTTCCAACATTTTAGTTGTTTTGTAATATTTTTAGTTGATTCATTTTGACACCAAAATTGTCTGATTTTTCATATTTTGAGCCTTAATTAATACAAACAGTAGAGTTTGCTAGTAATAAAAAGAAATACAGACCGAACGATCCAACTTTTAAAATTCATTTAAGGGCAAGCAAACAATTTATTTTTTTTTTGCCTAAGTAAGGGCCACTTAGCTATGGACAACTTAAAAGTTTAGAGGTCATATTTTTTCGAACACAAGTCTAAGCACCTTTTAGCGAATAATTGAAGGTTGAAGTGAGGGATTTTGTGTACACTTTCTATAGCAAGTGCAGTTGTATTATGATACAGCAAAGCATGATGGGATACATCTATCAGCTGCTGTGGGTACTAAACAACAACTTCAACATTCATACATATTTGTTAGTGTTACATTTTTCATGAAATCTAACATGTTCTACTTTCCATCTTAAAAGCATTTTACATCTATCCCCAGAAGATATAGGCAATATGCTTTTTGGTAAAAGGAGACACTCCAAGCCTAGCTTTCATTGCATCAATACAGTCGAGTGAAGCACAGGTGAAGCAGCGAAACATAAAAGTGTCTGCCTAGGGATACAACTAAACCCTCAAATCAGTCTGATATCGAGATTTTTTACATTTTATCATCTTTCCCCGCAAGATTCAATAATATACTGAACTACTATCACTTTGGTAAGTGAAAAAGTACTCGCATAATCAGTGGGACTGTTAACTGACCACTGCCCAGGTCATGCATTGACTATGGCTACTGGACATCTACATTGTTATGATATTGTTTTTTTTAAGTTTAGAGGTCATATTTTTTCGAACACAAGTCTAAACACCTTTTAGCGAATAATTGAAGGTTGAAGTGAGGGATTTGGTGTACACTTTCTATAGCAAGTGCAGTTGTATTATGATACAGCAAAGCATGATGGGATACACCTATCAGCTGCTATGGGTACTAAACAACAACTTCAACATTCATATATATTTGTTGCTACATTTTTCATGAAATCTAACATGTTCTACTTTCCATCTTAAAAGCATTTTACATCTATCCCCAGAAGATATAGGCAATATGCTTTTTGGTAAAAGGAGACACTCCAAGCCTAGCTTTCATTGCATCAATACAGTCGAGCGAAGCACAGGTGAAGCAGCAAGACATAAAAGTGTCTGCCTAGGGATACAACTAAACCCTCAAATCAGTCTGATATCGAGATTTTTTACATTATCATCTTTCCCCGCATGATTCAATAATATACTGAACTACTATCACTTTGGTAAGTGAAAAAGTACTTGCATAATCAGTTGGAGTGTTAACTGACCACTGCATTGACTATGGCCACTGGTCATCTGTATTGTTATGATATTGGGTTTTCTCTCCCCCATGAGTCAAGTATTGTGATGACCATATGTGACACAGAAAAGTACCGTCGTACAACGAAAAACACCCCTGGGTTAGCGGTGTGTTATGAGTTTCGAGAGAGCAAGTCGTCCTAGTTTCTCTTTACTACATCAATATTAGAGCATGCAGATGTAGCCCTGCTAGGTTTAGCGGTATTGCCTGGTTAGCAAAGAATCTGTAGGAAGCTTTTAAATTTCTTATAGGGCCATAAAAACCTCAATAATTGTGCTCCGTTTAAAGAGATGATGTAAATCACTTATAATGTACGAATCACACGTTTATTTTTATTTGATCTTTTATGTACTTTACACTTGCTATCAGCTATCAGGTGAGATCCTCCTATACTTGGCACAAAAAATATCTTAACACTTAAAACAAAAGCAATATCTTGGAGACACTTAACCTAAAGTACCAAACCGTAAAAACTCGATAGTTAGCATATGTGCTTAATATCGAGCGCTTTTGTAAACATGAAATTATACCATATAGTCTGGCGCTTTACAAACTTAGCTTAAAATGGGGTTTTTGTGCTCAAAAAAAAGGTCTAGTAAAAGGCATTTGAAATGCGTTTTTATTCAAATTGGTATACCTTGGAAAAATGAAGTCGCATTATGTCCAATGAGGTATCAAAATAAGCAGAACAAAATCTCAATCTATTGATTTCTTCATTTCGTAAATGTATGGTTAGTGTCTTTAAGATTTGCTTTTGTATTAAGTGTTCGGATACTTTTTGTGTGCAGTATAAAATTATGAGCTTTATAGCAGTTCATCTAAACATCCGATCCACATGTTATTTTACCTCAACAAGGATTCAATTAAATCAACCTTTATATTAACCATAAAAACAACTTTTTGGAATCAGGTCAAACATATGAATTCCCTGTATTGACTGTAATGAAATTCTAGAGCAACCTACAAATCTAATGAGCCTGTCCAAATCGAACTAACGATAATCAAGTTGCATCCTTAGCCCTTCACAACCCTTCATTTAAAACAAAACCTATGTATGATGCTTAATTGAAAACTCACATCCTTGCATAAGTTGTCAGCTTTAGAATCTTCAGGAGTAATGTATGGATCTGAATATCAAATTAGCCTAAATAAATGTTCTTGGAGCAAGTCGCTTTAAGAATACCTTATAATGTAATTCTGCATGAACCTACAAATCAACCTGCCCAAATCAAACTACAGTAATGATAACCAAGTAACAGCCTATTATTGCAGCCTTTACAAACTCTCATTAACACAACCCTACCAAGTGATGCAGACTCTACAAAACTTGCATTAACAAAACCATGTTTGATGCTAAATTGAAAACGTTCACGCAATCACATCCTAAAATATATTGTCAGCTTTAGACTTATCAAGGGTCACACATGGATCAGAATATTAAATTACATTTTGTAGCCTATAAAAACTGGTGGCAAACAACTGAAGTATGTTGTTAGATCAAGGCCCATATAAGAATGCGCTAATGTAATGAAGCGCCCCAAATCTAACTAACGATAACCGAGTTACAGATTTTGCCCTTTACAACTTGTCATTAACAAAACCCATGTACAATGTACCTGTATTAGGCACAAAAAAAATTGTTTGGTTGCCCTTCCAAGACAAAAATTTGGAGGGTCGGTAGTTCCATCCATTTTTTTCCATGGGCTCTTCCTTCATTTTTCCTAAATTTTGAAAAGGCTAGTTGACAATTAATGCTTGATCATTTTACAGTTAAGTGAATTTAAATGGAAATACTGCTTGTTTTTAATCAAATATGCATTTAATAAATAAAATAAGTGAATAACAAATGTAAAATGTCCTTGATACTACCCAAATTTAAGGTTTCTTCTAAATACCTTCCTGGATCCCACAAAATAAAAGGACCCAAGATTTCTAATTTTTTGGGTCGGTCGCTGACGGCAACCAAACATTTTCTTTTTGGCCTTATGCTAAATTGAAAGCTTCAAGCAATCATGTTCTACAATGAATTGTTGGTCACATATGGATCTGAAAATTAAATTAGCCTATAACTGGCACACAACTTAAATAACATGACATTGGATTATATTAAATTACATTACAAGTCTCATACATGAATACTCTGTAATGTAATTCCGTGACAACCTACAAATCTAATGAACATCCTTAAATGATAACCGAGTTGCAGCCTTTAAAACCTCAAATTACCATGTTATGCAGTCTCAACAAAACTTTCATTAACAAAACCATGTATGATGCTAAATTGAAAACCTTGGAGCAATTGTCGGCTTCAGACTTTTCATCACTACTGTGGTGATTGCAAACTGCAGGCACTTTGTTGCCACCATTATTATTGTCGAAGTCATACTACAAATAATTTACTGGGAAGTCATGGTTCTATCATCGTAAAATCACTCAGTACTGTGGGTTTATCATCTCAAATGATAGTAGTTCAACAATAACTGGTATCAGAGGTAGTTCATCAGTAACTGTGATCAGAGGTAGTTCATCAGTAAATGTGATCAGAGGTAGTTCATCAGTAAATGTGATCAGAGGTAGTTCAACAGTAACTGCTATCAGGGGTAGTTCAACAGTAACTGGGATCAGAGGTAGTTCATTAGTAACTGTGGTCAGAGGTAGTTCAACTAAATGTGATTGGAGGTAGTTCAACAGTAACTGTGATTAGAGGTAGTTCAACAGTAACTGCTATCAGGGGTAGTTCAACAGTAACTGAGATCAGAGGTAGTTCATTAGTAACTGTGATCAGAGGTAGTTCAACTAAATGTGATTGGAGGTAGTTCAACAGTAAATGTGATTAGAGGTAGTTCAACAGTAACTGAGATCAGAGGTAGTTCATTAGTAACTGTGATCAGAGGTAGTTCAACTAAATGTGATTGGAGGTAGTTCAACAGTAATTGTGATTAGAGGTAGTTCAACAGTAACTGTGATCAGAGGTAGTTCAACTAAATGTAACTGCTATCAGAGGTAGTTCAACTAAATGTAACTGCTATCAGAGGTAGTTTAACAGTAACAGTGATCAGAGGCAGCTCAAATTAGAATTAAAACAAAGCGGTATTAGTTCAGTCCAGACAGAAGCAGGTGGCACTCATCACCTGTGTATGTCTGCAAACATAAGATTGAATACAATAACGCTCTTTTCAAAGATATACTAATCATACAGGTGCAAGTGATCAGCATGATATGGTTCAATGCAGAGACGTGAACGTACTAGGGCAGCGGGGAGCGCAGTAGAATCAAAAATTGTTTACACCTATTCAGCATCAAAGTAGTTACATAATTCTCTTGGTTACCGGATCACATTATTTTGGTATGCCTTCGAGTGCCATATAATTTATATGGTGATTGTTTTGATCATGGTTCATTACTCAAGCATGTGATCCCGTTGACATAGTAACATTACGCATCTTCGATACTGAATTGCTATGGTAGTTAATCCGATTTAATTACATCACTTCGGCGGCGAATAGGTCAGGATTTTTTTTAACAGCTCATTCAAACAATTATACCTTTTCCACCACACATGTGTCCACAGCTGGAAATAAGTGGCCACAAACACTAAAAAAGAATTCTAGCATATTGCATAGCCATATTTAGTTTAAAATTACATGCCATTTTCTTTGGAACAAGCCTTTTTTTGTTAGCCTAAGATATATGCATTTTCCTGTTAGTTTTGAATTCATCATCATTCTATAAGAAATACCATGCAAAAATTATGTGCTACTGTTTAACTCCATGAGAACTACCGGCCGATTGGCCAAAAAGAAGTTTTCATTATAAATTGGCCCAATCGGCAACATTGTTAAAATAATTTTACCACGCAAAAAAATTAGGGTGAATTATTTGCAAAGTTCCATTCTGATGGTGAAAATATCATGTAATTGACCAATCAGAGGCAATGTTAGATCGGCAGGTAGTGCTCAGGGGGTTAATCCAGGCATATAAGTAGGATTGTAGATGCTACAACTTAAAAATTTGATTATCATATTTTAAGGGGAATTTTGTGATCCACAGCATCTAGCCCCAAAATTGGAATCAACTAAAATTTAAGGAATAAGCTTTGTTCTGTGTATATATACTGGAACATGCCATAAAAAGAGGATGTTGTAATCAAAAATTACTCCTTTAACCATTATAAAATTATGTGCTACTGCATAATTCAGGCATTATAAGCAGGATTGTAGATGCTACCGGTACATCTTGAAATTCAGATTACATTTCATATTTTATCATCTTCATCATAATACTGTGAGATTAATGTTGCATACATGTTTAAATTATCTGAAATCCTAGCACATCATCAATATTGTGAAAATTGTCGGTGCCAAGCAATTATAGAAATAGCAATTCCAATTAAAATCCATACACCCTCTGTAGAAGACATTCCCCTATCTCTCACATGGGGAGATATATTTCAAATCAAGTCAAATTTATTCAGGTATAACCATTGAAATTCACACCACTTTGTGTGGGAGATTACAGGCATACCTTCCATAGGGGTGTAGGATTTCAACCAGAAGAGCCCATCATATAGAGATTTTCCATCTTCTTCATTTCCATCCAAATCGTATGATATCATACCGACAGGATTTATGACAAAATATGATATGAATAAAATTAATATTAAATATGTTGCAAAGTAGGTTAAATATGAAAATGAAAACTTTTAGGAAAAATACAGGTGTCTAGATTTCTCAAAATATAAATATAAAAATCTACTCGCACTACATGTACCGTATTTTGTCAAATAAACGCCCCTGGGGGCGTTACATTTTCCCAAGGGGGGGTTATTCAAGGTCAATTTTAGAACGATAATTCCCGTTAAAATCATTAGGTAAACTAAAAACACACGCTAAAATGACTAACTATGAACTGGAAACACTTCTGGGTTTCTGATCCAGATTTTCGCCAATTATTGACGCTATTATGGACCATGTGCGCAACTTGGTAAGCTTACTACACAAGATAACATGGAAATATCGGCATTTTTGAAACATCTTGGTTGAAAAAAGTGGTGGGGGGGAGCGTTTATTTGAGGGGGGCGTTTATTTGAGGGGGGCGACTATTTGACGAAATACGGTATGTGAGTTAGTGAACACAATGTGTACTGTGTAATTACAATCATTATTGTGTTCTTACTACTTTCTGACATCACGGTTTGCGGATGGAGATAATTCTGTACTTTTATATTTTTAATACATAAACTAATATTTAGTTTTTGTTTATTTTTGCTGATGTTGAACTGAAGAAAGGAACCTTGGCCCATTAAACCTCTGCAATAACTCACCCTGCCCCGCCCCAACCCTTTGATATATTCCCAGATTCGTATTTTACAGCACACATATTTTGAACATTCAAAAATCCAATCGTTGTCTGACCAGGATATTTCTGATTTTCGGGTTGCCCCAGAGGGCATTAATTCAGTGTCCGTGAACCGGTATTAGTAAAAAAAAACACCTTGTTTCCTATAGCGCGCCTTATGTTTTTGACGGCTTATTTTGCGCATTAGAATTTTTTTGTTCACTTTCAAAGAAAAAAAAATGGAAAAAAATTGCAAAAAATAATATAAAACACTACTGGAGTAAACATTTACACATCACACAACAAACGCACGTGAAAAACTACTGGAGAAAATATCACACATTTTTTTTAATACCTTTTTTAGTCTGAAAGGGGATCATAAATATTTTTGAATATGAAGAAATATGATTTTTGTGTGTGTGTGTCTGAGAGACCCACTGTAAATTCCCATTCCAATTTGCAACAAGAAAGGTGTTTTTTTCTATTTGAAGACATGGATTAAAAAAATAAATAAATAAAAAAAACATTTCGCATTTGACTGTTTTTGACCTGCTACAGGAAACATACATGTTGTTTTTTTTGCCTTATTACCTCTATTTTAAGCACTTGTTCCCAGTTGCATAGAATGGGCTCTAATAGTAGCGTCCCTTTAAAATGAATTTTGCCATAGCACATCTGAGCCAAAGGGATAGCAGTTGCCATCATGATTAATTTCAAAGATTAATCGCTATTGGTATCTCATAAAGACTTGGCACTAATCAATAAGGGCCGTCATTTCATGGGTTGTTTGGCAACGTGACACTGACTGGGTCATAAAGGCTTATTTAAGATTTATTAACATCTTTTGGTCGTACTCAGAATTAATTATTTGTGAGTATAGTGCAATTTCTGTACCTTGTGCAATAAACCAACTAAAATGGTATAACAATTGAAATGGCAGCCATATTGGGGGACTATTTAAGATGACAGTGGGACAGGTCTCTAGTTTGATTCCACAACTATTCATACATCACCAGTTTTACCTTACGGAGGCCACGGAGTGACATTGTATTGCATACCCTCTATTGTAAAAATTTACTTTAGTGAGGTTTAACAATTTCAAAAAAATCTATATATACTAAATTGTTTGTTTCTTAAATTTTATTGAGTGTTGATTTCTTCCAGAAATTGCCATTTGACAACGACACTTTCTTGCATGTTATTTAGGAAAACATCAACTTTAAAAGGCCAATCAGTGATTTGTTAAATACCAAAACATCCTAAAATTAATCACTAATCTAATTATGCCATTTCATAAACAAGCATTATTAGTTGCATTCACATTCTCGGACATATGTCCGGTGGAACTTGGTCGGTGCAAGTTGCTCGGAGCAGCGGTAGGTTGCCAGGAGTAGTGGCAGTGTGAATGATGATCAGCGTAATTTAAAGTTCCACCACGCGTAAATCCCAACAATTTACTCCTCACATAACCCATAGGTGTATTCTCCACCCAAGCTTTGCTGCTTTGTCTGGAACCTTGTGTAAGTTTGACCTTTTTTGGTCGCAGAAATTACATTTCTCAAAGTCGAAAAAGGTTGCAGAAACACACAGAAAATGCTCAAAAAGGTTGAAAACAATGTGAAATCATGAAAATTGAACTGAAAATGAATGAGCAACAAAAAAGCTGCAACTGAAAATTTCAGTTCTAATTTTTTTTAATTCTCCACAAATTGTGTTTTCACACAATTCAGTCATTCATTTTTCCAGAGAGTAACTACTTTGCACAATTAGTATACTCCCTAATTATGTAACGTAATCTAGCACAGGGAGTTGGATGTCATTTATGTCAATAAAATGGATTTTATGATACATTTGTACAATATAGCTTCTTTTTCTAGCTTCAAATTTGCAGCAAATTGCAAACTATCACCTCTCTAGAGTATTAAATCCAATTTTGATGGGGTTTTTACAACATGAATATTGTAACTCACAGCAGGCAACCATCACTTCCCATCATGCATTATTTTATAGACGTGGGCAATAATTATAATAAGCTCTGAGGGTAAAATTTCCAAACCTTAAATTGGTTTAAGTTAGCACAGTTAGGGTATCAGACTTCAGTGCAGAAGGTCCCGAGTTCGAGCCCCATTGTGGGTGGAAAATGTTCTTGTGAAAATGTGACCTGTACTGATCCACTCACGCTCAAGTCAGAAATTTTGAAAATTGAGTTTCTACCATTACTAACTTGCCCAGTACTTAAACTTACTGATATTGAATCCCCACTTTCAAAACAATTCTTCGCTTAGGGTGTTTTTATTTGAGTAAAATCCTCAATTAGGGTTACTTTGACAAACTTTCAACATCCTCGCTTAGGGTTTTTTTGAAAGACAATTCATGTGGATGCTTATAACTTTTATACATGAGTGCCCCCCCCCCCACCCCGGGCACTGCCCTATTAATATAGCAACAAATAGCAATGCATGATGGGACAACTAAATTTGCTGCTCACAGTCATAACCTGAACATGAGTTCAGTTATTACATGTCTACAGAAAAAATATTGATTTGCTCCAGAAGTCGAACTTGGTGTGCTCGATCAAGCAAAATGAATCTTTAGTCACGAGCGTAATATCAGGTTTCCGTCTTTTCATCCAATATTCATGCATATTAGGCTCTGTATTTAGGCTAAAATATATGCCAAAACCTCATTATTTATATTATATGATTCCTGAGATATGAACGCTTTACCTTGCAGAAAATTATGAAATATGAAAAAAAGATCAAGCTCCTTTTAGTTTGATCTTCAAATTGATTTCTGCGACTAATGTCTGCGACTTACTTGATTGGAATGCATCGCAATATGAGGTAGCACTGTGTAGACGCACTCATTGATAGCTATGATTTATACCTACGATAAACCTACAAGAATTTACCTAGAAGATTTCTGGTAGTCAACTAGCGCTCTGCATATTAAAGATCGATAAATTTAAAAATAGATGGGAAACCTTTATTTGCCTTTATTTCTGCAAAAAAAGGGTCCTCTTCCACTGTAGTCTGTACGGTAATTTCTTTTAAAGTTTACAATTCCTGCCAGGCATACAATGTACTCCTTAAAGACTACAAATATACAAATATGTTCACGGAATGTCAGCACAACTGATCAATGTACAATGGATAGTTCCATAGACATCACAAACTAAATGTTGCAATGATGATGTTAACCTCCCAGAAGACTTAAATGAAGATGCACCATAAGCAACATTGCTACACGTGCAACTGCAAACTGTGTCCACAGCCATTGCGTAAAGTATACACATAACACACACAATGTTTAACATTTGAACGTTTGTTATGAACAAACCAATGTAACTGACAAAGGTATAGACCTTTTTCTCAGATGTCACCAATCAATCGATATTGGGGTCCAGCATTCGAGTCATCAGCTTTCGCGCGATCAACTTTGCGCCACACTAGGCGTCCTGCGCGGAATTGCCAGCTCGCAGTACGCGTTTCATTCGTCACGGTGTAAAAGTAAACAAAAATGTGAAACAAAACAACATTAATTTTCAAATAGCATGACGGGTTTTCCGTATCTTTTTGTATTTTGTGGTATCAAAACAATCTGAAACAAAGGTAACCAGTATACAGTTCCCTTTAAAACATTTATTTATAGAAGCTACAGTGAAAGATGACAGAACTGAGGAGAAAATATGCAGTATTTGGTGTTTTCACACTGTGGGCATGTGGGAAACGCATGCGTGTTGTTTGCTTTAATTGTTTACATCTGAGACCCCAATATCGATTAGGTGACATCATCAGAAAAAGGTCTATTGCTTGAGTCCGAGTCTCAGGCTTGAGCTGGCTTCACCACTAAAAACAGTTTCTGCAGTAACCCCTGATATGTGACCTACAATAAAGTCAAAATCAATTCAAGATTTAAACATAATTTCTCATATTACAGGCTGAAGTTGAAATCAATAAGCACTTGAAAAAAAAATCCCCCTTAGATCTATTGATTCACTCCTGGGAATCACTAGCATAAAATTCAGTGGACCAAATATCTCCAAAACAGTCATTTCTTTCATAATGCAAGAAAAGGTTCCATATTTATATTTGTTTTTATTTTTCCTCGAAAAAATTAGCATGGCTATAGATTTTTTTTGTATAGAATTACAAGCAAAATAGCAAGATGTGTTTATCACTTGGGAATAGAAGCCAATATTTTACAAGGGGGTGGTATATATTATATTCCATTCACATAAGACAGTGTATGGAAAATTTGCACAACTTTGTAAAACTCTGAACTCTAAATACTTATTTAGTACGTCCATGGTAATATCTTCCACTAGGACAGTAAGTTTTTCAAATGTAATTGGTCAGAGTTAATCATTTTAAAACCCATACTCCCCTGTATTATAGCTTTACCTATATCTTCCACAACTGAAGCAAGTATTTCAAATGGAAGTTACCCAATTGTCTATTCTATTCAAAACTCATACTCCCTCTGTGGAAGACTTCAGCTAAATTTTCCACAGGAAGTGGAAGATTTTGGAAATATCTTCCACTAGGAGAGTAAGTTTTTCAAATGTAATTGGTCAGGGTTAATCATTTTAAAACGCATACTCCCCTGTACCTATATCTTCCACAATTGGAGAGTATTTCAAATGAAAGTTACCAAATTGTCTATTCTATTCAAAACTCATACTCCTTCTGTGGAAGATGTTAGCTAAATTTTCCACAGAGGTAGTGTGGATTTTAAATGGAATAGCCCAATGATGCTGGCTCGCTGGCCTACATTTTCTCACAAGCAGTCTAGACTAATGTTTGTCTAACAATAATTCTGCATGCAGAATTCGGCAGCTTTCTTCATGGTGTAATGCCTGCGCAGTTGAAAGTACCCAGGACAATACTGTATAAGTGGTAATTTTCGCGTACAGTTATTTTCGCGATTTAGATTGAGAGACACATTTTCGCGATTGCCCAGTCCTTCCCTACACTAGTACATAATTGCATATATTCGCAAGGTGTTATTTTCGCGGATGGAGCTCTAATCACGTAATTTGCGCAAATAAATCCCTAAATAAATCCCTCTAGATATTACCACTTATACAGTATTCAGTGTATGTATGTGATACGTAAGACTGGATGTATGTGCAAAGTCTCAGTTTATCAAAGTTACTAAAGAATGAAAAATTAAAAACCTAAATTTCTCTAAAGCTTCTGTTATTAAAATTTTTTGGTCAACGTTTTTTACTGTCCTTCACTGTAATACTCAATATTGCTCAATCATTTCTACATGTAGATTTGTCTGACATAATACATCATATCTTTGATCATGTATTGTAGCATACGTCATTGCACAGATACTACAATGTAAATCAAATGTAAATCAAATGTATCTCAGAGAAATAAATCAAGTCAAAATTAGGAGAAATCATTTGCATGCAAACTACATGTTAGCAAACTGAATAGTATTGATCACAATTACTTTTAGCAAATCAAATCACTAAACACATCAAATCCTATAGTCTTACCTTAAAATTCGGGTTTACATAGTATGATGGTTACTATTTTGTACAGGACTAAATATGCCACATGTTCAATTCCACATGATAAATTAATACAGTACATGGAGTCTATCACCTCCACATATACATTTAGGGTTGCCAAATTGGGAGTTGTCAAAAAAAATTCAGCCCAAATTATGGTTAAATCATCAAAAAGTCACCCAATTTTTCTCTTAAATATTGATTTCTAGGAAGACGGAACACAACCAAAAATCACAGCAACCTATGTCAAAATACCACCTACTTTGCTCTTGATTATTACGTTTTGAGTGTAAGCGTT
This sequence comes from Amphiura filiformis, assembly GCF_039555335.1. Lineage (NCBI taxonomy): Eukaryota > Metazoa > Echinodermata > Ophiuroidea > Amphilepidida > Amphiuridae > Amphiura > Amphiura filiformis. The sequence continues at coordinate 82,010,483 of NC_092629.1, forward strand.
AAAAACTTGCAATGAAGTTTTTCACAAATTGCCCAATTGAGCCACAAGATCGCAGGTTTGGCAACTCTGTATGCATGATGAGGATGAGTGATTTTACAATAATAGGCGAGTGACAATATAATTATGTCAACTTTCTAAGATTATTCAACTATTAAATCATATTGTTGAACTATTCATCACAGAAGGTATCTTACCCTTCCCAGAATCCTTTGCAACATAATGCATAACCTAACTACATCAAATGAATCTCCCATGGTATTCATGTTGAGAATAGACTGGCTAAACATGGGTTGATAGAAGTCAAGAAATAAACACATTTTGCAAGATCTGGATGCTCTGTTTATTGCGGTACTTTTTGTAACTATTGATCCATGTTGCACAGTACAATAGGAAATCAGTGATCAGTACAGAAAATTAAAATGGGAAGAAATGCATTGTGGGAAGTGTAAGTTATCTTCTTCTCTGACTATTCATCATCTTAAAGCTGCGCATCTGCAACTTCTTGGAATCCTACAGTCTCAGGTTGCACTATAGTATTAGAAGACACGTCTCCCGTCTTTGCACACTTTTTTATCCACTAATTATTGGGTAAAGAAATACCGAAACCGTTATCCTTCATGTTTCCACTTCAAAATTTGTGTTTTCTTCAATGTACAGCTATTTACTGAAGACCCGAACTTCTGTAAAGCATAGTGAGGTCGTGTAGGTACATGGACAGTTGTTACCCAGCTGGTGTTTCTCTGAGACAAGAATTCTTGTCTCAGGTGTTTCTACAATGAACATTATTTATCCGCTTTGATATGGCATGAACCACCTCAGGAGGATAACTGATTAATGGAAAAGCATACACCAACGGCATCACCTGGTACATTTCCACAGAGCAGGGACTGGAAATTGAAAATGAGGTTGTAAGCTGTAAAATGCTCTACTGGTCTCTTCAAGAAGAGCTGTTTGCACATGTGGCCATTAAAGTGTTAAGAATTTAAAGAGTCATAAAGAGGAGCTATAAATCGCTCTTGCAAATTCAAATTAAGAGGAGTTGTAGAGGAGAGGAGCAATTGACCTTCTCAAAAGGCAGTACATGTACCTCACAGCTCTTGCAAATTCAAATTAAGAGGAGTTGTAGAGGAGAGGAGCAATTGCTCTCCCTCTCAAAAGGCAGTACATGTACCTCACAGAACTTGTTACCCGCCATCGCATGGCACAGTAACACTATGATTCGGAAAATGGTGCTCTGTGCAAACATGAGGAAGGCTAAAAATCAAAAACTGTTAGAATCCCTAATATCCTACCAATGCTATATGTTTCATGCAGGTACAGTTTAAAGAACAGTGCATAGACATGCATAGTTAAGGTGACGGGAAAAACCCCCTATTCTACGGGCGGACGGACCTTTCAAGTAGATTCTTTGCAAAAAAAAATTTCTAAAAATGTTCAGCCAAAATTAATGAATTTTGGCCCCACATTGGCTGATTTTTTCATCGCCTAATGGAATAATTCTAGGACCTGTGGTATTCTAAAGGCTAACAAAATCTTCAGTGCCATGTTAATACAGTAATAGATTGAGGCGTAGAGACGAGGGACTGTACACAGATCCAACCTAGGCGAAATGTCAACCGTGCTAGCATGGTCAACCATGGTCAACCATGGTCAAAACATGGTTGACCATGGTTAACTATGGTCAGCGATGATCAGCCATGGTGGCTTGACCATGGTCAACCATGGTCACCATGGTATACCATGGTCACCATGGTATACCATGGTCGACCATGCTTTAGCATGGCCGAGCATGGTCAGCCATGGTCTTCACCTCACTTGACCATGGTTGACCATGGTCACTTTTAAGTATACCATGGTCAACCATGCTTTATCATGGGTGAGAGTGGTCAGCCATGTTCATCACCTCACTTGACCATGGTTGACCATGGTCACTTCAAGTATACCATGGTCAATCATGCTTTAGCATGGGTGAGCATGGTCAGCCATGGTCATCACCTCACCTGACCATGGTCACTTCAAGTATACCATGGTCAACCATGCTTTAGCATGTGTGAGCATGGTCAGCCATGGTCATCACCTCACCTGACCATGGTTGACCATGGTTACTTCAAGTATACCATGGTCAACCATGCTTTAGCATGGCTGAGCATGGTCAGCCATGGTCATCACCTCACCTGACCATGGTTGACCATGGTCACTTTTAAGTATACCATGGTCGACCATGCTTTAGCATGGCTGAGCATTGTCAGCCATGGTCATCACCTCACCTGACCATGGTTGACTCTGGGTAGTGAATGAGAAAAAGCGCCCTCTGTTGTTATTAATCATATTTAATGCGTATTTACAACGTTGTGAATAAATATTTGACACCATAGAATATAAAAACTAGTAATTTGATAAGTTAAAATAAGATTTTTACCGAAATAAATCTAAATAATATGATTATGCAGTTTATTCCGTTAAATATTTACCCCATAATTTCCCTCATTCTTCAGGCCCTGCCCTCTATCGGGTGCTAATTTAAAGTTTAAGCTTGATTGCTATTGTTTCTTTCTATTGTTTCTTCACTATGGTCAAACATGCAAATTTTTGACCATGGTTGACCATGGTCACTTTAGATAGACCATGGTCTCTGGCCGTGGTGCCATTTTTCAAAAACATGGTTGACCATGGTTGACCATGGTCAAAAACATGGTTGACCATGGTCAAAAACATGGTTGACCATGGTCAAAACCCTGGTTGTTGAACTATGGTTGACAATGGTTCAACCATGGTCAAACATGCTAAGTTTTAACCATGCTATTGTTTCTTTCTATTGTTTCTTCACCATGGTCAAACATGCAAATTTTTGACCATGGTTGACCATGGTCACTTTAGATAGACCATGGTTGACCATGGTCTCTGGCCGTGGTGCCATTTTTCAAAAGCATGGTTGACCATGGTTTGACCATGGTCAAAACCCATGGTTGAACCATGGTTGACCAGGGTTAACCATAGTTCAACCATGCCTTTTTCGCATAGGTAGGAGACCTACTTGAACTTGTGGCAAACATGTACCTGAGCAGAATACATAACAACAGTGCAGTTATATATATTAACCCTAACTTTCCAGGTGCTCTTTATTGAATGGAAGGGAAAGAAGGAAGGAATAAAAGAGAGATGAACAAAGTTGTTTGTTTGCGATGGGATTTGAACCCAAGACCCATTCCAAGCCCTAAGTCACCCACCAGTAGCTATTGGTGTTTCGCTGGCCCAGCCAACCAAAGCATCCGTAATCATAACTACAATGTAATAGTGAGATTGCATCATCAGATCTTGTGGGATGCATGTATGCATTGAAATATGCACTGAAAAGTTTTGAGATATTTTCTCAAAATAAGAGCTATCTTAAGAACCACTGAACCAATACTAGCCTTGCTTGTACTCATTTCATATGCATTTTACATGCCAATTCCAAATATGGTCATGAAAATTTACAATTCTGTAAAAAACAAAATTAAAACATTTTGGCTGCAGTGACATGTGACCGTGTGTACTCAGGGGATCATATATAAAAGCAATTAAGTTATTTAAGTCAATGGTGCTCAAATTACTCACTAAATGCAATTAAGCTGTACATAGCTTCCCTCTCTTTAAATCACTTGTAGCAAGAAATGCCCCATTAATTGCTTTTATCATGTGACATGATCATGTGACATGATCAAATAAAGTACAGCAAGTCACTGTCAGTCAAATTTGCAGTGTAATCTCTCACGTAATTCCCTCATCCAACTAACAAGCTGGAAATGCAACAATGTCTTGACGTATCTCGAGTTCTTCACGTAAAAAAATTCATTTTGCTCTATTTATTTCCATTAAGTTATCAAGTTGAGCTTCCATGCTTCATTCCACTATAAATCGTCAAGTTATGCTTCTTCAAATTTTGTTGACAAGATCAAACTCAAAATAGTCGCTACAAAAATACGCCTGAGATTTCTTTAATGGCGATTTGACAGATTTTCCCCGCGCAATTTCCGCTCATCTTAGATGATTCTTTTGACGTCTTAATGGGACAAAGAGGGAGGGAGGAAACGGGGTGAGTCTCAAGAGGGACAGCTTTATTATTGGGCTGTTCTAAGAAGAGGTGATGTACCCTCTGATTGACGTGTTGATTGTTATTAAGCCAGCATCTAACCAATAATGGTTTTGTCATAATGGTTAATACAGCCATACAAATAAGTGTCATGCTGTCTTGAAACTTGGAGGCTGTATCACAGGCTACTGAGTTGGTCTGAGCTTGAGTGTTTCCAAAAACTTTTATTTCCATCAAATATATAGACCTTTATTGAAGATATGTCTGAAGCCATAATATTTTCTCTTAAATTCTAAATTACACAGCCGTGACGTTAGTCACGGCTGTGTCTTTTTTCTTACAGGTTCTTTCTTCTTCTTCTTCTTCTGTCAATTTTTACATTGCTCTAGCACTGACATGCTTACATCGATTTTGACCTAACTTAGTCACAATGATCATTCACCGTGCACCTACAAGTTACATGAAACTCATGGGGTCAAAGGTCACGCAGAGGTCATAGGGGTCAAAAACGTGATTTCAACTAAAAATGCATCTTCTCCCACAAATTACATAGGACAGTGACGCCACTTGCACACATGTATTGTAATTACCTAGTGTCTATAGGGTGTACACAGATTTGGGGTCAAAGGTCATTAAGGGGTCACTTCCGGTATAAAACGAAATATCTCCAAAAAATTTTATTAGCTAAGAAAAACGTAGGACAGTAACGGTATATGCACACATAAATTGTGGTTACCCAGTGTATATGTGGTATTTTTTAATTTGGGGTCAAAAGGTCATTAAGGGGTCACTTCCGGTATAAAACGAAATACTTATAAAATGCATCTTCTTCCACAAATTACGTGGGACAGTGATACCACTTGCACACATGCATTGGTGTTACCCAGTGTATATGGGGTGTACACAGATTTGGGGTCAAAGGTCATTAAGGGGTCACTTCGGTATAAAACGAAATATCTTCAAAAAATTTTATTAGCTAAGAAAAACGTGGGACAGTAACGGTATATGCACACATAAATTGTGGTTACCCAGTGTATATGTGGTATTTTTTAATTTGGGGTCAAAGGTCATTAAGGGGTCACTTCCGGTATAAAACGAAATACTTATAAAATGCATCTTCTTCCACAAATAACGTGGACAGTGATACCACTTGCACACATGCATTGGTGTTACCCAGTGTATATGGGGTGTACACAGATTTGGGGTCAAAGGTCATTAAGGGGGCACTTCCGGTAGAAAACGAAATATCTTCAAAAAATTTTATTAGCTAAGAAAAATGTAGGACAGTAACGGTATATGCACACATAAATTGTGGTTACCCAGTGTATATGTGGTATTTTTTAATTTGGGGTCAAAGGTCATTAAGGGGTCACTTCGGTATAAAACGAAATACTTATAAAATGCATCTTCTTCCACAAATTACGTTGGGACAGTGATACCACTTGCACACATGCACTGGTGTTACCCAGTGTATATGGGGTGTACACAGATTTGGGGTCAAAGGTCATTAAGGGGTCACTTCCGGTATAAAACGAAATACCTTCAAAAAAAATTTATTAGCTAAGAAAAACAAAGGTCAGTAACGGTATGTTCATATATGAATTGTGGTTACCCAGTGTATATGTGGTATTTTTTTAGTTTGGGTCAAAGGTCATCAAGGGGTCACTTCCGGTCTGAGACGAAAAACCTTCAAAATGCCCCTACTGCCACAAGTAACATGGCATAGTGATGCCACATGCAAATGTACATTGACACTAGCCAATGTCTATGGGACTTTCATATATTTTGGGGTCAATAAGGGGTCACAGCACGGCTGTGTTCGTGGTCTTAGACCACAGCTAAGTCTAGTTGTAAATTCTGTTTTCTTAATATTATACCATTTTCTGTTTTCTTAGAAAAATCTTGTGATATTTTTTGTACTAAGACTGATGGAGTGACACGCATTGGTGACATCAGCTCTAGTAGTAAATTCCAATTTTCTTTGCTTTACCTCTGTAGTTCGGCTCAAAATTAAAAGGTGACATATCTGACTGTAAAAGCTAACATTTTATGGAAAAGAAATACTAATCTACTTTTTATGGAAATGTTACAATCTGGTTTTAAGGTCATGCTTTCTGGGGTGTATGGATTTCAGTTAGAATAGCTTATTTCCTAATTGCAAATTCTTGTAAATTGTATGATTAAAGTCAAGCTTTTACCTTACACAAGAAAATAACAGAAATTACGGGAAAAAATGTAAGCGTTTTCATAAAGTTACTATTTATATAAAAAAATGCATTGATTACGCAAATTGCAACTGAGTGTGAATTCCCGATTCATTGTGCTAAGATGGAGATAATGGGCTATTCCATTTAAAATCCACACTACCCCTGTAGAAGATTTTGGAAATATCTTCCACAGGGGGAATATGAATTTCAAATGGAATTAACACATTAGCAGCTCCATTCGAAACTCACTCTCCCTCTGTGGAAGATTCAGGTTGAATCTGTCTCAGAGGGTGTATGACATTCAAATGGAGCTGCCTGATGTGTTCATTCCATTTGAAATTCATACTCCCTCTGTGGATAATATTTCCAAAATCTTCCACAGGGGGAATGTGGATTTTAAATGGAATAGCCCAATTCATCTGATCTTTATACAGGTCTGCATTTACACATATTACTTGTGTTCACATTGTTAGTCGTACACCCGGCGGAACTTGTTCGTCGCAAGTTACTAGGAGCAGCAGTAGGCGCTGCCAGGAGTAGTGACAGTGTGAACAAAGGTCAGCATAAGTTCCGCCAGATGTACGTCTGACGATTTACTCCTGACAAAAGTTAGGAATAGTGAACAGGGTCCTCCGTCAGGCGTAAGTTGCAATGTAAACGCTTCTACTCCTGGCACCCAGTGTAAGTTTGACAAAAGTAAGGAATAGCTAGCTGGGTGTAAACTCCGCCAGGCGTAAGTCGGGGCGTAAATTGCAATGTGAACGCTGCTACTCCTGGCACCCAGTGTAAGTTTTACCTTTTGTTGATCGGAACTAAGACATTACATATCGTGTGATTGAAATAGGTAAATAGGTCACACAAACAAACACCGGAAGTGGTTGATGATGTTTACACCAACCAGGAGTGAATGATTGGTAGAACTCAGTTGGCGTAGTGCTAGGATTAGGCTAGGTGTGAACACGTGGTAGGAGTAGCGAAAATATTTGTGGAATTTTCATCAATGTTAGCGTAAGTTTACGTCCGGTGTAACTCAAAATGTGAACACGACTAGTATCTTATTGTCAGCTGCTCAGGGTCAATGTCAACAGCCACTAAGGCTCAATTATTAAATCAGCGACAAATTTGGAATGTCAATGGCTTCCACGTTATTCATCTCTTTTCCTTGGACTTCTTTTAAAAACATAAGAGTTTCAATTAAAGTGTGGGAGTGTGCATCTGTTTTGGATTCACTTTTGATAACAACTCAACAATGGATAAAGTTGACTGACCGACTGACTGACAAACACATCAGACAGACGGATGGAAGGATAGATGACTGGATGGATCAAGAGATTTATTCATGATATAATTGATGGATCAACTTATTAAAAAATATTGATTCATCAACATTATTTAATATTATATATAATGCTATCTTCAGTAGATAGCAAATAAGGCATTCTATTAACCATATTGTAACATTTGCTGAGATTAGGATGCCCTCCATATTTGTCAAAATTGTGTTTTTACGTGATTATAATACCATACTGATGCAAGAATAGTCCCACCTTCGAGTAATGTCCCACCCCAAATTTTCAAAAAATTTCAAAAATTAAAAAAGTTATTTATTTTTTCGGCTTTGGAGTGTCCCTGGACCTAGACCTAAATGCTAGGATCATTCATGGTTGACCTAAAAAAAATTTTTTTTTTTTAAATTGAATTTTACACAGCGTTTTGTGTTTTTAATATGAAAATTGATATCAAAATGCATTCACCGTGCAAAATTCATTTTTTTTTTTTTTTTTTAGGTCAACCTTGGTCCAGGGACACTACAAAACCGAAAAATAAAAAACTTAAAAAAAAAAAAAATTTTAAATTCGAGTATACTCGCGTCTGTACGGTATATTTAGTAAACTAACATACCCTGCAAAAATCAAGATTTTAGGTGCTGTAGTTTTGTCAAAATCCGAGATTTAATTATTACGATTGAAAAATTAGTCAAATGCGTACACGATGTTCATAACACAGTACCTACATGGCGTGCGGGACGGTCATAACATATCAAAAGAACTGTTCAACAGAGTGGCTCGCATTGGTGACATAATGCGCTGGACCAGCGCATTGTGTCACCAATGCGAGCCACTCAGCGCCGCTGGTATTAGAGATTTTGTTTGTATTGCCTCATCTGTTTACGCCAAAATTAAAAGAGGACATATCTGACAGTAAAACTAACATTTTGTGAAAATAAAAATAAAATTCTATTTCTTTTGCAAATGTTACAATATGGCTCTAAAGAATGCTATTACCGTAACCACCCGGGTATAAGCCCACCTTCAGGTATAAGCCCACCCCCTATTTTTCAAAACATTCTGGGAACAAGGGTGCACTCGGCTATAAGCCCAGTACTAAATTTTGGCCAAGTTCTTAAATCAAATCAATGCTTTTCTCTCACATTTAAAAACAAAAAAAATATTAGCTGATAATTAACATTCCACACTTAGAATGTTAAGAAATTGACATAGATGATAGAAATTACTGGTACATTGGGCATATACAAATGGGGATGATTCCCGGAGATGATTTTTCTTATTCTAAATTCAAGTACTAGCCCCTCCCCGGGTATAAGCCCACCCCCATTTTGAAGTGAAATCTGCCATCTAGGGGGGTGGGCTTATACCCGAGTGGTTACGGTATTAGAGTAAATATGCTTCTTTTTCATTAATTCCTATACACTGCATGAACTGTGAGTAAAATGGAACAGGTTCCGCTGAAGTGGAACAAAGATTAATGCAGACAAACATTGGCTTCCTGGCTTCCTCCATTCTCATTCAAAGCACATTGAAAAAAAAAACACCCTAAAATAAACATTGTCTAACTGTATGCTCCACAAATGTATTAATATCTGTGCATTGCATAAAGTCTTGGGTGCAATCTTTTTATCCTACCTTTGTTTTGATTTAAGGTTTTTAGCTAGCTGCATCCCAAAAATGCAAAAATCTGAATTTTGATGAATTTTATTTATTCCCTTTAATCAATGGGCTATTCCATTTGAAGTGCATACACCCCCTATGCAAGACATGACCTTAATATCCCACACAGAGGTGTAGATATAGTCACACATTTTAGGATGACCCTATTTAAAATTCACACTCAACTGTGTGGAAGATTAAGTTCTTCCATAGGGGTGTATGGATTTCAACTGGAATAGCCCAATTCTAATGCTTGCAATCAATCTATAATAATAATAATAAAATAATAAAACAGCATTTATCCACGCTTTCTGAATACTCAGATTCCTCAAAGCACGCCACGGGTTGATATGCTGCCAAGCCCCAAAGGGCAGCGCAAGTTGACCTCAATGCTGAGTGTGACAGACAACAGGCCGGGCTGATCCCCTGCTCTATAAAAAAAAGGCCTGCAACTTTTACATGTCCAGATATTGCTCTTCTGGTACATGGGACCACCATTTTATGTGACTCTCCAAACCACTGCATACTATGCACCCACTGTGGTGTCTGCACGTTTAGGGCCACAATCTATCTGCAGTTATCTATATGAACTCTGTGTGCCATTAATGCCTCTAACTCAAAGACATGTAGAAACAAAGCAATCAGCAGAAAATTTGGCCCTGTAAGAAGATACCATCAAAGTTATCAACCACATACCCCGTAGCATTTCACAGAAATTCACATCTCAAATTGCCTGTCTTCATAATCAACTCTTAATACAAGATTACATCTCATACCCATTATAACTGCCTACTAAATATTATTTCAGCAGTAAACTCCATCATGAAAAGCTTTATAAAGGTAGATGGTTAAATTTTTCATATATTTTGTCTTTATGATCTTACATGTATACCATAACCCTTCCCTTACTGTAACCCTAAATGTGACCTTTATCTATGCTGTGCACAAAAACCTAAACTATACTTCTAAACATAATGTTAAAACCTTAGCTATTCCACTAATCCAAAATACTTAACAAAAAACTAACAACACTTCGAGCTTGTCGGTTTAAAATAACCGGAAAGGATTTGCTCCATGATCTAATCTTGAATCTTCACAAAACCAAAACAAACAAAAAATAAGTCAATGATAACAATCATTAAATTTGAACGAATTCCTTATTACAACATTTACATAACTAGACTAACTGTCAAACACATATTATTTTGAACAAGGTCTGTTGGTATAGGCTTGACGTTGCATGAATTTGGCATTTTTATTTAAAATACCGTAAAAACTCGATAGTTAGCATATGTGCTTACTATCGAGTGCTTTTAAAACATGCAAACATGAAGAGCCTTATCCACAAAAGTGTAAAGGGTTTTGAGCAAATCATCGATCATAGTTATATGCGAGCAAGTAAACCTTCAAATTTGTGTCTCAACCCCATTAGCTCAGTTGGTAAAGCGCCAGACTATGGTACAATTTCATGTTTTCAAAAGCGCTTGATAGTAAGCACATATGCTTACTATAGAGCTTTTACAGTAAGAACAAAGCAAACAACAAAATAAACTTAGCACTTACACTTATGTATAATTCTTAATCATATTCACCAAATGTTACATTATTTCAAGCAGCAATACTGATATACACAAATATGATCATGCCATTGTACTCACACGATCACACTATATTGACTTTGGATACAGTAGCAAGACCTGAATAAACAAAAAGTAGCCAAAGATATTTAAAAGGGAATGTTCATAACCTTTCCCATGGACATGATGCTGACCTTTTGTGAAAGGTTGCTAAGAGAAAGGTATTGCTATATTCAGTAGAAGGAAACAGTCAAGAATGAATGATAATCGAGCAAGAAAATAATCTTTAATAGCTAAGATTTGAGATTCATGTTTCATCATAAGTTTAATGCTGTCTTCAGTAGATAGCACTCTTAAGAATGGTAGCACTAGCAATGTATCAGCTATAGACAGCAACATTTAGAACAAAAACTAGGATTTAAGATGAATGTTTCATCATAAGTTCATTGCTGTCTTCAGCAGATAGCATTCTTCATAATGATATCACTGGCAATGTGTCAGCTATAGACAGCAACATTAAGAAGAATAGCTAGGAATTGAGATGAATGTTTCATCATAAGTTCATTGCTATCTTCAGTAGATAGCACTCTTAAGAATGGTACCACTAGCAATGTATCAGCTGTATAGACAGCAACATTAAGAAGGATAGCTAGGAATTAAGATGAATGTTTCATCATAAGTTCATTGCTATCTTCAGTAGATAGCACTCTTAAGAATGGTACCACTAGCAATGTATCAGCTATAGACAGCAACATTAAAAGCAAAAACTAGGAATTAAGATGAATGTTTCATCATAAGTTCATTGCTATCTTCAGTAGATAGCACTTTTAAGAATGATAGCACTAGCAATATGTCAGCTATAGACAGCAACATTAAGAAGAATAACTAGGATTTGAGATGAATGTTTCATCATAAGTTCATTGCTATCTTCAGTAGATAGCACTATTAAGAATGGTACCACTAGCAATGTATCAGCTATAGACAGCAACATTAAGGAAAGCTAAGATTCAAGATTGATGTTTCATCATAAGTTCATTGCTATCTTCAGTAGATAGCACTCTTAAGAATGGTACCACTAGCAATGTATCAGCTATAGACAGCAACATTAAGAACAAAAACTAGGATTTAAGATGAATGTTTCATCAAAAGTTCACTGCTGTCTTCAGTAGATAGCATTCTTCAGAATGATAGCACTGGCAATGTGTCAGCTATAGACAGCAACATTTTGAAGAATAGCTAGGAATTGAGATGGAAGTTTCATCATAAGTTCATTGCTATCTTCAGTAGATAGCACTCTTAAGAATGGTAGCACTAGCAATGTATTGGCTGTATACAGCAACATTAAGAAGAACAGCTAGAATTTGAGATAAATGGTTCATCACAAGTTTCATATTGCTATCTTCAGTAGATAGCATTCTTAAGAATGGTAGCACTAGCAACATAATCAGCTGTAGACTACAACAATAAAAAGAATAGCTAGGATTTGAAATGGATGGTTCATCAGAAGTTTTAAATTGCTATCTTCAGTAGATAGCACTCTTGAGGATGATAGCACTAGCAATGTATCAGCTTTAAACAGCAACATTAAAAGAAAAACATGGGATTTGATATTAATGTTTTAATCACAAGTTTTATATTGCTATCTTCAGTAGATAGCACTCGTGGGAATGGTAGCATTAGCAACATATCAGCTGTAGACAGCAGCATTAAGAAGAGAAGCTAGGATTTGAGATGGATGGTTCATCAGAAGTTTCATATTGCTATCTTCAGTAGATAGCACTCTTCATTCATTCATATTCATATTCATATTTTATTATCAAAAGGTGACCCGAAGGTCAAATTACATGATAAATTTACAAAGATAAAAACAACAAACATTCAAAAATATTTTTTAAAGAATTACATCTATAAAACACATAAAATGGTATAAAATTTCATTTAAAGAAACTAATATTGCACTTTTAAAATAGTATCATTAAATAATAAAAAAAAGAAAGAAAAGGAAAGCTACACATTGCATAATTCACTTCAGGAAAAGGGGGTTGATTTCACGGCCACTGTGCATGCAGGATACAATGAGCACATGAATAAAAAGAAAAATTACACATTACTTGTTTAGCAGGTCCACAAAGTATGGTATGGGACTATTTTGAAAGCGAGAGGTTCTGAACCGCAGTTGGGTGAATTTGTGCGCATTGCGAAGGTTGCGACCATGAGCACTTTGTCTAGATGGAGGAAGAAGATCTTTAGTACGGTCTGAGTCGGCAAGCCCTTCGCTAACCTTTCGACAATGATCTTCTCTTCTATCTGACAAGCGCTCAAGGTCGCAAGCTTGCACCGCCTCAACAGCATATGAGGTAAATCTCTGGCCTAAAATGATCCTGCATGCATGTCTTTGGAGTTGTTCAAGTGACTTTGTCTGATTTGTTGTTAACGAGGAGTGCCAGGTGACATCTGCGTACTCAAGAATAGGGCGCACATAACCTTTGTACACAGTAATTAGTTCTTCGTCATTGAAACCAAATTTTTTTAGCAGTTTTAGCATATACAACTTCTGGTTGGATTTCTTTGTTATTTCATTAACATTTTTGTCCCATTTCAAGTCATTTTGAAGGTGAACCCCTAGAATCTTAGCCTCAGTTACATAGTTCAAGGGCTTACCAGCTATCTTAAGCTCAATAGGGGGCGGTGGTTCATTTTTGAAACAGACCTGGATGGCCTGACACTTGCTAGGGTTCAAGCTAAGCTTGTTTTTGTTTGTCCACTCAGTGAACTCGTCCAGTGTATCTTGAAGCTTGCTTGGTTGGGTATACGGACGATTTTCAGCAAGTGTCAGGTCATCCACGTACTTCCAACAGTTGATGCTTGCATCTTTGGACTGAACTGCATCATTAATGATAACCTGGAAGCCAATTGGGGATGATAGCACTAGCAATGTATCAGCTTTAGACAGCAACATTAATAAGAAAAGCTAGGATTTGAGATGGATGGTTCATCATAAGTCAATTGCTATCTTCGGTAGACAGCAATCAATATAATTTTTATAGAAACAGCTTAATCAGTATTTTGGCCACCCACATTTTTGTCCTTTGAAAATGTAATTTTTACTGCAGATAACAAGCCTTGATAATCCGTATTGCTTTATATAGGTTATCTTTGTTTGTATAGTTAATATTCAAAACACTTCAAATTGTCAACCACTTCAGTACACACTCACCTAAGAAACATATATAGACCATGATGTACCTGAGATGTTGTCAATTCATCTTCAGTAGATAGCAAGCATTGGTTTTGTTTGTTTTGCTTTATAGGCTTATACAGCATTAGTCTCGGTCCCAGCCGATTTGTGCTCCTTCGTCACTAAACAAACCGTCTGGCGACAACCTCATAGTACGTCTTTTCTGATTGGCTGAACATCAACGCCATAAATACTGGCGTTAAATTTTGCTGTCAATCAACGCTGGGCTTCAGCGCATGCAGCGCCTGATGGACAGCTATGCGGTTACATAAATCCACACAATAATGCGTGAGTACGCGCTGCAAGTCAGCGTACATGAAAGGCGATATCCGACGATCGGCGCCTCAGTGGATGCTAAAGCTAGGGTACATTTTTCGTTTGCGGTATCTACAAAGAGTGGAGGGCCTGTGATGTTTAGTGTCACTTACACAAGTCACATCCTATAGCCAATTGAAAACAGTTTGTAAATTCATTAACCAATCAGCGATTGTCATTTCACAGGTTGTCGCCAGACGGTTTGTTTAGTGACTGAGGAACACAAACCGGCTGGGACCGAGACAAATACAGCATCTTTGCTTCTATATAGTTCAAGTGCAATACACTTCAAATTCCCAAACACTTCAAATTGTCAAAAACAAATTTAAAAAAAGTTTGCAAAAAAATTTTAAGAAGCCGTCATCACTATTCACATCTCTCACTCTGTTACCATAGTAACACACAAACTTTTCACAAACAACTTCAGGGAAACGTGACAGATTCAATTTCCAAAGCAAATTTTTGACAGAAACATTGCTGACACTGGAAAATTCTTGAGGCAATACCAAAGATGGATAAGAAATAGCACAACATAGTCTTTATTTTTATCCAGGCCGCGAGCGGCATGATAGAGAGACATGGCAAAACCGCTCAGCCGTATGGCGCTTTCCATACACTCGGAACATGGAAGTGTATTGGAAAGTGAATTTTGCAGCTGCCGTGACCACTGGTACGCACCGTTCAATTTGCACACTGAGTGATTGGAGCCTAACCAACACGCCAAATTTAAAACCGTCACAGAGACTCTCACCCAGTAATAATCAAATTTGTACTGTAATTAATTTGAAGGTTAGTTTTGTGGGGTTCATTATCAAACCCCAGCAGTTTTAGCTTGTATAAATATTATTTATTAACATAGGTCTACTTGTTTGTGATATTTTAAGTGTTTTAAAATAATAACAATCCCATTCAATTACACGGCAGACAATGGAAAATTCCTGAATTCGTCCTGCACACCACCTCAAAATGTGAAGAATGAAATGAGTAATTTGGCTTACCACTTACTCTGTCGATCATCCAGATATCCAAGTAAGAATCATCCACACTTTCTGAAAAGATAAAAATAAAACCATTTATGAATATAAAATCCATATGAGAAACACACATCCATAATTCCAAAGTGTGTACCTATCTTCAGTAGACAGCATGGTAAAGAAAGATGACATTAATCTTTATTTGATACGTTTGGGGATCTAGAGCTGATAAAGCTGTAAGCATACTAAAGGAAACTTTCTGAAAAACTACCTTCAGTATTTTTTCTAAATCTTGATCCAAATTGCATCTAAATATTGAGCTGTGAGTAGGACTTTGAGTATTTTTTCTAAATTTTGATCCAAATTGCATCCAAATATTGAGCTGTGGAAGCCTTTTCTTAAACCTTCTACAGGGGTATGGCAGATATCACTTGGATTTCCTACCGCCTGGCTATGAGTCTCATGTTTCAGTATTGATAAGATCCTTACAACCTTTAAAGAAACACACAACATTTTCACATAACCATGTGATGTTCAGTGCAGAAAATTGATATTGCGGTCAACATCACGTTTTGCCAATGGCTAGAGTACTTGGCAAAGCATTTTTTTCTGACAAAAACTCAAAAGAAGTTGACAAAATTGATATTGTAGTCAACATCTGATTTTACCTTTGGCTAGAATAGTATTTGACAAAGCGTTTGATACAACATGTTCACATAACCTTTTTTTGTGACGAAAAAAATCAAAAGAAGTTGACAAAATTGATACCACAGTCAACGTCAGATTAGTTGCCGATGGCTAGGATACTATCTGGTAAAGCATTTCAAGTGATACAGACACAATGACAGGTCTCTGTATAAATTTCCCCTGTGATTTCCTCCTATTTCCTACGCATCTTTGACTGATGGACCGATGGACTGGCTAGCGTTTTCCCTCAGGGGATGAATGACGAGTTGACACCGATCTAAGTTTGCACACTTGATACATTTTAGCTCGGTTTTTGAGGCTTTAATAAGCACTGTTGCTATGCATTGGTGTTAAATAGGTTTACATCTGTAACTCCATAGCATTTGACTGCTTGGTGATGCCGTCATTTGTAAGGAAGGAAGAGAGATACTGGGACAGGGTGAAAGTGAGAAAGGGAAGGCAGTGGAAGGGGAAAGAGAAGAGGGGAGAAAAGGGGATCGGAGAAAGGAGAGACAGTGGGTGATGTGGGGAAACAAGATGACAAATTGGACGAGGAAGGAGGATAGAGGAAGAGGAAGATGAGAGGAAATGAGGGAAGAGAGGAAATGAGAGAGAAAGAGATGGAGAGGTAGAGGGAATGAGATGAAAGAGATTGAAGATGAGATGAGAAGAGGAAGAGAGGAGAGGGGAGAGGAGGAGAGAGAAGACGAGAAGTAAAAAAGAGGAGACAAGTGTAGCAATAAACATAAAGAAATAAAGAGGAGCAAATTGGTGGAACGGTTAAAATGAGTATTTTGTAATTTAGCAATCCTCTTTTTATGACATGTTTCAGCAGATATAACGAAAAGCTTATTCCCAAAATTTCAGTTGATTTTGATTTTGTGGGTCAGAACACAGTTTACATCCTGAACCAGTTGACCTGGCAACAATCACTTTTCATGTTATCGTCACACTACAACGAATGTACACTATTAAAGGTCCAATCTTACAAATGCCAAAAGGCCAGTTCATCATTCTTTTCACACTACAGGGATAGCTTGGTAATTGCATATATGTAATGGATAGACTATATTTCATGCACTCTTACCCAATTTGAATTACTGATTTATCACACAAGTAACATCTATCTCATATGTAAGCTAGAATAGGCAGTCCATGGAACGCAAAATGCACAATAAACACATCAACTGGAATTGAGTTATCAGTGTCATCGCAGAGATTTCATATTGAACAGCCCGATTGCAGAGTAATATTAATCAGATTCTCTATGGACAGAAATTTCCACTGATTATGTGTCCCTAAATATAAAGATAATGAATAACTCATTTCAGAATAGAGAAGAGCAATTATATAAGATAATGTACAACTCATTTCAAAATAGCGAAGAGCAATTATATAAATTTAAAAAAGTGCTGTGATGTATAGTGCACTACGCACAGGCACAACGCCTAGACATTGATCCACAAGCCTGACAGCACACTTTACAGGTTGTCGCTGACCACTACGGCCCCACATCATTCCATAAACCATTTAATAAATCAGGGACTTTGCTTCTACAAGAGCGCACACCCTAGACATTCCACAAATAACCATCGCAACCAAGATTATCAGCTCCCGAGTTTTGTACGGGTTACAATGAGCAGTAAGTTCCTTGTCCAGGGGAATTTCAAGCTAACTGAGAGCATACTAGGCACTGCCAGGGTTCGAACCCACAACCTCTCACACCGGTCGAACACCTTAACGATTGAGCTAACTTGACTGCATATTAAATATAATGTATAACTCATTTCACAATAGTGAAGGGCAGCAATTATGCATGGAAAATCCAGGTTAAATTAGTGCAATAACATTGTGTCCCTCTGCATGTGTAGTGTGGGCCCATTTTTCCACAATTTACTTAGACACATTTTTCTAATGATAATTTATTGTCTGGCAGCTATTGCAGATGGGGCATTTTTCCCCAAAACCCTCATACGTATTTTTGGCATAAAATATTATGTATGTAGGGAGACAAAGTAGACATCAAGGGTTTAGGTAAAAGAAAGCAGGCTTTGCCGTTCGAGAGTTAGAGCAATTGCTCCCCATCATTCCCCTCAAATAAAGCTTTTATTGCTCGCCTACCTTTGGTGTATCAATAATAACCACATTATATAAAGTCCAGTAAAATGCTCTCCTGGTGCTCTCCTGTAGCACTCAAGAAGAACAATTAAAAGCTCCCCGGCAAATTTCAAACAACAAAGCCTGAGACTATCAGTAATAGCTGCCAGGTGCCATCCTTTTAGATGTGTACAATATAAAATGCAGAAATTATTCACATCTATCAAGGTGTTGCAGATAAGACCTTTTGGTTCTAAACCTTACACATGTTCATCTTTCCCCTACAAAAGGTCACCCACAGTTGATTCCATGTTAAAAAATGACAGCTTTCAATTTCTTGGTGATCATAAATATCCCTATAGCGAGTACAAGTAAGTCGTGATGATGCATCATTAATGAGCTAGCATGTCTCTGTTCATGCCTGGCATAACTTTCACCGTCTATACACTATATCAACACAATGCCGACTTCTTGGATTAGTTCCATAAATTGAGAAATCCTGCCTCGAGAACCGCTGAACCAATACTAGGCTTGTTTGTACTCATTTGAATGCATTTTTCATGAAGTTTTCAAATATGACCATTAAAATATGAAATTTTGAAATTTTTGAAAAATTTTATTTTTGGGGACTCTTTTTGTAACTCGCATCAATTATGAAAGGGTTAAGAGGACAACCAAGTTGTGAAGTATTTACAGCAACTCTAACTCTACCGTGGTATTCATCACATGCATATTGCCACCCTCACAAGCTGAGTGAGATACATAGTAGTACAGTTTGCACCTAATTTGTCATGGTAATAATTTGACACGAACATTTCAAAAATATTCTAGGGATGAGAAGAAAGAGTAGTTCATGGTTGGATATGTTTGTGTGCATGCAGGTCTTCTCAATGTTCTGCTCAAATGTGTAACTTGAAATTTGTTTGAGCATGTTTATACTGAGTACCTTATATTGATGGTGAGGTTCACTCACATCACCTTGCATTCTTCTTCACCCGATCTGTTTCTACTGGGGCCGTTAACACATATTCCTTGCATAACTCAAATTCACCAGCAACCACTCAGTAGAAACGCTGTTTGTTCTTCATCTTGACATTGAGCTGCTGTAAAAAAATACTGCAGCTAGCATAAAACTATGTTGGAAAATTTCTGCTGAGTTTGTTGCAAATCAACCCTTTTCATGTAAATGTAACTCAAGATATGTTATATCCATGGCTGAAAATTCGATTTTGGTCTCAGGGGTGGACAATGAATTCAGAAGAGCAATGAGCAAAGACATCACTTGTCTTACATTCCAGATGTTGAATGTACATCTATTCAGAACACTGAGCGACGAAAACCAAAACAAACAGAATTTTGTGTAACATCACTATTAATGTTCCCTGGCTTCTCAATTCGAATTATATTTCAAGATTTTAAATAGGCGTGTTTCTATTGGGACCATTTACCGGTAAAGAGACGGTAAAGGGATTAATTCTCCTCAACTGACCTTCCCTGCCATTTACCGGTAAATAGTCCCCACTATTTACCGGTAAATAGCGGTGAGAGTTTAGCGGTAGCATTTTCCTTCTTGAGGAAGGAAAATAGCGGGGACGCAAATAGAAATTCATTCCGTTCTGATAGAATGTGCATTTTACCGGTAAAATGCAGGGGACTCAATAGAAACACGCTTAAGGAGGCTTTCAAACAATTAGACCATGGCATATTTCCCATCAATTTGAATCAGCATTTAAATGGCCACAACAACAATTAAGGGTGCACACCACCAAAATAAAGTACCTGTTAGGCTGTTAAAACACACACACAAAAATCAGAAACAGACTAAAATATTTTCCTTCCCAATGAGATGGAAAAAAAATCTACTTTTTGTAAGATTCTTGTGCTATGCGCTAGTCAGGTAATCTGGGTCATGGTGTGAGTGATGCGCCATAAAGTCAACACTTACCTGAAACTGAGGGGAAAAAACCAATAAACATAAACAAATTGGCATTACAAAAACCATAACTTTACAGAGACATACGGATTTCACTCAGAAATGTTACTCTGTAAGTTCATCATGATAATAACTCAGTTTTCAAAACTGTCTGATTTGGTCTCATTGGATATCATATCATGTCGTATTACATTAAATTTTACCACTGACCTTCCTTCATAGTATACAACATTAAGGCCGGTCAGAGGGGAGCTGTGGCCTTGCTGTGTTTGCACTCAAATATTAAGACAAATAAAGCTGACACACGAGAAGCATAGTATGGGTTCTATAAAGGTGATCCTAAGGCTTGATATAAGGGGTGTCATTTCTTCCCATTGGCATTTGGGGGGGGGCAGGAAAATTCCCCAAACCTTTGTTTATTTAATTCTCCTTTACTTAAGAACCACAAGACCTATGGAAATAATGCAATTATTGGCTTTTGTGACTCATTTCCTATAACATGTATATTAATATCAAGTAGTGCACTGCAGTAAACATATGGCTCCATCCCGCTGCCTTAAATTATTCATTTTGCATCAAGTTATAATTTTACCTGGTGGTTTCTGCAAAGCTGGTTGTTAAATATGCATACACCAAACTACTTCACAATATTTGAGATGAAAATGAACGAGCATTCAATCTTATTATTTCCATCATCAATTCATAATTCATTCATTTTCATAATTTCAGCATGAGATGTCATTTTTAGCAGGTTAATATATTCCACTATGCCATCAGGCTATTCCAGCTGAAATCTTCACCCCCTATGGAAGACATGACCTTAATATCCCACAGAAGGGGTATAGATTTCAAATGGTGTCACCAATTTGGGTAACCTCACTTGAAATTCACACTCCCTGTGTGTGAAATTAAGGTGATGTCTTCCATAGGACAGGGTGTATGGATTTCACCAGGAACAGCCAATTTATTCCTACTCATGGTATCAATCAAAGACAAAAATAAACAACTGTAAGCTTCTGTTCTAAATCCTATAATGGTGTTTCATTCTTCTTACTGGATATTCATGAGTCTGATGTAGCCTCAGAAACAGATCTATTTTCCTATCCATAGGGTTGCCAATTTAAACAAACATTTTCAACCTAAAATTGTGTGTCAAATCACACAATAAATTGCCTAATGTTTCTCGATTTCATCTCTTCAACTTGTCTCTTGTCTCTTTGACTCGTCTCTTGTCTCGTTGACTTGTCTTTTTGACTTGTCTCTAGGATTTGTCTCTTTGACTTGTCTCTTTGACTTGCCTCTTGCATTTGTCTCTTTGACTTGTCTCTTTGACTTGCCACTTGTCTCTTTGTCTTGTCACTTGTCTCTTTGACTTGTCACTTGTCTCTTTGACATGTTTCTTGTCTCTAGGACTTGTCTCTTGTCTCTAGGACTTGTCTCTTATCTATTTGACTTGTCTCTTTGTCTTGTCTCTTTTCTCTTTGACTTGTCTCTTTGACTTGTCTCTTTATCTTGTCACTTGTCTCTAGAATTTGTCTCTTGTCTCTTTGACTTGTCTCTTGTCTCTTTGACTTGTCTCTTGTCTCTAGGATGTGCCTCTTGTCTCTAGGACTTGTCTCTTAGACTAATCTCTTACCCTTTGCATCTACTGAAAATTAAGGTAACAAATTTTTAAAAGCATAAGGATTAGGAAATAAGTAAAAAAAACACACCCAATTGGGCTACAAACTAGCAGGTTTGGCAACCCTTCCTACCCAGAAGGGCGTAAATTTTGCTTTTATCATATTTACAAGCACACACTGTCATCCCTTTATCCCTCGTAGCTAATATCTTATTGATTCCATTCAAACACTCTAAATGGGCTCTTCCAATTGAAATCCATACACCCCCTGTTAAAGACATGACCTTAATGTTCTACACAGGGAGTGTGAATTTCAAATGGGGTTACCTGAATGGGTGGCTCCATTTGACATCTACACTCCCTATGTGGGAGATTAAGGTCATGTCTTCCATAGGGGGTGTAAGGATTTCAACTCGAACAGCCTAATCCCCAGTAATTAATCTGACCCAATTTTGGTAGGAATTTATTGTAAGTTTGCTTTCAAAGTGAAACAGTAGTGATTTTATTTGTGTCGTGCACGATCGACATCCATGTTTTGTCAAAGCTAATACACATATAAAAACGCTTGTGGCATCTTGTTTCTAAAGCCTAACTCATAACGCTATGTTTAATGATATCTACTGTTGGGAGGGAGTGATACTGCATATCAATGCCAACCGTAACCATTTTTACTCAATTTTTACAACTTTAAAACCTACAGATTGTGGATAGCGAAAGTAGAAATTATGCATTTATTTCAACTATGTTTTTTATGCAAAAATTGATATGATTTTTGAGAAGAAGAATGATTTTCATTGAATAATTATTGATTTTATATTGCTTGTTTAAAAAAAGCATTCATGTATTCAAGACTCGAAAATGATTTTAAAAAAATGCTGCAAAATTGCTCCCAAAATGGATATACCCACAGCCTAAATAAAACAAACTTGTCAAAACTCGGAATTCCATACTCAATATCCTGTAATTTCTATTAGAAATGTCCTTTTTTCACGGCAGTGAAATGATGCCACTTTCCCCCACATCTCATATTTTTATCCCTTACATATCCTGTGTCATGAATAGGTACTGTAGGCCACCAGCCCTGTGGTTAAGAGTCTAGGAAATAATTCCTAATATCTCATAACCTAGTTTGTATGCCTTTATCTAATCTTGCCACACATGACAACTTACTAATTAGCCCTAACCCGGAAAAGAGTCTATCCAGGAGTAGGAATTTTTTAGCCTTTTTTAGAAACATGTTTACAATTGGCTTATAGCCATCACATGCTGACAATACACATAACTGATTGGTTAATCAAAACTAGCAGGGTCATGGCCAGGCCTGATTACAAAGTAAACTTCATTCTGTATAGAAAACTGTGCAGCAAGCGATTTACTTCAGAAAATTACTACATTGCACAAAACTAAGTCCATTATCTATAGTTAATTGAATGTTAGCTAATGTTTATTGACTCTTGTAATAACCCATGTGTAGGCCTATAAACCTGTATAATATTGGTGTTCATACATACCCCTGACCCTGACAAAAGCTAGCAAGAGCAAGCTGTGTAATTATTTTGTTTACTTGTGATAAGATACAATTTTCTTCGTAGTTATAGCCAAATTTGTTTCCTACATGTAGTAGGTGACTTAATAAAAATTCCTTTAAAAAGGAATGGGTGCCCAATGTGAGCTTGGTCGTGATGTGGTAAATTTCATGGTGTTTAGATTTGGTATTATTATCTCTTGCAAACTCGGTGACACCTCATTATAGAAATCAGACCTGTTGATAGGTTGTAAGAGGGATAGCCTTTTCCAGGCACGAATTGGGCCATATATAAAGAAAGTTTTGCTACTTTGCAACGCAATAAAACCTAAATGCAAAACGAGATCCTGTAGGTGGCTCCCGAGGTGGCTTAAAAAAATAAATGCAAAATGAGGCTTATTAAAAAATATTGTTTTCCAGAGTCAAGACGCATGTATCATTATTAAGCCTCAGATCACTTATTTATTGTCGAATAAGTGCAGAGTAGGTTAGATATGAATATTGAATGTTAGATCAGAGTAGCTCAAAGTACATGTACTATATACACCTGATCCGTGAACTTGTCTTTTTTAAAGACAAATTCTTATTAAAATTCTCATTCTCACCAATCCTTTTGACAGACCTTTGTATGATAGAAAACTGAACGGAAACGCACAAAAGAAAAAAAAAAAAACATTGGACTGTAATAAAGACACTGTATGGCAAACAATCAGGCAAATGTTGAAGGAGAAATTGTAATGAAATAAAAATGGTTTGAAGCCATTTACAGCTAAGTGTAAAAGTAACGCTAGATGTAACATTACTGAATGTCAATGACTTGTGCTTCTAAAGCTACTCATTAATGTTCAATATTGTGAATTTTGAGGGGTTTCGATTAGCAAAATTAAATTGCTGACAATTTTATCTGGAAAATTCAGATAAAAAATAAGCCTTTTTACTATTTCCGTAAATTTTGTAATTGCTTGAAGTACAATGGATTCTCATCATGTCATAAGACTAATTGGAAATTGCATTAGGCTATCCTATTTGAAAACCATACTACCTCTGTGGAATATATAGAAAAGTCTTCCAAAAACACAGGGGGAGTATGTTTTTTAAATGGATTTGCCTAGGGTTAGTTATTTTGAAACCCATACTCTCCCCCTGTATAATGGCTTTACCTAAAGCCAGAAGTCCAGTATGCCTGTAGCCAGTATGCAACTATAATATGTGTCTTTTTTTTAAAGAAAGTAATTTTTCATTTCTCATAAAAATTAAAAATAATGTTTCTGTTTAAGGGGGTACTACACCCCTGGCCAATTTTGTGCCTATTTTTGCATTTTTCTCCAAAATTATAGCACATTGGTGACAAGTAAGATATGCATATTATAGGGGCAAGGACTACAACTACTGTACTGAAAATTCAGCAACTCAAAGCAAGTAGTTATTGATTTATTGATCAAATATTGGTTTTCCCTCATTTTTTTTTTTTTTTCCACAACTGTTGCCTGTGCTGAAATAAAATTTCCAGTGCAGTAGTTGTAGTCCTTGCCCCAATAATATACATATCTTACTTGTCCCCTATGCGCTATAATTTTTGAGAAAAATGCAAAAATAGGCAAAAAATTGGGCAGGGGTGTAGTACCCCCTTAAAAAAACCTTGAAGATCTAAAATTGATGCACAGGTTCTATGTAGCCAAAAAGTGGCCTCTCTACTATCTACACTAACCTCTCCTCCAATTATTATGCGTCATAGCTATTATAGCTTCTCACTATCATACAAAAACTTGACAAAAAGACAGAAATGTTGTCTATAGTGTTAATGAAAATGGTTTGAAGCCATATAGCTCAATGTGAAGGAAACAACACTAAATGTAATATTGTTGAATGTCAATGACTTGGCTTGTCTTATCAAAGTAATTACTAGTACTCATGTAACTAATGTTAAATTGTGTGAATATTGCAAGGTGTTGATTAGCATGCAAGTATTACGGTGGCTGACAATTGTATCCAGAAATAAAGTATTTTGTAATAGAAAAAAACTGAAATATGAACTTCCTTTGGAAATCATATTCAGTACCCCTGACAAATATGTTTTGTAGTAGTCTCTGAACGTTTTACTTTTATTGTGCAACAGACACTTTTACACTTTAGTCATATTCAAATGTTGCAACACATATGCTGGCATTACAACACTATAGTCTTTGCCAAAGACTACTAGTACTTGTGATTATGGGGGGGGGTTGAGCAGTGTGGTTCCTAGTAGTTTCTCTCCCTATAATATACAGGTCATGGTTTGTAGTACAGACTGTTACAACATGTAGACTAAGACAGGCTTTTCGGTCGGTTTTCAGGTACCCGACCAAGATTTCACTACCCGGATAAGAGAGTCCGGTTACCCAGGGAAAAATTCAGTTATTTATTTTTTCGGTTTTGGAGCATCCCTGGACCTGGAGCTAAAATTTATGCCACTGATAAGTAATATTTTCGGCTGCTTTGCTAAAAAAAATTCATATGAAAGAAATTGACAATTTTATTGACTTATCCTTCACTTTTAATGCAACTAGGGTGACATGAGCCATATTTCTTCCAGTTCTTTTAGCCAATTTTAACTAAGATACTGCAGCGTACTTCTAATTAATATATTAAATAAATGTTAGTATTTATACAGCGCCTTTCACATGTGAACATGTACCAAAGCGCTTTACATATGTGACATGATCAAGGGGAATGAGTCACATGTCGGCACTGGTCGAAAATGAGTTTTACACATGTTTCTAAATAGGACATTTAGAGCTTTCAAAAACTGAAAACCCCATGTTGATACAACCTTTCTTTGTGAAGTTACATCAATTTATCAATCGCTGAAAACAATATAAAACAAAAGAATTTTAACACTTTCTTTGCCAATATCTCAAAATCAATATTAGCGACATCCGACTCATTTCCCTTGATCGTGTCACATATATTCCGCTGTCGTTAGAATATGTCAGCTGCCATACAATGCCCAAGGCATGTTCATACCTTTGGGCGGCGCTCAATGGACAGTATTCATAACAGCTCCCCATTTCACACCTGGGTGGAGAGGAGTAATAGAGATAAAGTGCCTTACTCAAGGGCACAACACGATGGCGTCGCCGGGGCTCGAACCCGCAACCTTCCGATTATGAGTCGTAGCCCGTTCCGCTCGGCCACCGTGCTCTCAAGATATTGATCTTTATGCAAACAAGTCAAGGAAGACAATAATCACATTTAATTTTCATTTGAAGTTCCTTGAGTTAAGGTCAATAACCAAAACAAAGGTTGTGAGCATTTTCCTCCCAAGCAAAATTTTTTTTTGTCTCAATATTTGAGTACTATCATTTTGAGATGTGTTGTAGTCCCATACCTAAGATAGATATTCAGGGCATTCCTTTTTAGATTAACGTACTTTGTCAGTAAATGATACAATGTAACTGAATACAGAATAGTCACGTACAGATTCAATGCATTTCAAATGTGACATTCAAGCTCTACCTCCTTTTTTCTTGTCGGAGACAACATATGTATGTATTACTTGATGTTAAGCATTATCCTGTAACATGATGTGGCAAATGCATTTTACTTCATTTCCATGTCACCAGATATTACCCAGGATTCACAGCCAGCGTTGGAAATAGCTGGTACATCGCGCCCGGTGGGGGGGGGGGGGGTAGTACAAATGACCATACGGGGAAGTGCCGCAAACATGGGTAGCATTTTCGGCCTTCTGGTATATCAATGACCCCTTTTTCAAAGCCTATTTTGGTATATGAATGGGTCCTTTTTTCAAAATTTTCTCAATTTTTTTGGAAAACAGCCTAATTTTTCCATATTAAATCTAGCCAAAATTTTCCAAATTTCCCAAAATTTTGGGAAAATTTTTAAAAACTAAGACAATTTTGGTTAAATTCGGCCGAAAATTTTGACTTTTGGTATATCAATGGGTCCAAATTTCTTGAAAAATTGGTATATTTATGGGTCCACTTCCAAAATCTCAGCGGCACGTCCCTACCAAAACCAAACTTGAGTATCCCCCCCCCCGGTATCGTGTAGCAAAATGCTACACAATTTTATCAATTTGCTACACAATTTTGGAGTTGAGTAGCATTTTTATGCCATAGACTTACACACTGAAGTATGTGAATGTACCAAGAGAAAAGTAATGAAAAGCAAATTTTGCTACGTATAAAAACTGTTTTTACACAGGTAGTACCTGATTTTGGTATCACAGTAAAGTCAGACTCCACATCGTAGCCACAATATCACAGCCACAATAAAATTTGAGCTACAATCAAATTCAGTATTTCTTGGCCAAACTAGAACATGCGCTTTACGTCCATGTAGTATACCAAGCGTGTACGCAATGTACGGCCTGTGTGTACTTTCTTCTGTACCGCGCTATATTCGTGTGTGTTTATCGCGGAGCCACAAGCGTTCACAGTGTTCCAGTTTGGCCAAGAAATACTTAATTTGATTATAGGTTTTTACAAGCTAAGTCTCCGTATTTGATTGACAAATACTGTCAGACACAACATTTCCAGTTTATCTGCGCCAATAACTACAGTAGGGTGCCTTGTGCAACAGCCTGCAGCATTTATCTTTATAAATGCAGAACGGCTCTTCTCAGCTTACCCTTCATCCCATGGTAGATAACAGAGTAATTGATACACTGTACTTCTTGAATGCTGTCGTCTAGATTCAATGCATTGCTAATGTAAGTGTGAAACTGCTACCTTGGCCTGCTTCCCACACATTATAAAATGTCCCAAACAAAATGTTTCACCACATGACTTTTATAATGTTTTTTTTACACGCATTTTAATTACAATTTAGTCTTTCTATTCAGCAATTTCCTCATTCGGACAAATCGTTCCATGAAGTATGACAGGCTTAACTTGCACTCTGCGCCAGTTATCACATAAGCGCTGTCTTTACCGCATATATTGTACTTTGAAGCGCAGTCTTAACAATTTTGTGTATACGCAATGGCAAGCAATGCCATAGGTAGACACTGTCAATAGAACAATCTGCCCTCATGAATATGCACAGACTTAATTCTTATCATTGCGAAAATAACCTGCTATACAGTATCACTGTGACAAAGTAGGTACTATGTTTTACTATGTACCAGGTAACAATCTAGTAAAATGAGAAATTACTAGAATTTCAACTCTCTCGTAATTTTTCTGCATTATCAATAAGTTGTGTAACAGCTGAATAGTAATTTGAGAATATGTCGGCATTCTAAAGAAGGCTTGCAGAAATGCAGTACAGTGACATCCCATTAAACTTTCATGCATATAAATGTTGCAATGATGCGACATCTTCACATCAAAACCATGCTTCATTTACAGTACTAGTTGTAACACAATTCCCATACGAGCAAATCGGGAGATCTGAGATGCAAATAAACATCTTGTGTCTATGCTCATCAGACCTTCAGTTCACATTGAATTTTGAATTTTGTAACACACTACATGCACTAAGAGTAATGTAAAGTCTGCACAAAAAGTAACTCAGCTGTTATGAAATGCCTATAGATTCAGAACTAATAATTGTTTTCACAATATTTCAACATAAAAAGAAGGATGATTTATTTACACATATTTTGATACCCCATTTGTCCAATTTTGTTCAATATTGACTATACAGCAGTGTTTTGAAAAAAAAAATACCCCAATTTAAAAGTTGCAGTTATTTGTATTGATTTGAAGTAAGCGCTTGAAGATAATGGCGGGCTTTTACGTGTTTACAGTGCTGGCATTATAACCATTGATCGCTGTAAACTGCAACTTTTAAATTCGGGTATTTTTTCTGTAAAAGCACTACCGTGTTGTTAATATTGAACAACATTTGACGAATGGGGTATCAAAATGCATGTAAATAAATCATCCTTCTCGCTATGTTGAAATATTGTGAAAACAATTATTAGTTCTGAATCTATAGGCGTATTTATAACAGCTGAGTTACTTTTTGTGCAGACTTCATTTAACTAGTTTGCCCCAGGTACTTAACCAAAGTCAGTGCAAGGGTGCTTATTATTTACCAAATCATGAAAGTCAAAATTAACATTTTCTAAGCAAAATGACATTCTAATTCGTAGTAATCGAAATAAAAACCATATAAATCACAGCCGTATCAACCTAATCCCAGATGGTTTTGAAACAAACATATTTTCTACAAATTGCCTCCAAAAATTGAACTTCCTGCCAATATTGCAAAACTACAATACATTAGAACTTCAAAACTTTTTTTGCCATTTATGAGCGTACTTAATACTAAATTTTTAAACTCTAACAATCTAGTATTTATTTCAAGGAGTCTGCGAATACTAGAGTTACAACTTGACAATAAGAGCATAAAAACGGCCTGCCGAAATGTAGTACAGTGACATCTTATGAAACTTTCATGCATGTCGCATTGACAACAGCTTCACATCAAAGCACTACATTTACTCCAGAACTACATGTAGTTGTTACCCGATTCCTATGCAAGCAAATGAACATCTGTATCTAAACTCATCAAACCTTCATTTTGAATTTTGTTGTGCACAGTATAGCGACTGCTTGGTGCCAGAAGTGGGTATGTCCAAATAGCTGCCCCCTGTGAACATTTGGGAATTTACACACAGTATATTGTACTCATCTAACACATAGCAGCTATTTCACCTTACCCACATCTGGCACTAAACAGTCACAGAAGTAGGTAAGTGCAAATAGCTGCCCTGTAAACATTTGCCAATTTACTCACACTATATTGTACTCATCTGACACATGGCAGCTGTTTCACCATGGTTTCACTTACCCACTTCTGGCACTAAGCAGATGGTAAGCGTATTGCATTTGACGTAATTTGTGCCACAGGTACTTCTTCAAAATCAGTGCACGCATGCTTATGCAAGTCATGCATGAAGTCAAAATTGACATTTTCTAAGCGAAATAACATTCAAATTTAGATTCAGATTAATCAAAATAAGAAGCATGTAACTATTAGTAAGACAGCCATATCGACAGTATCCAAGATGGCAGTGCTTAAATGTCCGTCATCACTTGCTCGCATCCTCTCCATCTTTGTCATATGAAGTGCTTCTATCTGGCTCCCTACTTTGAGATGAAGCGGGTTTTTTGTATGCTTTGCATATTTCACTGTCAGCTTTTGTTAGTAGTCATCCTTAAATATTTTTTGTGAAATGCCAATTAGCAGTGTTTTCCTGTGCTCCATTTTCTCTTGCTCATTCTTTTACACATAACACTTCTGGTTGGCTTCAATTTTATTTGTTGTTCTTTATAATGAATATGTTAATTGTGTTGTTTTATTAAGGATAAAGATGGCTACCTGGCAGCTGAAAAAAAGAACAGAAGAAAACTTTATCCAAGATGGTTTTGAAACGAGCATATTTGCTACCACTTGCCCTTAAAAAATGAATTTTCTGACAACAATGCAAAAATACGTAAGAACTTTACAACTTTTTCATGTGTGTAATAGTGTTTTTAAACTATATTTTAAAAATCTGGCATTTATTTCAAAACAGGAATTCCAAGAACTTTACAAGAATTTTCTAAGCAAAATTATGTTCTCAGTCTAATTCACAATAATCAAAATAAGAACCATAAAAATAAGCCACAGCCATCAACTATATGCCCAAGATGCTCTTATATTTTGTTCAGAATTGCATGCTATATTTAATACCACTGTTTCCATTTTCCATGTTATATGCATCTACATAACATTCCAGATCTAGATTTGTCTACATCTAATTTTGTATGTGTAGTGGAAATTCCACATTAACCCAACCAACACTTACAAGGAAAACCATGTGATGTCATGACGCAATCACCCTTGGTCACATACGCACAGGGTGTCGCTAGCCAGGTCACATACGCACAGGGTATCGCTGGCCGGGCCAGCGAAACCCCAGTGGCTACCTGTCCGTGTTTTTGTGTTTGGCACATGAGGGGTCAAAGGGTCAATTCCCAGGGGTATCAAGTGACTTTTTTATTCATCTTCTCTCCTTTTTCATTCCTTCTTTGCCTTCCGATAGCAAAAAACCATGGGCAGTGTTAGGGTTAAGGTCTTTCGTTATTCTAGCATCATCTTTATGGCTTATTTAAAGCTTATTTACAAAATTACAGTTGATTCGGACATTGGATTTGTGAGAACACAACTTAAATGCACAATTGCACGTATTACGGTGCCACTGTTATAATTTTTTGTTATAATTCGCCCTTTGCATGGATCCCCCATCTTGTAATCAATATAAGGTTATGCCTGCAAAATGTGCATTTTTGTTTCTCGTGCTTTTCTAGCAACACGCAAGAGTAGGCTTTTGCAAAGCGTATACGATTAAAGCATGTGTTTGACAGGCATACGCACACACGGCACGCACTTTGCGGGTAGAACCTCATTTTGAAATGACCGTGTGATCGGCGAATAGTCGG
This sequence comes from Amphiura filiformis, assembly GCF_039555335.1. Lineage (NCBI taxonomy): Eukaryota > Metazoa > Echinodermata > Ophiuroidea > Amphilepidida > Amphiuridae > Amphiura > Amphiura filiformis. The sequence goes on from NC_092629.1 coordinate 82,042,115, forward strand.
GTTCTTACGGTATAAAAATCTTAACTTTTTTTGAGAACGAGGATGCTGTAGATCACAAAGCGCCCCTTTAAGTAATAAGTTTGATGCAATTTTTCAGCCCATAGTCAATTCTAAACTACTCTTTATTACAATTTGCATTTGCACTTTGCATCCACACTTCCAATTACCCCATTATAGTTCGATCAGCTTTTAATCAGTGGGAATTGTTAGGCTTTTCATACTACGTTGAAAAGTAGACCATGTTTTAGAGTGATATAGTTGTCCTGCCTCACTCTATATTGAATAAAGTAGACAAAGTATATAGAGTTTGAACTAATAATTTGTGATACTTCTAGTCTAGTGAGATGTCACTAGCCAATTCTTGAAATATTTTTTTTGTGATGTTAGGCCCACTGATTATGAGCTGATCAAACTATAGAAAGACTAAGTTGAATATCAAGTGATTCAAGTCAGCAGTGTACAGGTTAATGTACTCTCATTTTGTTTTAAATTCAGTGAAACTGACACTGACTGATTTTCCAACTTTTCTTCACAAGTTTTACACTGTAGACCACAATGGCCTCATCCCAATGGCATAGTTCAATAACCTTATTAAACAATCATGGTGCAAAATTTGAACTCAAGTTGCAAAGTATGAATTTTTGTATCTAAATTTTCAGAGGTCATTCAAGGAATGTACAAGTTTGTATTGGGGTTAAAGAACTATGCCCTGATAGGTGAGCATGTTGTGGATCCTAGTGTTAGAATGCAGAAATGGTTTCTTCTTTCTTTCCTCTTCATGAATATAATCACACAATTATCCTCCCATCCACGAATCTCATCAAGTGTAAAGTAACTACATGGATCAAATGATATCAAGAAGGAACAAGGATCCAATATTACTAGAGAGGTCCCGAAAGAGAGAAAGGAATCAAATTCTTTCTTTTTTCATCTTTTCACTCAATTTCATTTCATTTCTTTTCTGATAAAATTCAAATCTGAATCTAACTCACTCTATAATCTCCTGTGCCCATCTCTCTCTCCCCCTTTCAAAACCGTAATAGTGGGGACATGGCCAAAAATCGGGTCCTCAGAACATGCTAACCACACGTCGTAGCCATTATTTGATGCCACTAATCGATAGAGTGCCCCTATTTCTATTTGACATACGAGACTCTCACCCCCTATATATGCTTCCTTAAGAAAATGAGAGACCAAAATACTCTCACACAAACTGCGGACTTAAGTACTTGTGACCCCCATGTTGGGGTCATTTTTTGGGGTCCCCAATTTTAAAAATCTTTCCTATTGGTTTATTACAGGGCCTTTTGATCAAGTCAATTTTCTCAGCACAGGGAACACCAATTTGCCTTTACTTTGGTAATTATTGGAAGTTGAATTCCCTGATAAAAAAAAATTGAACTTTTGGAATTATTTCATCAAGACGAATTTGTTTTATGGCATGTTTTGTGATTTTCCCCATTGAATACAGCAGTAAATGCCCCTTTCATATGAATTTCTTGAGCCATTATTGTCCACCTAACACAGACAGTTAAATAGAACCTAACAGTCTTATGCAGCTATTGATTTTTATCTTGTTTGCACAAGTACTTATATGATAGTGTAAGTTCTATTGTCCTCCCCTACCATGCATGCACACACATTTTGTGCAGATGAAAAACTGCCGAAAAGTTTTAAATTCCATTATTTCCTTCTGTTTTATGTGAGCTATTGCCAAGAAAATTACAGAATATTTTTCTGAATACCTGTCGTCTATGATTATGTATTTTATTTATCATTAGAGGTAAAATATCTCAATAAAACAAGCGCTTAAACTGCACCGGAAGTCTCTGAAATTGAAGCTACTTTGTATACAGTTCAATGGAAATTTTTTGGAAGTCGGCAAACTCAATATCTGGGTGAAAATGAAACAGAGGTGCTGATTGGAAGTTGGAAATTACGGTAGTAAAGTTCAGCCAATCAACACAAAGTTAATATAGAATTGTTCAGCACAAGACAAGGTTATCAGTGGACTTTCTGTAATTTTCATAGCTTCTGTGGTTGCGGGGTTATGATGCTTGGTAAACTACGAGTGCAAAATTACATGAAAATTCTCAAAATAGCAGTGTGAAATGTCATCATACTGCTCTGTTATACTTTGTTCATCACTCATTTTACGGTTTTAATTTATTTAATAAAATATATGATTTATATATGATAATTTAAAGCAAAATCTAAGCTATCTAAAGCTGTTTCTGTAACCTGAATATGTTACTTATAACTCCAACGCTGGTCGTTGGAAGAAAAAATTGCTCATTTTGGCCTATCTCTCACTACACAAATTTTGTGCATTCAGCCTTGCAGAGTGACTTGATGCTTATATGGACACAAGAAATTCATATGGTGTCTCAGGGTATGAGAAGGAACAGCCAAATCCTGGTGAAAACAACCAATATTCAATAAGGTTGGGACTGAGTCCCTGGAATTCGAGTCCCGCCCGGGTAGCCTAGTACCCGAGAAGGAAATTCCATGCCCATGTACCCGAAATTCCAAAAAAAGTTATTTATTTTTTCGGCTTTGTAGTGTCCCTGGACCTAAGATCTATATGCTAGGATCATTCATGGTTAACAACACAAAAAAATTTGCATGATGTTTTGTGTTTTTATGAAAATTGATATTTTGTATTTATGTCATACTCTATTAATGATATCAAAATGCATTCAAATTCAATGCATTTTGATATCATTAATAGTGTATGATATGAATACAAAATATCAATTTTCATGTTTAAAAAACACAAAACATCATGCAATTTTTTTTCAGGTCAACCATGAATGATCCTAGCATTTAGGTCTAGGTCCAGGGACACTACAAAGCCGAAAAAAAACTTTAAAAAAATTATTATTATTTTTTTTTTGCAATTTCGGTACCCGGTACCCACCGAAAAAAATCCCAACCCTAATATTCAATATTCTATCGCAAGTGATGTCATGCTGATTGACCGAATCTCTACTGGCCTGTCTGACTACCATTCTTTCTTCTGCTTTTGTCTGCCTCTGTCCCTGACTCTGTCTCTCTACTTTTCTGCCTCCATCTATTTTTGTCTGTCCATGTGTCTGTCTGTCTGTCTGTCACATCTCTTTTCTGTAAATTTCTCTCTCCTCTATCTGACTTTAAAGCTAACTTCTTCATCAATCCATGGAATTATGTTTTATAAATTTAGTCTGAAGTCTTACATAGTGTCACAAAATGTGGACCAGTTTAACGAGGTGCTAACCGTTTTTCACGTTTTATTTTCACAGCTTTTTTGCCATATATTAATTGTTATTTAACACTCATGTCTTCTATTGTCTTGCTAATTTCCTTTTCCTTTATGTCCATGTCCCTATATTATATGCATGTTTGTGTGTTGTCTTGTCACTCTGCCTTTGATAAAGATCCTGCTAGGATCGAAAGCTCAGACCCCTACAACTTAAAAAAACTAAACTAAAAAATTTTACTTAACAGGCTATTTTTGAGGATAAGCAGTTTACAACAGCTCACTTTATAACGTTAGAACTGAATAATTTCAGTTAGGGCCTTCTTTCTCTCTTTATGTTTCTATCTCTCTTTCTGTTCAATTCCTGTCTTCTCTCTCAATCTCTCCTGGCTCTCTCTCCTCTACTTGTCTTTCTGTGTGTCTCTTCTCTTTTTCTGTCTGTCTGTCATGCTGTATGTTTAATTCCTTTTGTGTGACTCTCCTCTACATGTCTTTCTGTGTCTCTCTTCTCTTCTTCTGTCTGCCTGTCATGCTGTTATTGCTGTATGTCACTGCGTGTGTCTCCTCCGCTTGTCTTTCTGTGTCTCTCTTCTCTTCTGTCTGTCTGTCTGTCATGCTGTCTAATTCCTCTCCTGTCTCTCTCCTCTATCGGTCTTTGTGTGTGTCTCTTCTCTTCTTCTATCTGTCCGTCATGCTGTCTGTTTTTCTCTCTTCCTGTATTCACCTCTTTTTTTGTCTCTTTATCTTTTCTGCTTGTCTGTCATTCTATTTCTGCCTATCTGTCGTCTCTCTCTCTGTCCCTCTCTCTCTCTCTCATACACACACATGACTATGCGCATCATTCTTTGAATGCAAAATCATAATGCTATAATACCTTTTCATTCTACTTGCAATATAAGTATAAAGCAGTATTCAGACTTTTTATTATGCATACAATATTGTATGCAACATATCTCGTTGTTTAATCTATTGCCATTCTATTTCCAGTAATGTTTAAGTTCTAACGAATGTTTGATGACGTAAAATCGATAATATATTTCTACTTTATATACTAGATATTACATGTAACATATTATCGATTTTTCGTCATCAAACATTCGTTAGAACTTAAACATTACTGGAAATAGAATGGCAATAGATTAAATAACGCAGATATGTTGCATACAATATTGTACGTACAATACTCGGAGTCTGTGGAGCGCTTAACCATCGAGAAAACAAGCTGTTCTCTTTCATCAAAACACCTTTCACAATTTCCTTTTTATTTCCATTTCTCATCTTAATGTATTCCAATTCAAATAGTTCAATGTATCATACTAATCATGACATTACCTATTTAATTCATAATGACTGAAATTACAACACCTGCAGGTATAGTGGTATGCCTCTTAGAATAACTTAATACCCTGCGTGCTAGCCAGGCTCAACATAAAAAGTCCCAAGTTTTTAGATATTTTCTCACTATATCAAGAGCTATCTCAAGAACCACTGTACCAATACTGGGCTTGTTTGTACTCATTTTAATGCATTTTTCAAGCTGATTTCAAATATGGTCATGAAAAAGTACAATGTTAAAATTTTACAAATTTTTAAAGAAACTTGGAACTAGTCATCTGCAGTCGACACTCGTGTGGAAAGGGTTACACGTCCTGTTCTTAGTTTGAACAAAATTTTCTTTAACTCTTTCCTTTTTTCTGTTGTGTCCTCAAATTAAATTACTTCCAAACATCGCTCAATTGAAGATGTTACGTCAGCTCGTGACAATCTGCAATAACCAAACCTTCAGGTGGAAATGTTCTACCTTAGCTCAAGGCATTACTTCTATTCGTACACAATTTTTCCTGCTCTTTTTTACAACTTTTTTCACCCTCAAATTAACTTCTTCTTTTTTCAGTATATTGTGCTAATTAAGACATACCTTCCCATCCAATTATAATGACAACAAGCTCCCACCGGGTCTTCAGGGCAAATTTGTCTTCCTCATATGATAAAAGGTTTCCTGATATTCTGTCAATGTAATACTTGTTATTCTTATGCATGATTCAATGGGTACAAGCACACATCGAAAAATATTATTTTAATGCAAAGCCGGCAGTGGTAATCAACGTTTTGATATGGGTATAAGGTGTCTATTCTCAAAGGTACAGTGAACTGATTTGCAATGACAAGGAGAGTCTACTGACTCGGAATGATTCTTTATCTTTAAAAGTGGATGTTCCGATTCTAGCACATGTTTTCTAACTCACACTGAGTCCCTTCACCCGAACTTTCCGATTTCAAGTTTGGAGTTCAATTGCTCCAGTGATTTCAAAAATGTGCATCACAGCATAGACTTTGTCATAGTAAATGACTGGGTAACCACTAAACCACCCGGTACCCCAGGTCAACATAAAAAGTGGTAACCATGTGTGTTCTTCCTTTTTTCAAAACCCCCCTTTTCACTGATTTTTCATTGATTTTACCCCCCTTTTTTGCCAAATCACTGACAAAATCAGGGTAAAAAATACCCCCTTTTTCAAGGTTTTCAATGAGAAGATTTCCAGACACCCCTTTTCAATGACTCCAAATATTTTAATATATTAAGTACAAAATGTGCAAGTATGAACGATTGAGGGCGGAATCAATGAAATGCCAGAGGATGGAGGCTGAAGACTCGGGGTGAAGACATCGATCGAACGAGCCTGTGAAATACCCCTTTTTTTTTAAATTTTTTGGAGACAATGCTCAGAATACCCCCTTTTTTTCGCGATTTCAAGGTCCGCGATTTCAGTCAACAAAATACCCCTTTTCCGCGAAATTTAGAACACACATGGTTACCACTTTTTATGTTGACCTGGGGTACCGGGCTAAACCACCATTTCTTGTTCATATTGTAAAACAAAATATATTTCAACTTTCACCTGATACCAAAATCTGCATTTTATATTCGGGAAGGTTTGAGGGTGTCAGATTGGATTCTAGTTTTAAGAGTATTTAGGACAAAAATGAGCTCATATGCTCCTCCAAAAAGAGTGGGCTAACTCCACGAAACTGCAAAATCCAAAATGGCTACCGGCGGCCATCTTGGAATTCAGAAGATTACATAACTTTTGAATATATATCAACCTGCAGACATGACTGAGGTGTCGTTTCCTACTATTTTTATGATCAGGAATCCATTCCAAGTCTTACTCTATCATTTTTTGGTCATCTTCAGCATGAAATCCAAGATGGCTTCCAATATTTAATATTCATTATTTTTTGTATTTGCACATTTGCAGACCCATTCTACCTGGAAAGCGTATTTTCATTTGAATTTATGGCTAGAAATTCATTCTAGGGTTTTATTTTGTCATTTAGAGTTCAAATTTAGCTTCCAAAATCCAAAATGGCAGCTGGTGGCCATATTGGAAAATTTGAAAATATCATAGCATTTGAAAATATAATTCATGCAGATTGTTTTTTACTAATTGCATGGGGAGGAATCCACCCCAGAGGTAAAGTTTATCATTTTGAGGTCATCTTCAGGGGGATGGAGTTTTGATGATGTGAAGTGGGGATATTGCGGTCAAGCGATTCATCTACTTTTAAGGGACTAACAAATTGCAGGTCTGGGAACTAATTTAGAATCAATAGAAAACATTTCAGTAAATTAATTCATTGATGAAATCTTGTATTTTTGTAAATCAATATTCCATACAAGATCCGATTAACTAATCAATTAAATCTGAATTCACAGACAATAAATTAAGGCATATTGTTATCAAACTTGACCTTACACTATTTATAATAAAGGCATGATTCTCAAAATTCATTTTGAAATACTAAAAATTAATCTCATTATGAAACAGAATATACATCAGCAGTATCAGTACCATAATTGCATTACCCTGAATAAACTACTTAGCTACTTGAATCGTCTGCAATTAAAATAATATTTTCTTACGTTACCTATACCCTGGCTAATATGCAATCCAAATAGTCACAGTGCTTGATAATGCACACTTGGCGATGAAACTACTAGATGCAGGAAAGAACAGTAAATATTGTGGAATATTTTTGTCCAAAAGCTCAGGCAGAATCTAACCAATTTTAGCATCAAAAAGGCTATCAAAACAGGTTTGGCTACTGGCTAGTACTATAGGTAGGCACAGACATCAAAAACTAGATGACAGACACCCCTTGCATTTGGAAGAGCTAGCTGGAGGTATGGCGGCTATAATGCATTTAAACGTAATATTTATACTATGGGCCCTAGATGTAGAGGCTTGCATAGATTATTACATGTACCTGCCTACTTTTGTAAACATATCAGAAGTATGTGCAAAAGACACAAAATTTATGAAAATTAAAATCATCAAAAATTGAATGGTGAAAAATTAATGACACAAAAATTACCAACATAACATTAGCATGATTAGGGCACTCTGCAACCACAGATACTGTGCTGCAACCTATAAACCCCCTCCGTGCGGTGGTCATGTCCCCATTTAATGGAGACAACATTAGCAATGCCAAGCAGCCAAGCACACACTTGTACAATGGGCTGTGCCGGCTGAAGTCCATACACCCCATGTGGAAGACATGTTCTAAATCTCCCATACAGGGAGTGTGAATTGAAATGAGGTTACCTAAATGGGCGACACTATTTAATCTACACCCTGTGTAGGAGATTAAGGACATGTCTTCCAAAGTGGGTGTATGGATTTCAACTGGAACAGCCAAATATAGGCAAGCACTTCCAGGTTTGATTAGGTAACCCTCAACGAGCCAAACACAAATTAACTTTTCTTTCCTTGTTTCCTATTTCTTACTAATCTTAGTCCATTCAGTGGAATATAAACCATGACTCAAGACCATAATGTACCAGGGTTCTTTCCACAAGGGTGTCGACTGCAGGCGACAAGTTCAAAATTTGCTTTCAAAATTTCAAATCACATTTCAGAACTGTACATTTAATTGCATGACAATATTTGGAATCAGCATAAAACACATTAAAATGAGTACAAACAAGCCGGTTTGTTTGGTAGTTCTTGACAGATCTTGAAATTTTGAGAAAATGTCTCAAAATTAGGCAATTAGATGGGCCCTAAAGCCTAAAAAATAGTTTGATTGGCGTAACTCGACCGATTTTTTTTTTTTTTTTAACTAAAATTTTTAAAAAGAAAGAAAAAAGCAATTTACAGTATAAAATGTGTGTAAAAAAAATTGCAGACCGACCGACTTTCATTATATTGAAGCAATTTTTTTTAAATTTAAACTTCTGACATTTTAGTTAAAATTTAAACAGAAATCTTTTCCAAATTCTGACTATTATGTTGGCTCTCCGTTCATCAATTTGGTTCATCTCCTGTGTTGGGTTTCCTAATCTCAGCCACACATCCCTACCAAAAACCAAAATCATTTTAGACCCCCACCCAATAGCTTCCACCACCCCAAGGTACTACACTTTTGAACTTCCAGCCCAACATGTACGAATATGCCTGTGTTAACATGCCCTATATATCCAGGGTTTAGGGCAAGAAGCTCATATCTGCAATAGCTGCCATGTGCCATATGTTTAGATGTGCAGGACATACATGCAGAAATTGTCATATGTCTCTAGGGCAGCTATTGCAGATAGGGCTTTTTTGCCCTAAACCTTCCATGCCTAAAATATTGATATTAGGAATGACATTGAAAGGACACTTTCAAATTCAATATGCACTGTCAATGAAATTACTAATGATCTTTAATTAACTATTTCCTATTATTAAAAACATTGCTAGTCCATTCACCCAGAAGTGAAATCATAAAATAATAAATAACATTGTAGCAGACACACACTTCCCTCCTAACTTTTTTTTGTGTCTTATTTAACCTGGATAATTCATTCAGTGTTGGAACACTGCTCTCACATGATGCCCAGGGGCCATGGTATGGTAGGGTGTACAAACAGCCAGGCATTTACCCTGTGTCCAGTGGCTGTGTTGGAACTGACTGCAAGGTCTTTGTCATCACCTGCATAGTCCCACAATTCAAATACAGTAATGGAGAGTGTGGGTAATTGAATAAATGAATTTTGCCTCCACCAGGGATCGAGCCGAGGACCTTTCACACCAGAGTCAAATACCTTAAAACCACTGGACCACACCACTAAAATTTTACGCTCTCTCTCTCTCTCTCTTGATTGGCCAATTCCAAGTTTGTGTAAATGAACTTTAGAACTGCCAAAGGTAATGTACATTGTATAGATTGCAATTTGTTACTGTACATGGCGCGGAAATCCTACAAGGGTTTAAACGAGATTGGAAAACGGCAGGAATGTTTTTCTGTGATTGAACTGAACTTGAAATTAGATCAATTGGTGGATGTCAAAATCAGGCACAATGCAGGAATCATTGATGAATGAGGGGACAGTTGTGCAACTTGTATTGACTGTGCTCTCCCATTACATGTTGAGACACTAATTTGGTCCTGAAGATTGATTTGTTCTCGCCACGCTCACGGCAGAAATTAAAATTGACAGAAACGGTTTAGAAAAGTGTTCTGTTCTCTTCTTTTTTAAATCTTTTTTTCTAGATATTTGAAATGGACTGACGATGGTCTCGGTTCATAATGCAGAGATGCCAATGGGTTATGAAAAAAAAATCTGAAATTTGCGAACGGAGGGAGCGAAGCGACCGAAGTCTCGCCCCCACGGCCGGGGGGTCCAGGGGCCCGCTTAAGGGTGGGGTCCAGGGGCAAAGCCCCGGTGGGGGTTGAGGGGGCGAAGCCCCCCAAAGCCAGAGGGTTTCTACACATTTTACACTGCAGGAGACACCATTTCTGAGGGTAAAATTACATTGAAAAATAAGGTTATTTTGAGAAAACAAGCCTAGATTAGCAGTATTGAAGACTATCTATTATACATGTAATATTCTTTAAGGCTTGTTTTCTCAAAATTGTACCATAAAATATGCAAATTAGGTACCTAAGCACAGGCAATTTTAGCAGAATTAGCACCCCAAAAGGCCATTTTAAACATAAAAACCAGTTTTAGACTTTTTTGAAAAAATGCTTCCTTCATCCCAAAAAAGTGGTTTTAAATGTTCAGTTTCCTATACTTTTGTACATGTGAGACATTTTCCAAAGTATTTTTTTGGCCTAATAACATGGCCTACATGGCTGAAATGGATATATATAATGCGTAATATAAAAACGATGATTCATCAAATTTTTGACCCCCCACCCCTATTTTTTTGTTAAATTTTCAAAAAATTTTTGGCCAAAAAAAAGCAAGTTATATGCCCTAAATTACTTCTTTTTTATTTCATGTTGAAACCATAGAAATACTGCTGCTTTAAAAAAAATGCCAATTTATGTTTACAAAGTTGGATAAAGTTGTACATTTTAATTACTTTTACTTCTACTGAACAGCTAGCAATGTATACTAATTCAATGTGTTCCTGACTGTTCAACAGAAGCAAAAGTAATCAAAATGTACAACTTTAATAGTTTATCCAACTTTGTAAAATAAAATTGGCAATTTTTTTTGTTTGAAGTAGCAGTATTTCTATGGTTTCCAACCTTGAATAACAAGTAATTTAGGGCCTATAACTTGCTTTTTTGGACAAAAATATTTTTTTTTTTTTTTTTTTAGAAAAATCTGATTTTTTTTGGAAAAATACAAAAAAATCGGAATTCCGATTTAAATCGGAAGATTGGCATCTCTGATAATGGGTTGAATTTTTGGCCATTTTGGTACATGACTATTTCAGGCAAATATATGTTTTTTATTATTTTCTCATGCGTAATCAGGTTCTTTATTTAGGCTCCTTGACTAATTTCCATTCCCAAATGTATACTTTTTTTTATCTCACATGAATATGTTGTAATTACAGCACTAATTTCACTGAGTAAAATTAATGCATTTCTGAGATGGAGCATGAGTTGGTTTCTTTTTTAGAAAAGTGGGAGATGAGTCTATGGATCAAGAAATTCCCCTTTAATGTACCAGGTATCCGAGCTACCAATGGTATAATGTTATACACATCACATTTTGATTTTTACTATCAAAATAAGTATAAACATGGAATAAAAATCTTTTTATTTTATTTTTCAAAAGATCTGGGCAGAAAATCTCATTGTCGTACCTGGCCTTACTTGTGTCCATACTAATGTCTTGTTGTTCTAGCATTGACATAGTCAGTGCTAAGAATTACCAAGTGGTGCTTCCCAATTAGGAGGCACCCCTGTTGTCTTTCTATACACCCTTTTCTGCTTCATTATGATGAATAGAAAAACAACCTAACTGGATTTGGGATAGAATGATGTGAAAAATCTGTACTACCAATTCTGTGCTGAAAGGGAACAAACCAAAAGATCGATGCCGCAGGGACTTGTATCTTGTAGTGTATATCATGCTCAAGCAAAAAAAGTGTAGTGGGTTTTTTTTTAGTTGCAAGCCATAAACATGTGCACATCATTTGAGCATGGTACCCTAGCCACTGCTATTGATTACCTACAAGATACATATTTGGTGCATACGCACCAATTATGAACTTTGTACCAATCAATCCATGAAAAAATTGTAAGTCAAGAGAGTGTTTGTTTTATATAGTACCAGATCAATGAATATTTTTCTCTCTCTCATTCTCTCATAAAAGTAATCAAACAAAAAGCACCATGTTGGACAGCAACATTGACAAAAATATCTACCTTTAAAAAGTAACCAAGTCCAACACATCAACAGGGAAATACATTACATGATGAAATTGGAAAACATGAGTGCATTCATTTCAATCCTAGCCAGATCAATTTTTCTGTCTCTCTCTCTCGTGGTATATTTTTTCAGTCCACTCCAACATCAATTTCCTTCTGCATGTTTGTATTGAGATTGAATCTTTGAAATTGACTACCTATAACCAGGAGAATTAGAACTGTAACATTGTTGTTTACATGTTTTGCACATGACATATAAACCACAAAAGAATTACATGTAAGGTACCAGTTATGTTCACCTCTGTATCCTAAAGACCAATATGTCAAAATCAAAACAAGCAGCAAGTACATGTACCTGTACCCTTATTTGTTGAAATTGGTTGAGAATTAAGAAAACTGTGATCTAAAACCCAAGGAAGTAACAAAATCAAAATTCGTACTTTTATGTTCTAATCAATAAAACGGCATAGCTATAGAATACCCATCTCACCTCCCAACACACAGGGTTAGGGTTAGGGTTAGAGTTAGGGTTAGAGTTAGGGTTAAGGTTAAGCACCCTGAGCGGGTATTCTATAGTTATTCCAAAATAAAAATAAAACACAGTGCTAGTTTTGATGTGCTAATCAATGGAAAGCACAGTTCTCTTGTTCGAGAAACGATTGTTCGAGAACGCTTTGTGTACAAATCAATAGGGCATGCATGCAATAGAGCAAAAAGCAACTTTTCCTTTTCCTTGGATTTTTGGATCATTGTGTCTTTATTTCTAGAATGATTTCAACAAATGAGCTCTTAAAGTTATTCCAAAATAAAAATAAAACACAGTGAGCTCGAAATGAAATGAAATGAAATGAAATGAAAGCCGAGCTTAACGATTGATTGATAAATTCATACAAAAGCAAGCTTTCTGTCAAATGTTATCTTAATTTTTTGTTGACACATTCAGTTTTAACTGTCAAGCAGTCAAGTTAGCTCAAATTCGATAAGGCATTTGACTATGGTGCAAGATGTTGTGGGTTCGAACCCTGGTGGTGGTTTAGTACTCTCATGGAAAAATTCCCCTGTCCAAGGAACTTACTGCTAATTGTCTCGTTGTAACCCTTACGAAGCTGATCCTGGCTGCGAAGGTTAATTGTGGAATGTCTAGGGTGTGTACTTCCTGCGATGCTGTTTAATAGTTAATGTGGAATGGAGCTGTAGTAGTCAGCGACAACCTGTAAAGTGTGCCGAGGCTTTTGTGGATCAACGTCTAGACGTTGTGCTGGTGTGTAGCACACTATAAATCACTGCATTTTTTAAAAACACAATTTTCCAAGTATCTGGGGCACCCCTTTAAACTTAAATCATTGGCCAGACAGCAAAGTGTGTAGACAAATGTTTCAGTTGAATTAATAAGATCTAGCACTGAACACCATTCTGTAAGCTTATGACTGATGTCAATGTCAGTGTGACGATGGTTGGATCACAGTGAGATTGATGTAACTGCCAAACAAATTGCCTACTATCGGGCCCACTATACTGTGACGAACTCAATACTATGGTGTACATTGGTAGATTGCATTTGCAAGCTGGGAAATAAGCTAACTTAAGGCTGTTGTATATTCCATTCTTGCAACGCTGCGGTGTTTCTTTCCATCGCAACATCACACAATGAAATTGAAATATACTCATGTTCTTGTAGGCCCTCGGTAAGCAACAGATAAAATCACAATTTTGGAAGCCAAAAAACACACCACGATTTTTAAAAATACGCAACTAACCGCAACTTCTCAAAAAAACGCAATTGCACCCAAAAAACGCAATTGCAGCCTCTACAGCATGATAGGTCATGCATTTGGGAGGTCACCAGAGTAACCTGACCTTGATTTCCCAACAGCCAATCAGAAGCCTACAGCGCTGCGATATCATAAACCTAAGTGAAGAAGTTGAACAAAACTCAACTCTAGGTGATGGACAGAAATCCATCGCGTGATGAGAAGTTTCTTTCCGGAGGTCGTAAAATCTGGCTCTGGTCGTAAAATCTGGCTCAAGTTTCATTGCAGCCTTCATCCTGGCTGCGATAGCATTTGATGTAAAGTATACATCATGCTTTATAGAATGTAAGAATTATTAAAGGGCTCTAAACAATACAGACAAATGAAGCCCCAAAGCTGAAAAACGTGACAAGACTATGTACAGTTAATATTTATACCAAAGTTGAGTTTTATACTTTTAAAAATATTGAAGTACTTGCATACAGTGTGGTACTACGGCACAACTTGATACATTTTCTTACTTGATATATTTTCTTATCTGACCATCAGAAAGCAATGTTCAGAGTTGTTACCATACTGATGATCAAAATTTTTGCCACACTATTGTAACTGTTGTCCTGGGGATAAAACATGTAAAGGCAAATACTCATATACCGGTATACCACATTTGGTCCTCTCCTGGATTGTAGATGATTCAAAAGAAATTCCCAAATGGCCATATTTCTTATATTTCAAATTGCTGCATCACCCAGATCCAATCGTTTTTCAGTTATATGCCTCGTTAACTCCTAAAGGACTGGATCTAATTCACCAGAAATAATAACACTAATTAAAATGTATAAGTGATATGATCCTAAACATCATATAGATGTCAAGGTCAACATTAATAACACTATTTCCATTATAACTAAACTAACAACAAATCACAAAACATACATGTAACTACCGCACGAGTGTGCTTTCCCTGTCGATTACGATCGTGTCATAATCGTATCACTATTATGATATAAGTAAGTGTCCGTGCAATGTTGTCGGTATACTACAATCGTGTCATCATTTGTAAATGATGAAAATTTCCATCATGAAATGGCGTGAAATTGCCATGGCGTGTGTATAACCCGAATTTATTACGACAAGATGACGGGGTGCTGACCGTGTGGATGCTCTCATCATTCACTCATAATCGTGTCATAATCGGGTAATTACGATACGATACGAGGACGAAATTATACTAGTGTGGACTGGGTCTGACACCCTTGGAAATAACTCAAAATGTGCTATTCCTTTTAAAATTTACAATACCCAAATTGGAATATTTTGGAAATATCTTCCACAGGGGGAGTATGGATTTCAAATGGAATTTGGCAGCAACATTTGAATTTTACAAACCCTCTGAGAAAGATTCAACATGAATCTTACACAGAGGGAGGGTTAGTTTCAAATAGAGTTGGTTTAATGTGCTAATTCCATTTGAAATTCATACTCCCTCCATGGAAGATATTTCCAAAATCTTCCACAGGGATAGTAAGAATTTTACATTGAATATCACATGTTTAGTTATTTCCAAAAGGGTGTTAGTCACATTTTGTAATTTTCAAAATCGTCCACAGGGGGAGTGGGGACTTTAAATGGATGAACCCAACTGTGCATCAAATTTTCAAACTGAAATAGCAAAAAGAAGCCCAATTATGTTCTTATTTGCACAGTTTGATACCTTACCAATACTTAAATTTTTTCCTAGTATGTCATTGGTAATATTTACCAACAAATATCAATATTTCCTACCTGATTAGTTGTGCCGCACACAAAAATTACTAGCATTCGAAGTAGTTGTCAATGCAATATTATGAAACATGATCTTCATCCATGGTATTGTCTTTTTTAAAGACAGTTCTTGTTAAATGTTAATTTCTACCCTGAATCCACTTGTGCTAAAAACAGGAAACCCCCAACAGAATCCACTTTGAAGTGTATACCGGATGCAAAAAAAAAGCTCACATTGCGATTGTTCTCCATCGTTTTCATTTCATATTTCATGCAATTCACAAACTGTGGTGTATATTGGACATGACTAATCACAGGAGACTTAATTCTCTTTACGCGGGTGTCGACTGCAGACGACATGTTTCAAAATGTTTATAAAAATTCAAAAATTTCAGAAATGTAAATTGTCATGACCATATTTGGAATCAGTATGAAAGATGCATTAAAATGAGTACAAACAAGCCTAGTATTGGTTCAGTAGTTCTTAAGATAGCTCTTGATATTTTGAGGAAATATTTGAAAACTTGAACTTTTTCCGTTGAAGCGCATGGCTAGCACCCAGAGCATTAAGCTAGGCAAGAGAGAGAAGAGAAAAGAGGCTTTTTACTCAGATTGATTTTCTATCCCTGCGCTTCGCTGGGCTTGGTGTAATTTCATCTTCGACGACTTGTTGATTTTAATCACATTTACGAGAAATTGACTGAAAATTTAATAGTCCATTTGCGAGTTAAATATGATTAAATCATGATCTTACTACAGGCAATATATGGTATAATTAGTTGGTATGAAAGTACATTTCATTTGAATCACTTAGAATTTTCCTCTTAAAATGGTGCTAACAGCCAGGGCAAATTATGGTGTCATCAGATTAACCATGAGTTAATTTATATCCTTAATTTTACATCTAATATGCTGAGAGTGCATTGTGGAAGGTAGAATATTAGTCTATAAATGGAATTATGGATTGCCGATAAGTCCCGTCATAGCAAACTGAACTAAACTGATCGTTGTGAGAGTACAGGAAAAAACTTGGTGTATGCTAACAGAAATTCGAGAATTCCGTTTTTTAAAGTTGCAAATCTTTTAAAAACTAGATTGTCTCAGCAGCAGGGGACATTAGGCTGTCATGTGCATCTAGGTGTAGAGGCTTATCCTCTTATTCCCACTTGAGAATTCCCAAGTACACTTAAAGTGTTTTGGTCTCCTGGTCAATTCAGTTTTAATTTAGGTGTTGTTGTTATGTTGTTATAGCAACAAGCTCAGTTTTTCTGTCCAGTCAGCTGTCACTTTAGTGGTGTGCAGCCATTCAGGTCTCCTGTCTTATTTTTTAATTCCTTTGTTATGTCCATAGTTCTCCTAGTGATGCACTTGCAATTGTTCCTTCGATCTTGATGGACCAAAAAATCCCACCCACCATCCCAAAAGCTGGAAGGGTGATTCAGTAACTACATATGGTTAAAGATACTCCAATGAAATGGTATGTCCAATTATGCTGCTTTATGATTAAAAATAGAGGCTTTGTATGGAAGTTCTTGAAATCTTGAAGAATATCATTAGTAGATTGTCTCCACTTTCTACTGCGTTTTATAGAAGGGGAATGAAGGCTTTTTATGGAGTTTCTTCAAATCCTGAAGAATCTCGTCAGTAGATTGTCTCCACTTTCTACTGCGTTTTTATAGAGGGTGGTGGAGTTTCTTCAAAACCTGAAGAATCTCGTCAGTAGATTGTCTCCACTTTCTACTGCGTTTTTATAGAGGGTGGTGGAGTTTCTTCAAAACCTGAAGAATCTCGTCAGTAGATTGTCTCCACTTTCTACTGCGTTTTATTGTATTTATTGGTTTTATTGGGCTATTGAATGCTTTGTATGGAGTTTCTTCAAAACCTGAAGAATCTCGTCAGTAGATTGTCTCCACTTTCTACTGCGTTTTTATAGAGGGTGGTGGAGTTTCTTCAAAACCTAAAGAATCTCGTCAGTAGATTGTCTCCACTTTCTACTGCGTTTTTATAGAGGGTGGTGGAGTTTCTTCAAAACCTGAAGAATCTCGTCAGTAGATTGTCTCCACTTTCTACTGCGTTTTATGGTATTGGTTGGTTTTATTGGGCTATTGATTGCTTTGAATGGAGTTTCTTCAAAACCTGAAGAACCTCGTCAGTAGATTGTCTCCACTTTCTACTGCGTTTTATGGTATTGAATGGTTTTATTGGGCTATTGAAAGCTTTGTATGGAGTTTCTTCAAAACCTGAAGAATCTCGTCAGTAGATTGTCTCCACTTTCTACTGCGTTTTATGGTATTTAATGTGTTTATTGGGCTATTGAAAGCTTTGTATGGAGTTTCTTCAAAACCTGAAGAATCTCGTAAGTAGATTGTCTCCACTTTCTAAGTACTGCGTTTTTATAGAGGGTGGTGGAGTTTCTTCAAAACCTGAAGAATCTCGTCAGTAGATTGTCTCCACTTTCTACTGCGTTTTTATTGAGGGTGGTGGAGTTTCTTCAAAACCTGAAGAATCTCGTCAGTAGATTGTCTCCACTTTCTACTGCGTTTTATAGTGGGCTATTGGTTGCCTTCATGCTTTCCTCCCTTTCTACTGCGTTTTTATACCAGGGTTATAAATGCTTTGTTGCTTATTTGGAGTATCTTTATTTACTTGGTTGTAAATACCAGTGGATTATAGATCAGTAAATGGTTTAAGCATTGATGCCGTATCTTGCTGAATACAAAATGTTCGTTTGCTAGTGTTGGCATTGTTTATTCTTTTGGAGATTTCTAATTATTTAATTGCGGTTAAAAATGCTGTTTTCCAATCCAATCCTCTGTTTGATCCAAAGATGTATCTGTTTAAGATATGCTTAAGATTTGCTTAAGATGAAATTTTGTTAAATGTGATTCAGAAGTCAACTTTTGTTTGTCCAGCCTGTATGGTTGGCTTGTACACATTTTTCCAATAATTCGTATATGGTCATTTTCACGGTAAAGGGTGTAACTTTGGATTTTTAACATTTTAATCCGTAGTGTTCTAATAAAGCCACAGAATTCCATAATTTTTGGCCACATAAGTCATCTAGTTAGCAGCTACCTTGGGTAGCATAATCAGCTTTGGGAGTTACTGCGTTCAGTTTTAGCAGGCTTAAATGTACTTAATATTGCCATTTTGAAAAACTATAAAAAACAGTAACATTTTTGTAAAACCCTGTGTTTTCTTCAGTTAGTTCATGGATAATTTTTCTTATCCTGAAAGTACAGTCATATGTTCAGTAAACACTGCCACATTAGATTTAATTGTGAACGGCCCTGTATTTTTGAGAACCGGACTTGATATTTGTCGTTTCGAGGCTTCATTTTCCGTTAACAATTGTTAACAAACTTTGTGGGTGTAGCTTTGGTTCATAATTCTTGGTTATTTCTTCACTTCTTCTTGATTTATAACAGTTGTTATCTTAACTTGAAATGGGTAACAAAAATTAGCCGATTTGCAAGCTTTTAAAATTTTTATAAAATCTTGACTTCAAATAGCCGTTTTTCCGTTAACTTTTTGAAGCCTCCGAAACAAACTGTTCAGCAAGCTTGTGCAAATATAAATAAAAGAGCTCATCCAATCTATTTATCAAAATGTAGCAAAGTAGATCCTCAAGTCACATGTTTTTAAATCGTGGAGATATATATCACCGTTTGAAAATGGGACCCAATACAAACTTTCCGTTAACAATTGAAGCCTCCGAAACAAATGAAGCCTCCGAAACAACAGTAAACTTAATTATCATCTATGCATATCTAAATTGGTGTGTTTCATACTGATATCTGCATTGTAATTATTACTTGATATGTGCAGAATGTCATAAATTTAAAAAAAATTGACATTATGGTTAATGTTTGAAAAATATACTGATAACTTAAAAGCCTGTTTCGAGGCTTCACATGCAAAAAACACCATACTTAACAAATGGGTGAAAAAATTAATGTGTGATAAATCTACAATATCTGCCGCATAGAATCATTGATTCAATACACACAAGAAAATAACAGCTTAGATGATCCCAACACTGTTGTTTTCAAAAAACTACTTCTGCAATGTTTAACAATTGTTAACATGAAGCCTCCGAAACAAAAAAAATGACTTGCTGTGATAATTTAATTTTTGTCACAACTGAAATTCAATACTTAGAAGCAAAGCATGAAAATTGGTAATTGTGATATTTTTTACCTATTTTTTATGTCAACTTGTAGTAGTTAGCTAAATATTTTACTTTTATGATCACCTGTGTTGTTAACTGAAGCCTCCGAAACACAAATCGCTTGAATTGCCAATTCTAAAAAATAACTCCAATTTCTGTGAAACTTGGCTGGGAGGTTCCTTTCATCAAGTAGTATTTGTACATGAAAATAGACATTCAAATTATTTTAGGAACCCAATTAAAACTTAAAAAATATGTTTAAGGTTTGGAAATTTCCATTGTAAATGACACTTGATGTTAAAATTTTCAAAACTGCAATTACAAACATAGCAAAACATGGTATAAAATTTAACTTATATCTGTTGACTTACTTTGGAATGGAATTTCACATGTATTCCAGCTTTCATGTCAAAATTTTCTGAGGTTATGTAAAATAAATTTTTTCTTAGATTTTAACCAAAATGTTATGCAAATGTCAAATTTTTATTAGAAATCAAAAGGTTTAAGCCTTGAAACATTATTTTACTTGAATTTAAGTTGCTTCTATGCATGATTTCAGTAAACAGAAACATATTTAAGTGGTTTGAAATTTTGACCCTAAAAATCAAAAGTTACACCCTTTACCGTGAAAATGACCATATTTATTGATTTATATGAAGATGATAAATAATTTCAAATGCTTGCTGCAATTAATCATCTCAATGTATATAATTTGTTTAATTGATATGAAATCTGTTATTATCTCAATATAGTCTTAATTTCTATGAGATTGTGAAATTATTATAAATAAGCTTATGTGTATTAAATGGTCCTCATGATCGTGGGGGCAATGCGGAGTCTATTCTTTGCGTTGTTGTGCTTTCCTGCTGTCTCGAGACAATCATTCTCGCAATGATTCTCTTAAACTGATTTGCATGAATCTAAACAGATTCTCACAGATTTTTTGAGCCTACTAGTACCGTACACACTATGTAAATGGGGGAATCTAAAGATTTTAGTAAAATTCTGTTGCCAGAATCCATGTGGATTCTTGTCAGGTGTAACATAATTCTACCCCAGAGGTTTCAAACACTAAATAGCAGTGTCAGCTGAATTCAAGCACACTAAGACAGGGAAAGTGGAATTATGGTTTTAAAGAGTATTTGGTATCATGTGACAATCCAATTTGTTGGTTAGTCAATGGACGCCATATTGCTTAGTAGTCGATCATCGTGATATAATCAACATATTGTAATAACTAGATTATACAATTGTCAACATAAATAAAAACTGAATTAACAAAATTTTCTGTAGTAAATCAAGAACCCAATTACTTGTAAATATGCTTCTGGTAGCCTATACTTAAGTTAAAGGCCCATTTAGTGATCACAACGCAAGTGTGAAAAAAATAAAATTGTTATAAATTGCTTAAAAGTGAAGGATAAATCATTCAAATTGTCATTTGGTATTTTTAATATCATTAATATTCATAAATATGCAAATAATGCAACACAAAACTAAA
The DNA here is from genome assembly GCF_039555335.1 of Amphiura filiformis. Lineage (NCBI taxonomy): Eukaryota > Metazoa > Echinodermata > Ophiuroidea > Amphilepidida > Amphiuridae > Amphiura > Amphiura filiformis. Next base: position 82,063,201 of record NC_092629.1, read on the forward strand.
CAGCACATGAGGCCACCATACCCTATCTCCGTACCAAGTTTGAAGTTGATCGGTGATAACGTTTAAGCTGGAGAGTGGATTAATGAATTTGCTTCCGCCCGGACAAAGAAACAAAGAAACAAAGAAAGAAACAAACAGGGGAACAAACAACCATCTGGATGATAACATAAGCCCCACAAAATAAGGCATTTACATTAATCATATGTGGGGCCAAAAATGAAGAAAGCAGCACTGCAGCAGTATTGACTCAGTTGAAGCCCCATTCAAATTCATGCAGCTAATTTTTATACTGTCAGTATATAAATTAAAGATTAATGTAAATGCCTTATTTTGTCTTGGATACACTAGGAAGCTATGTTAGCACATCTATGACAATGACAAAGGTACCAAAATTTGAATTTTTATGATTTTTATGATTGTCCAAATGAGCAAATCACTGAATTAAATATCTCAATGTATGAAACATTTACGCCATTGTCTTTTTCATTTTTTCTTGCAAAAGAAATCCGATTGTAAATTTCTTTCTGTGTTACAACCATCTTGCGTCATTGGCTCACAATGCCACTCTCTTTTTTCATAACACTTGCACTACGACGGGAAAGCTCCGCAAAGTAGGAACGTATGTGTGCGTACTATACATGGACAACAAATGCACTATTCCCATAACAAAAACAGCACTTAAATCAATAAAGCGCTATCAATGTTGTGAAAGAGCTTTACCTAAATGCTTGTCACTTTGCCGTTAGCGATAGATAGATTCTTGATGCAATCTTCCTGCTCATGTGACGTGTGATGAAGAACACTCCAGATCACTGCTACATGGAATTTTGAATGTCATCAGTTTTTACAATGTCAATTCACATTAGCAACTAGACTGGACTAGTCAGTAGGATTGCACGACACAGGTTTTTATTTAATTTTTTTAATTTTGACCAACTTCACCTAAAATGGTTGAAATTTGGGTGAAAATCATGTTTCTTTGTGATTTTTTTTATAAAATTGAGCATTTTTCAACCAATTTTGGTGAATATTTCTCAAAGTTGGTCAAAATTTAAAAAAAAAAAAAAAGGTTTGCTAGATATTCATATCTAATTTTTAAAAATTTATAAAAAAGAATGTTTTACTGAAGAATTCTTTTGTTATGTTGCCAAAACAATTTGGGTCAACAATTTTTTTGTGTGTGTTTTCTCCAAATTTGGGCATTTTTACAAATATTTGGCATCACAGATGGATTTGTCAAGTGTTTGCTATTCTACTTTTATATATTTTAGACCAACAATTTAGCAGATATGAGGCTCAAAAGTGTTCAGAATTTTAGGGTTAAGACCAACCTTAAATCAATAAAGCGCTATCAATGTTGTGAAAGAGCTTAACCTAAATGCTTGTCACTTTGCCGTTAGCGATAGATAGATTCTTGATGTAATCTTCCTGCTCATGTGACGTGTGATGAAGAACACTCCAGATCACTGCTACATGGAATTTTGAATGTCATCAGTTTTTACAATGTCAATTCATATTAGCAACTAGACTGGACTAGTCAGTCAGGATGTACATCTTCAGAGTAGTCGAATAGTCAGCACCCAAAGGCTGCAACTAGTCGACTATCAACGACTATATGGAGATCAAAATTTGAGTAAAAACTTAAGGTCACTTTCATTTTGTTAGTGATCCGTTCCAAAAATAATGGCACCATGGCCGTCTACAGGGTGTCCCTAAAAAAACTGTATCGTCTGGAACTGATTTTTTTTTTTAACGCATAAACCAAACATAACTAAATGATCGATGTGGTTGAGGAATATATCAGCTATCACATACTTTTTGAATTTTGACAATTGACCGCTCCGTTTTAAATAAAAGAATTTTACTAAACTACTTCAATTTCAATCCGTTGCACCGAGTCAAATATCTATCAATGACAATAGATGCCTGATGCACTGATGATGCGCCGCAATTAGCACTCCGAATACAGATCATCGATTGATATATTTGAATCTGTGAACAGGCTTGAAAGTGAGGGACTTTCATAAAATTCTTATATTTCAAGAACGGTGTGGTCAATTGTCAAAATTCAAAAAGTATGTGATAGCTGATTTGTTCCTTTACAACCCCAGTTCTTTGGTTATGTTTAGTTGTGGCATTAAAATAGCCAAACAATTATTTCCGATGATACAGTTCTTTCAGGGACACCCTGTAGCCTGAATTCCTTGGCCGCCCCTCTGCAAACATGACGGGAAACAAATGGCTCACTAACCGTGTCTGGATCTTGATGGACGGGGGGATTTTATTGCCTGCATGTTGCACTGCAACCAACAATCACGATAGGTCTACCTATGGATAAACTTGCACGTAAAAACAATTTCAGCAACATTTGTATGGATGTCAAACGATTAGTTTGCCAAACTTTATGTATTAGAGTGGTCTTAATGTATCTTTTGTCATGTTAGTCGACTATTACCAAGTCATAGTCAAAAGTCACGACTAGTCGACTACCGCTAATAGTGGCGACTACGACTATTGGCGACTTGGGTCGTATAACCCTATTAGTCAAGTGTTCGTATTATTATGTTCATTTATGATTTAGGGCTGTTTTACCCGATTTCTGCCGCACATATCGTTGTACAAAACAATGATTCCAGTGAATAGTGTAAGAACCTATCTAAAATAGCTGCCCTATTGACATTTGACAATATCTGCAGTCTGTAACTGTACACATCTCAACATATGCCACCTGGCAGCTATAGCAGTTACAGCTACCCTCCCTCCAAATAGGTCTCTGTCATTGCCCATTGCCCAATAGTTTTTTTTTTTCACACAATCACAGTACACTTGGTTACTTTCTGAGATACATTGTCTGATGAACAAATCGCCTATAGCCCAAGTTTTGCCTCTAAGGATTTTTGGGCCCGGGATTGGGGCTGATACAAGGTTGAACGTTTTACTGCCACTAAAATCAATTGAAACGTGATATACTGTACAGACACAGGCATATAAGTCTTCACCTTACTTCTTATAATAGTGCTTGCCTCAAACAACTTGACTCTCACAGAAATATTTCATTTCATCAAATTCAATTTCAATTGTGGGACAGGCTACTAAAATGATTTTTTCAACATCTTTTCCAGAACAATTTCAGAATAGCAATTTAACCAACAAGTTGACTATCCGCACAAAGCCTCTGGTAGCATTTTTTTAAATCAAAAATACTATTGAACATAACACTTGTTCAGTAACATTATTGATTGATCAATCGATCATTAGATTTGTTGACTTAATCTCAAAGCGATGATTTTATAGTGTGTTGCCAGACCCAACCAGCAAGTCGCTGATCATGATGGGTCAGTGGATCATTGAATCATGGAAATATTGACCAAATCTCAGAGTGCATTGCCATACCCACTAAGAAAGACGCTGAACATGGTGCATCGGTGGCTCAAATAATTCCATAAACCATTTGTTACGAACACCACTACAATCAATCCAACCAAGCTCATCAATAAACTTACCTGTACAAGTACTAGCCACTTAGCCTGCAGAAACTGCTTACGTGAAGAACACTGGCGATTTTAACAATCCAATTTGTCTTGCTTGCTGCTAGCCGGGCTAGTGTTACTGTATTAGTGAGAGACAGAGAAATGAGAGAAATAGTGAGTGATAGATGGGATTTACTTTTCATCAAGCACGGACAGCATCATTGTGAGTGGAACATGTAAGGGGATGTCAGGAGTTCTTAGCAGTAGCACAGTTTTTATCTTACGACACAATTTATACATGTGCAAGTAGTATTTTGAGATTATTTCAGATTCCACAAAAATAGATAATTTTGGGGGTATCGGGATTCAGCAAATATATCCTGTTGTGCTAAATGAAATTCAACTCAGTCCCTACATTGTAACCTGGGATTCGAATTGGCAATAAAAGTGAAATTTTGATATAATGGGGAAATTATACATGCATGACGACAAATAGTTTTGTTTTTTTAGACCAAGCAATTAACGCATGTGTAACACATTTAGGGTTTTTTAAATATTGGGAAGCATCATGTGCATGTCAATAGACCCCTTTTTTAAGGCAAACTCTACACCCAATGACCCCCGATATGCGGCTTACGCACTGTCATTATTTTCTCTTTAAATCAAACTATTTTTGCAGTAAAAGAATAAAATAAAGGTTGCTGCTTTATCCTTTACACCCAAATAATGTGTTCTCGGCAGTAAAAACATTTAAATAATGGGTTTGGCTGATCACCCATTATTTAGGTTTATACTGCCTCAGACATATTATTTGGGTGTTTTTAAGGATTCAGTATTACCCTTTATTCTTCAATAAATAAACCAACCATAAAATTGATCCACCTTTAGGCAACAGTATCTGTATAAAATAGGTTGACATACCTAGCTAGCTTTCATACCTTTCTAATTCATGTAAAATATTCATTGCACTATGTGGGGAAATCCTCATAAATGTTAACAAGGTTGGGCAGTAGGTTACATCTATGCACCTGCATCCCAAAGCTGCTGTGAATACTGCTATGAATAAACAATCAAATTAAAAGCCACATGATACAATGAACATTTTTTCAAGCACCGACACTGTCTTTTGAGTAGCGTAAGAGCGATTGCAGGCTTCTGTTATACATGTATGTATAAAATGCAGGGGCCTAACCGGCTTTCTTGGTCGGGGGGATAACAATTTCGGGGACAGAGACAAAAAATTCGGTTATATACAAATGTACTTATAGCAGGTTTTTTAGAGAGACTGCACATGTAGAAATCTTCCGAGCTTCAAAAAAAGGACTTTATTGGGCCAATGTGCAAAAATTTGGAATTTTACACTATTTTGGGCCATGATCGGGGTGAACTTTGGTCGGAAGCAGGCTCCTTGCCCGTTTTCTTTTCCTTGCTTTCCTGATTTTAATTTTTTGTAAGAGGGAGCACTCTGCCCCACCACTGGATACACTACACACCGACATCGCTTGGTAAATAATTACATTGTACAGCAGAGAAACTAAAGTCAATACCCGGGATCGTATGTGCCATGCACGATTTGATATTCAGACGATAAATCTTTGGATACCGGGGTAGAAAATGATGAATATCTCCCGTAATTTTTTATTCTAAAGAAGTCAATTTCAAGGCTTGCACTTGAATACATTTGTATGTGTTAAAAGAATATGATAGTTGTTAGCTTGTGTATTGAGAATGAACCGTACGTATTGAACTCAAAAACTGACAAAAATTCTGATCTTATATATATGTGCCGAACAAAAACAAAATGACAGCTGCCCTCATTTGTAAACACTCGGGTCACAGAAGTCATGACGTATCACCATGCTCACTGAAATCTAGAGGTCAGTCACCAGGCTATTGTCAATAGCCTTAGTCGTATGTCCCTCGGCCCATTATGCGTCTCAAAACTCTTAAACAGGTCGGAACAAAATGGCAATGCGTGGCTGTGGATTCAACCTACCATGGCGATTTCTGCCATGAAGATATCTGCACGATGACACTGTGCACCAAGGGCTTAGGCAGCCAGCCGTGTTGGGAGTGTTTTACACACCCAAATTTTAAAATACACACCCAGTTTTTGTCCACATGGCCTATACTTTGTACACAAATCTTAAATTTACACACCCAGTTTTTTGAATTTACAAACCTTCAAATCCTGCCTAAGACCCTGCTGTGCACTATTGACAAAATGGCATGTAGAAGAGCTATTTATAGCTCCTCTTTTTTGAATCAAACAGCTCAAATCAAACTGGACCTAATACAGCTCACCTAAAACAAACTGAACCAAACTGGACCAAACAGCTCACCTACATGTAAAGCTCTTCATGACAGTGGCGTAGCCAGGTGGTCAGCCCAGACCCCCCTTTTTAATTAATGTTGAGATGAACAACTGAGGTACGGTAAAGCCAAAGCAAAAATTCGAGCTCATATGTCGCCAATGCATGTCACTCTGTCTGTCGTGACTAATGTTGGTCCTAACGTATATACAGTGTTATCAATATCGCGTATGCATAAATATTTTGATCGGTTGAATAAAACAATGGAACAGGTTTATCAAGTAAAAATCAGAATGTTGTCATACATTGCAAGTCCTCCTTGAGCAGTAAATTGAAAGCATTAATTGAAAAGGCCATTAATTCATGGGAAGTGAATGAGCAGGTCTACAATTAAGTCAGAACACAGGTATAATCAGCATCCATGATCACATTTTCTAAGGTTAGACTTGTTAAGTTGGCAATTTAACATGCAGAAAATGTATTCAGACTACACTACTACTAGTAGTTGATGAGATAGCCTTATTGAATGCTCAATTAGCAAAACAATCAGTACCAATACGCTGGCGAAGTGACATAATAAATCAGATTTAAACTATCATAGCAATAGATCAATACAATTTTTGATATTGCCCTGCACTACAAGCATGTTGCACTCATCACCTGTGTCTGTCTGAAATCAAAGATTGAATACAAGACCACTCTTTTCAAAGATACTTAAATCTTACAGGTGCGAGTGATCAGCATGATATGAATATTCTATACACTTATGATCCAGGTCTTTATCCCTGTTCTTTGACATCTATGGTTCAATGCAGGTACAGCAAGAACATTGTAGTGCAGGGTGATTCAAAATTGTATTCATCCATTGCTATGGTAGTTAATCCGATTAATTACGTCACTTCTACAGCATTTGGGCTATTTGACAGGCACTGAGTCTATACTCTAGCAAGCCATTGGGCCATTACGTATTTCGGCAACGGAAAACAACGCATTGTTTTCATTAAGCAATATGTTGTTAAATCAGCAAATAGGAAGAGAGCTTTTGAAAATGTGTTACCTTCAAATGTTTTCATACCTCAATTCACGAGGTAGGCAATGCGTTGTTTAGGTTGGCCAATCATCTCAACGCTTTCAAGAGCCCTGACTTCGATGCTTCTGTATTATAATAGCTGTAGCCCATATGTTATACAAGTCTCCTATATAAGATTTGCTTAGCAATACGCTCTAAAATGAAAGCAACGCATTGCTTTGAGCCTCCTATTGAGGAATTTAAACAAAGCGTTGCTTTGGAAAGCAATGACTTGCAAAAAGCTGTTCCTATTGGCTGATTTAACAACGCGTTGTTTATTGAAAGCAATGCGTTGCCGCAATACGTAATGGCCCCAATGGCTTGCTATACTGAGTTGGCTAGTAAATAGGCGATAAAGCTTTACCACTATAAATACTGTCCACACGACATGTGCATTATGAAAATTTACCATCGTTCCAACCAATATTTAAATAATTGCCTTTTACACACACAGTTTCCTGTCACATTTTTAACTACATGTATATAAACCCTAACCAAGCCACTCAATGCAATACTCCTCGTTACTTAAGCTTAACGAACGCCCATTAATGAATGGACTTCATGGGCAATTAATGCCTCAATTGCTTCCAAATAGCATCTAAATCATCCTATCTCCCCATGGAGCATTACAAATACACCAGCACTGCTTCCTTCTATGGTTGATAATTAGCATAGAGTACCATTATAAAGTCTGCACAAAAAGTAACGCAGCTGTTATAAATACGCCTATAGCTTCAGAACTAATATTAAAACTTTGATACCGCATTTGTCAAATGTTGTTCAATATTAACAACACAGTATACTCCAATTTAAAAGTTGCAGTTTACAGCGCTCAATGGTTATTACACAAGCATTGTGGTACGTAAAACCCTCTATTTATCTTAGCGCTGACTTCAAATCAATACAAATAGCTGCAACTTTTCAATTCGGGTATTTTTCTTTAAAAACACTGCTGTGTTGTTAATATTGAACGAAATTGGACGAATGAGGTATCAAATGTACCAGCCTTCTTTCTTTGTTGAAATATAGTGAACACAATTATTAGTTATGATGCTATAGGCATATTTATAACAGCTGCGTTACTTTTTGTGCAGTCTTTACATCAGCGATATGCCTTGAGGTTATCATGTTGAGAACAGTTTTTAGCCAATATTACAATTTATATTAATTTTAGATACTAAAACAGTAATTAATGGCCTCAATGGCCATCAAACAGCATCTAAATCATCCTGTCCCCACGGAGCATTACATAAACACCAGCACAGCTTCCATCCATGGTTGACGGATATCAGCTACGTTCTATCCGTGTGTATTATAAAGTTACCATAACATCAGCGATATATGCCTCGTGAACAGTTTTCCAATATTATAAATTTATTAATCAGAGGCTGTCTGCGTGCAATTAATGGTTTACCATCAATGATATAATGCCCCAGAGGTAATCATACTGTGAACAGTATTTAACCATATAAATTCATTTTACCGTACAGAGCTTATGCACTTGTCAAGTGACTGTTAACCCCATCTGAACTACCTGCCGATTGGCCAAAATGAAAATTGTGTCCAATTTTCAACCAATCAAAGAGGGTATTTAATAAGATCATCTACAAATGCAAGTTTAACCATAAATAGTTTAAAGCCTAGCTATAATTGGCAATTGATATGAGCATTTCAAGTTATCAACCAATCAGAAATGCTGTTAGATGACCAGTAGTGTCCATCCAGCGGGTTAAACGGTGGCTAAATTTGTTATTATTTGGCTAAAATGTGCATGGCAATAAAGTACCAACTTACGCTTGCGTAAGTTCACATAAGCATTAAGCAACACACAACTAGCGGAAGCACTGCGCCTAACTGCTTACACGCCATATCAATGTACACGGTGTTTAATTTTTGTGCCTATAAGCCGAACAAACTTTAAGTCCCTATGAAAAACATGTCACTAGTCACCCATACCCCCCTACCCCTTCCCACATCATGAACAAACATCTTATGTACTGGTACTGGCAAGTCTGTACTCCCTCTAGAGTTGCTTCTTGATCCCCCGTCAATAATGTTTGAAAATATAATGTCGGCATCATGTTGCACACAAGTAGAAAAATACTGCTCCCATGCCTAATCTCCATCAGGGACTTAAATACTCCACTCCACAAATACATGGCAACCTACTTCATGTGACCCAAAGTTTTTCCAATAAAATTAGCCTCCATTTATGATATCTAAGTTCATTTTCCAAATCATTACAAGCTCACAACTGGTAATCAGATAAACTCAAAAACAGGCAAGTCAGTGAGTTAGTTAATATTCAAGATTGCACCCAACCCTACGCAGTCCCCATATTTTTGATGTAAACATGGCCTCGCTATTATTCATACGTTAAGTCGACAGCATGCTTTTATATGAATGTTGTTATTCCACAGGAGTAAAGTGTTATGAATGTTTAATGACATGAATGCAATATCCCTTCAGAAATGTAGAGCGGAATGGCAGAAGCCATATTTTCCAGTTTTTGCCATTTTTAAAACTAAAAAAACTGCAGTGTATGGTACTTCTTTAAAATCAGTATGATCTGATAGAAAGGAAACCAATAATCACATAAGACCCCCCCCCCTGCCCCCAAGAGCCAAAGTGTACAAAAAGTCCAAAAATTTCAGTATTTGCGAGCGTAGCGAGCCAAAAAAAAAAAATCAGGTTTTTTTTACAGGTTTTTCATCAAAAAATGTCAAAATTTTGGAAAGAAAGTCCACTTTTCACAAAATTGTCCCCCCCTTGGGAAAAAAAAGTCACTTTTAAAAATCAGCACCCCCAAAAAAAAACAAATCTATGCGTCTGGCGGCCTGCATAAAGGTACTGCTGTTCTTGAGTTCAGGGCAATAATATGTTTTTAAAAAGTTTTGGACATTTTCCCCCTCCTTGGGATCTCTTTTATAGAACCCATACCATTCCTATTGTGTGTCAGCTTTATTTATCTCAATATTAAAGTGCAAACCACATGGCTGGGTCTCAAAACAATACTTTCATTCTTTAATTTAATAAATACTGTGCTGTTTTAACTTAGGAATGTGCTCATAAATAATTATAGGCTATAAAGCAAGTACTGTGCTAGTTTTAAACAGTATTTGAAAGTATCTAAATTATATGTTCAGACCTGGAGAAATGCTGAATTAGCCATAGGCCTACTTCAGAGTCTTTTGACCCTGGCAATCCCAAAAAAACCCATGTTGCATCCAGAGAAGGGCTAAACCTAGTGACAAGTGACAAGTGCTAAACCCAGTGAATGCCCCCCCCCCCACCCGACAATTTGTTTGTTTCAGGTGGAGCTGTCAGTGCGGTTTTAGCAGTCCTCGAAGTATAGCATAATAAGTCCTATGATAGGGATATAATGCTGAATATATGTAGACAAAAATTTGTCTGATACATTTCATATTCAATTTCCACCAAACATTAATGTTCTTCATAAATATTTGATGGAAACATTAATGTTCTTCATCAGAAGAATGCTCAGCATTTTTAAAGGGGTAGCATTTTTTTTTATTGTAGATGATATAGAATGCAGATATTGTCAAATGTCTATAAGGCAGCTACACTGCAGATAATGAGTGATAAATTCTGCCAGGGTTTATCCTGATTTTTCAATGAGGATTCAGGGGGAAAGACAAGCACATGTTGTCCCAATAACGAAGGACTAACATAATCATACCACTAAGGGAAACATCAAAGAACACAGCTAACTGCATAAATTTCCGTATCTAGTCAGTAAGTGTGTATAAACGCTTTATATCTAGTCAGCGAGAGCGTATTTTGCAAGCACGATACTGCGTATTCAACAAGTTACTTTTTTACTAATAAATTTCATTGCAATATTACATTTGTGATTTGATAGTTTCTGGCTTCAATGCTCAAAATATTCAATAATAAGCAATTTTACATAACAAACACCAGAAAACAGTAAGTAAAATACAGGCAAAAAATGGAAATTGTTGGTGGCTTCACATAATTTGGGCTACAAAAAACAAGGCTATATGACAGAATTCAAGAGCAGAATTTTAAAATGTTGTTTAAAATGTTCACCCCTCCAAAATTATACAGATAACCAACTTGTTTTGTAATTGTCATGATGAATGGCTCTAATTCTGAAAATTTCACAGTTTTACACCAATATATGATTTTGTGGTTTGCCCCTTGTTTTCAGTGCATATTATAGAAGTCAACACAAATCTTGAGGAAATTCCTGTTTCCTTGCATTGAAACCTAGAGCTATACTTGGTGATGCAAGTCCCTTCTCACTACAATCATAAAATGAGTTGGAAAAGTTATCCATTTCTAGAATTCCTGATCAGTTTTTCAAAAACAACACATTTTTCACGATGCTTACATGTATAACTACCGCATTCGTTCCAATAAGCGCACATACTGATAGATGGAAAATTTGCGTACGGTACAAAAACTCATACATGTACTCTGCAGTTTGAGGTTCAATTTTTCACTATAATTGTTTTATTTGTTTAATTGAGGTTATAGAAACTATGTCATTAGGATGAGGCCATTGTGATCCATAGTGTAATTGGCAATTGACATAAGCATTTCAAAGTTATTAACCAATCAGAAATGCTGTTAGATGACAGTAGTGTCCAGAGGGTTAAAGAAAATCCAAATGAAACATAAACCTTGCATTGCTTCAAATGCTATAACATAGATTACATCATGGACGTATAATAGAGCACGAAGTGCGATGGACTTGCAACTCCGTTCGTCGATGTAAGGTCAGCGATCGTCACGCTTGCAACATGTGGACGTAGATGGCAGCAGCATTTTTCTGTAATTAGCATATTCGTGACGTCATGTTAACGTAAGTCTCCACAACACTACGCAGTACTATCGTAGGTGGCAGCAGCATTTTTCTGCAGTTTCTTTAGGCTATCAGCACAGGGTAATACACAGGGGAAGCCGACGCTGACGCCATCTTTTTGTATTGCGCTAGTATAGAAGTTGCAACGGCCTGATTACATCATCAGACTATGCCAATATGTGGTTCAAATAGGGGGAAATGTTGCTATTTTCTGCACAAATTTGATCATAGTCCACAACATCCCTCTCCCTATATGACGTACAGTTGAATGGCTGATACTGTGATGCGTGATCATGCGTCATCTTAAATGTCAGGCATATCGGGATATCCCAATGACGCATACAACAAACCACCAGCTGCCCCAAGCTCAATGTCTACTACATATACACCTTAGTTTTATAATAGTCTTGTATTAGCAATATTAGCAATATTAGAGATAAATGTCTGCTCTTCCACTTCTAGATCACACACAAACATTCTGAAAGAATATAATGTTCTATGGACATTCATGTACATAGGGTCTTGAAAGTAACCATATTATTAGAACTAAGACACCCAGACTAAACTGTAACAGATAGCTAGACCTGTCCTTGTGATCCCAGTCTGGGACAACCTCCTGACCCCCACCCTAAAACCAAGGGGCACCACAACATCTTCTTGTTTGATGTTATCCCATGTGATGGGGATGACATCAACATCACTAGCAAATCAACAAATCTTTGGTGCAATAACATAACCTGAAGATGTCGGTTCTTAAAAGCAGGTGCAAGCACTCTGGTTGGTGTACCAAATTTCAGTAGCGTAAAAGTGTAATTAATTGCGTTCAGTCCTGAAGAATGTACACTACGCCATGCTCATTTGTCAAAACAACAATTTCTTTTGATAGAAGAAAATAAGGAAGAAAGAATGAAATCACTTTTCCAAAAAAGGAAAAAAAGAAAGAAGGGAGAACAATACAAATGAATGAAAGAACATTTAACCATATAACCCTCTTTGGTTCCCAATTTCCTTTAATTTGCAATAAAAAACTTGTAACATAAAATGTTTACAAATTTAAAACTCCTATGCAATAATATCATTGTTCAACCACATCATTTTGTAATTTAATACAATACGGAATAACATTCGCCCATATTATGCAGTCATGCAGGGCATGGTATTAAATAAAATTTGATCCTTTCCCATGTGACTTTTGCCAATGTGAAGAAACATAATGTGCTACATCCTGTATTCTGAATGAATGCATTGAAAGGGTAGAGTTGTAAATTGGGTAATTCCAGTTAAAGGAAGCTAGCCTGATATATTTGGGAAATGGAATTTTTTAGAACTTATGCTCTCCCTTTGAAACATTCATGTAAAAAGAACACGTAAATAAATGTGACCAACTCCTTATGGAATTACTGATAACCATGTATACAACATAAGACTAACATAGTCTATAGTAGGCCTATTTTATGATAATCATGTAATAAGTTGATATCAAATGAAAGATCCTATTTTTATCATGAAATTGGTACTTTTCAAATCAGTGTGTTTCCAAAGATATCATCAAAAACTGTCAAATTAGTCTTGAACGTGGTATACCACAGTCAAGACTAATTTGACAGTTTTTGATGATTTCTTCAGAAATATACTGATAATTTCAACATGTTAAAATGAGAAAAATATGAGCTTTCACCTGATACCAAAATCTGCATTTTAATATAGTAAAGTGGGGGATGAGGCTGTCAATCAGGTTACCCACCTTTAAAATCCATATCTCACTTATACGTCAATTTGATTGAAAAACAAAAGTTATTAACTTTAAATTGTGACCGTACAACACGAATGAGCCGTAAATGTCCTCAATTGTATTCTGAGTTACAGTGTAAAATGGGCATGAAGGTCATATTCATAGGTATTTCAATTTGGTGCTACGTGTATCTCATTAAATGAGGTACACGTAGCACCAAATTGAGGTAACTATGAATACGACCTTCATGCCCATTTTACACTGTAACTCAGAATACAATTGAGGACATTTACGGCTCATTCGTGCTGTACGGTCACAATTAACCTAAAAAAGATAATTTTTTGTCATTTTGATTTTGGATCCTTGGTTCTCAAGTGCCACAAATCCATGATAAGGGGTTTGCGGGAAGGTCAAAGTGTGGAATGGTCAGTCATCAAGGGTGCCATATTGGGTCAAGAGGAGTGTATCAAGGGAAATACAGATGGGTCAAGGACAAGGTGTGTCATGGTGGGTCATGAGATGTCAGGATGGGCCAATGGGTATCATGGTAGGTGAATGGGTGTCATGGTGCGAGAAGGGGTGTCTACATGTAGGTAGGTCAAGGTTTGGAATGGTGGGTCATGGGGTGTCATGGTGGGTCAATGGTGTCTAGTATGACCCCAGGAGTGGTGTCAAATGAATAAGAAATTAGGAATACAATAAAAAAAACCTGGGGTAGTATACATCTGATAGTTTTATGCCTGAATTGTCACGGAAAAAAATACATTTTTCCTTTTCACCATTGAAAACATGAAATAATGCAGTGATTTGCAGTTGACAGAAATTTCTTCGGTGTGTTTTTTAAATAGCAAAGCTTGATATGGGATTTGTACATCATGACAGGAGAAAATAAAGAACACAACACTCAGAAAAGTCAAATCATACATTTTGCTGTATTTTATTTTGTGTAGCATTACATGTATGTGCAATATTACAAGAAAACTGGGTTCCTGTGAGGTGCAAAATGCAAATCAATTATATCTGAAATGAAAATTCAAAATTCAAAAATTATTTTCAAAAAAAGCATTCGGGAATTCAGTTTGAACGTACATGTATCAGATGAGCTCTGAGACAAACTTTCAAATTAATGGGGCCTTATAGACAGCAGAAATTTATAAACTCCTTTATAAAAGACTTCTGCGCATGCGTGTTTACATTTTAAAAGCATTATGGCAACGCACATGTATCGACACATGATTTCTAATTCAACACTTCATCGGGGGAAAAAACACATGTCGAAAGTCATAATGAGATTTTAAAATGCTGAAAAAAGTCGACAGATAAGCTTAAAATAATACCAATATGAGTTACGATTGCAGTCTTCTGGTGTAAACATACTTCCTGGTTCGTTATATTCTACTTCCGGGTTCGGGTCAACTATTGGGAGGTAGTTTTTGACTTTCCGATGAAAACATGATCGTACGGTAAGCTTACATGTATTCGGACAAAATAGCATGGAAATTTCTTTTTTTTCCTTTTTGGTATGTGTCGTAAAATGTTGAAAAAGGACGATTTATTTTGACATGTCGGATTTAGGGTGACGATAATACGACACATACGACAGTCGATTACAGGTCTAAACAAAACCCTCAGATTTCTCCATGGAAGCAAGACCTGTCTAACTATTCTAGCGTAAATCCAGGTGCAGTCCACGTCATCAACTGGCAACATTATAATATAAATGAATGTGTCTGACCAAATTTAAGCTAAGCTAATATTTTAGCCGAGAATTGCAAATTTCCTGCGCTTCTTGCTCATTGCTCCCCCGGCTCGAAAAAGTGGGAAATTTGGGAAGCTCATTCCTAGGAAATTTTGGTGTTTGAAGTGAAATTCTGGTATATTGGAGGGAAATTGCGTCTTTTATGTACGGTATATAAAAACATGGCACTAATAACACTATAATTGTGGGAAATTTAGCTTGCTTCCCGGTAAATTAAAATTTTTTTCTAGCCCTGTGTCCCTCCTTCAATGCTCATATTTGATCATTTTAGCTTAAAAATGGCAAAATTCTACGCTTCACGCAGAATTTGTTCTTCAGCATGTTATACGATAGCAAAAGTCGCAACTTTATTTCATGCACATTTGTTTTGTTCAATGTTTATACTTGGTCATTTTAGCTTGAAATTTAAATCAGTAGAGCCATTCCATGTCAACTCCTGGGATGTGCACCGCAGCACCTCTTCAATTTTTTACTTTTTCTGTGTGGTGGTAGATATTGATGAGAAAGTAAAATCCTGAAAATTTGAGCTTCATACGCTATTTCGTTTTCCCGTGGCATCAATTTGAAATTTAGGGGATCAGCGTAAAAATGTGTCGCATACGCGAAAAGACGATGTTTGGAGGTCCATAAATGTATGTAAAGGGAACATCATACAACTTTGAAAAGTATGTATCCTGGGGTACTTAATTGTGTAGAGTTCAAATCTGGCATCAGAAAACTTGTAACTCCTTTACTTTAAAAGATATAGGGCCCTCAAAATGCAACTTTGTCCATCCAGGACCAACTTCGGGGTCAGAACTCCAAAAGTAAAAATAATTTTTGTCCATTTTTTGCCAGTCGGAACCCTTTGGTAGGACATTACTCTTATATATCCAATATTGAATAAATTAGAATAATTTTAGCTGAGATATTACCCATGCAAAACTCCAATAGTACATTTTTTGTACATTTTGACCCCCTGAAAACCAATGTCAGACATTTTGCACCACCATCAACTTCAGGTATGTTGAAAATATGTTCTTGGACAACATTTCTGAGAAATAGTGGCTTGGGGTCTTGATGACTTGGCTTTAAAAACATCAGTTAGGTTTGCCTACTCACATATGAGTCATTCCAGCCACATCAACAAAAAGGGTTGGTTGGTCAGTGGTCATCCCCTCAAATTTTGCTGAAAATCATTTCTAGCATACCTCTATGAGCATAATGAACAGATGGAAAAAAATGAATGCTCAACTCCAAGCGGTTTGGGGATATGGCTTGTCAAAATTTGGTCCAGACCCCCACTTCTTGCTCTCTCGAGTCATGTCGTTGAATTAGTAGCATTTTGGGACACTCATATTTTGACTTTGAAAAATGATATTATGCTGAAAAGTACTAACTAGGGTGACTTTTACCCAGAAAAACAGAATCTGGCCTCAGAAATAATGTATCTTATCTACTTAAAAAGTTATGGGTCTCTCAAAACCTTGTTTCGTTTTGTGAAACTTTATTTGTCAAAAACGAAACGAAAAGAGGTTTTGAAAGACCCATAACTTCTTCAGTAGATAAGATACAATGTTTTTGAGGCCAGATTCTGTTTTTCTGGTTAAAAGAATTTTGCATGAAGTTTTGTGTTTTTAATATGAAAATTGATACTTTGTTTTCATGTCAAAATTGATATCAAAATGCATTGAATTTGAATGCAGTTTGATATCATTAATAGAGTATGGCATGCAAACAAAGTATCAATTTTCATAATAAAAACACAAAACTTTGTGCAAAATTCATTTTTTTTTTAGGTCAACCATGAATGATCCTAACATTTAGGTCTAGGTCCAGGGACACTACAATATTGAAAAAATAAATAACTTAAAAAACAAAAAACAAAATTAAATTCGAGTATAGTCCCACCCCCCAATTTTGAAAAATGTTCACCCAAAAACGGGGTGGGACTATACTCGAGTCAGTACGGTAATATTATTTTAAGACGCTTGGCTAATATAATATACTGCATAAAGAAAGACAGAGATAAAAAGACTTTATCGCATTTTATGTCATGGTCAATTCTAACCTTGATTGGTTTTAATAGCACGTAAAAGGAAGGCCGATTTATCTGGTGCTGATCGGAGAAAAGGAATAGCAGAAAATGACGAAAAATTATATACTTTTACAGGGCAAAAAGCAACTTTTCTAGACATTGTTGACATGGTGCCTAAAACGAAAGAAAGTTTCCTATTATAAAGACCTAACTTTTGAGATGGTTTGTATGTTTGAAGGTGCAAAATTAAGTTTTAAATTAACAATGCATGAATGAGGCGCCCGGTTATACCGCAGTGTTCAGCAAGTCATCATCACGACACATGTAAACAAACCATGCTCGAGTTTGATTGACAGATGACGTAATTGAATTTGTGTGGCAGTATCGGGGAAATGTACACGGTCGCATGTCATAAGTTGGGTACAATTTCAATTACATGGTCAAAAATGACAAAAAATGTATTGTTTGATATGTTGTATATATTGACAACCTCTAACAATTAACACCACTTTTAACCTTAGCACATGCTTAATTTTTGAGATAATGCTTAATTACTAATTAATTAATACACAGGCGTCTATGTAAATCTCAATTTTCAAATGCATTTTTCTCAAATCGGACCTCAATTACAAAAATGACTGTAATTTTTTTATTTTATGCAAGAATGTCATCAGATTTGGAGGATATGTTCTCAATACATTAATGCTTTAAGGGGGTACTACACCCCTGGCCAATTTTGTGCCTATTTTTGCATTTTTCTCAAAAATTATAGAGCATTGGTGACAAGTAAGATATGTACATTATAGGGGCAAGGACTACAACTACTGCACTGAAAATTCAGCAACTGAAGGCAAGTAGTTATTGATTTATTGATCAAATATTGGTTTTCCTCATTTTGACTGTAACTCCACAACTGTTGTCTGTGCTGAAATAAAATTTCCAGTGCAGTAGTTGTAGTCCTTGCCCCTATAATATACATATCTTACTTGTCATCAACGCCTATAATTTTTGAGAAAATGCAAAAATAAGCACAAAATTGGGCAGGGGTGTAGTACCCCCTTAAGGGATCCAAAATGAGCGTTTATTGCGTTTCGACAGTATTTTGTGTGGGACATGAGAGCACCTCAGACCTATCGAATTGCATTCTGAATACGAAGCATGTCTTTCTGATATCAAATAATTTTCATTTTTTTAAATCACAATATAATACAAATTTTATGACAAATTATAAAAATTTGATATTTTTCAAATTTTGATATATAACAGTCCTCGGTAAATTATATAAATCTAATGATAAATTCTTAAAGTGTATGTAGCAGGGAGGAAAAGCCGACGGTCAATTGAAAATGTTGACCTTTCATATTGAAGATATGGATTTTTTTCCCAAAAAGACCTAATTTTTTTGGTGTTTTGGGAAAAAAAATCTATATCTTCAATACGAAAGGTCAAAATTTTCAATTTACCGTCTGTTTTTTCATCCCACCTTCATACACTTTAAGTATAAATCATCAGATTTATAAAGTTTACTTCAAGTACTGTTAAATATCAAAAATATCAATTTTTAATGATTTGCCATAAAATGTGTATTAAATTGTGAATTTCAAAAAATCAAAATTATTTGATATCAGAATGACATTCTTCGTATTCAGAATGCAATTCGATATGTCTGATGTGCTCTAATATCCCAAAATAAATACTGTCCAAACGTTCATACCCCAGCCCTTAAATGAACTATTTAAAATAATTGTACGTATGTTAAGAGACCTTGTGTATAAAAATCAAAGATGTGGTGGCAGACTTCAAAAAATCGATTTTCTTTATACATTGCACATGGTTAGACATTGAGTCAACATGTATAAATTTGGTTAAAATTTTACCTCTTCATCTATGGTTACCATGGTAACGGCCAAAATATGAATTGACCCAATTTTCACTATTTTTACCCTTTTCACAACTGGAAAAATGCTTAAATATTAGGTCATATTTCTGTATGAAGAACATGAATTAAAATAATCTTCTCCCATACAATGAAGTATCCATCCTTGTCCTTTCCAAAAATGAAGGAAACAAAACAATTAATTATTTCAATATGGTAGATACCATTTTGTAAAATAGGGGTGTTTTTCATTAATTTAATTATGAAAAAAATGATCTTTTTAAAAATGACGTAACCTCCAAAGTGGTGCTTTTTTAAAATTATTTTTTGCAGGGTAGGTAGATAAGGTATTGGTCTACCTATCTATAGAAAAAAAGTTCTGGTAATTGTTTTACTGGAGAGCAGTGTTGCCAGAAACTTTGAACTTTTTAGGATTGTTGACATTATAAGGTAGTGTGGAAAAATATGGATTTTGAGCATTTACTTTCACTGAAAATCCTGATTAGGGTTGATAATGTACCAAAAGAAATTGGCATCAATACACCGTAAAGTGAGACACGATTTGATAATATTTTAATGACAGTGTTGCCAGAAAAAAAGTCTCTCAGTGAAGCTGTTGCTCATCTTGTTATTACCTATCATACAGCTATGCTGAAAAATGGCCAAATAGACCAGGTTAAAAATGAGCTAGGTCCCACACATGAAAGGAGAAACTGAGGAACAAGAATGTATAAGGTAAAAATCCTGTATCCTGAAAACTTTCCTGTGAGGGCGCTTTGTTAGATTATGGATTTGTATTAATGAAAGTAATGTATAAATAAGTCGGTATATTAATAAGAAGGTACCAGGAGGTCACAGATGGGGACGCTTTTCAAAATGGCCACCAAAATTCAAAGAAAAGCATTATACGGTTACCATAGTCAATAATGAGGTATAATTGACCAGATTTTGGTTTAAGTATTGATGTCAGTAATGTAACGCTAAATTAAGATTTCAATAGGTAGCTACCAGGAGGTCACAGTTGAGGACGCTTTTCAAAATGGCTGCCAAATCCATATATATGGTACACCGTCACTTAAGAGGCATAATTTAACTGAATTTGGATTAATATTTATCAAAGTACAGTATAATCAGCCACAAAGCCTCAGATAATGTTACTGAAAAAATTATTTGAAACATTGAAATAGTTGTCTTTGATGTAATCGTAGTCTTCAATCATTGTCACCTCTAAGTTATCGTTTTGAGGGTGCAAAAGAACGAGTCACCAAGTCAAGATGACCACTAAAATGTCCACAGGAATAATTTATGTTCACGAAGGGCAACATATTAACTAAATATACAGCACTAAGAAAGTATCCTTACCCCAGGGGGCCACTCAACTTTGGAAGCGACGGTATGTGCCTGTCAACCCTCTTTTAAAGTCGACTAATACCCGATGACCCCCTTTTTTTAAAGTCATACCTGATGACCCCCCTTCATCAAAATGCAACAAAATAATGTCAAAACTTTCAAATTTTGCTCCATTTTTTTCAAAATTTCTACCCGATGACCCATTTTTTGAAATCTTATACTCAATGACCCCCTTTTTTCAAAATATTATACCCAATGACCCCTTTTTTATTTTGTTTGTACCCAATGACCCCTTTTTTAAAATAACGCTTTGTTACCGATAGCAATATTTATTTCAGTTTTTACTTCTCTGTACTTTTCATAACTTGTATTTTTGTCAGCTCTTTTGTTTCAGTTTTCTTTTGTTCCTTTTCTTTTTAAATCAAAGGCACACACAAATTAGCCATTTACCACTCTCAAACCAGATGTCTAGTCCGTGTTGTTTTGAATAGGCCAGTGTGTCACTTTTTAACTTTGCTTCTTGAAGTTACAGCAGAGGCAACTGGCATTGCATGTGCCGTTGACCCGATGACTTTAGTCAGGACATTTACACCTACCAGTCATGTATGAGGATTTCGCTTTTGCCAGTAGGCCTATATGCAAGACAATTGATCATTGTTGCATTTTTCCTTGACATAAAGCATCAAGTATGTTGAGAGACAAACAAGAGGTATGACAATAATGACATCCAAAGTTATCGCCAGGTAATCACAGTTGTCTTGTGATTTCAACAGTTTCTTTACCAACATCGAGAACAAAGCAGTCTATTGGTGTCAAAGAAGGAAAAGGTTTTAGCAGACTCAAAGTGCAGTTATCTTCTTTTCAGAGAATGCAACGTTTTCACAAAAGAAGATATATATGACCTATATGCCGCTTTGATTTCAGATAGGCTAGATAATGAAGAATAATTTTCTTAATGTAGTGATATCGATGTGAGTGATCTCGAAGATAAACACACAATAAAAGAATTCAGTGAAACCAAGAAGAGTATGAAGTAAATATCCTGCTCTTTGTCAATAGTCAATACATAGGGACAATTCTCTGGTGGTTATTTTGGAGATTTGGTGATCATATTAGCCATCTTGACTCGCTATATAGCACTTTGTAGCTCGCTATATAGCACTCTGAAACACTTGCTTAGAGGTGACAATGATCAAAGACAACTATTGAATGATTCATCAAAGACAACTATTACATTCTCTTATCAAAGACAACTTTCTTTCTTAACACTTTTATCTGTGGCTTTGTGGCTGATATCATGCAGCTCTTTTTGGTGGCCATTTTGAAAGGCAACCTCAACTTAACTGTGACCCCCGGTATCTTCCTATTATTACATTGACTTAATTTTACTGTACTGGGATCAAAATTAATTCAAGATCTGGTCAATTATACCTCTTTTTAAGTTTAACGGTGTACTATGTTGGTCCGACATTTTGAAAAGTGCCCTCAGCTGTGACCTCCTGGCACCTTCCTATTAATATCTTGACGTATATTTACATTACTGCTATCAATGCTTAACCAAAATTTGGTCAAGCATATACAGTGGCGTAGCACCAGTTATCATATGGGAGAGGGCACCAACCAATATGGGTGGCAGTCCGTTTTTTGGGATTCTTAAAATTCAGATCGATTGGGGGCCATGTAACCCTGTGCCCCTATGACGTTACGCCACTGCAATCATACCTCATAAGTGACTATTTTAACCATATATATGCTTTTCATTGGATTTTGGCGGCCATTTTGAAAAGCGTTCCCAACTGTGACCTGTTGGTACCATTCTATTAATACCTTGACATAGTTATACATTACTTTCATCAATACAAATCCGAAATCTAGTCACTTTTATCTTTTAATTAATGCGACCTTTTTAAACGTATAGTAGCTTTTCATTGGATTTTGGCAGCCATTTTGAATAAAGCGCCCTCACAGGAAGTTCTCATGATACATGGTTTTTATTTTTACCTCATAAATTCTTGTTGCTCATGAAAAACTGGTCCAGAAAAACTATGTGAGAATGTTTCCTTTCATGTGTGGTAACATTTTTAACCTGGTCTAACTCTTATTTTATGGAAAAATACCTAACTTTATGGCAACACTGTTTGTCTATATTAAAATTACCAGAACTTTTTTTTATTTATTTGGGTACAGTACTATCTAGTCCAGCCACACTGAAAAATATAACATATAAAAAGCACCACTTTGGGGGTTACAGCTCATTGAATATTGCTATATTTCAGAAAGTCAAAATTACGAAAAACACCCTATTTGAAACAATGGAATATCCCAAGTAGGACAGACTGTTTGTTAAAACAACTGTATTTTTAGAAAGCTTAGATGTTGCCAATTATGTCGTGGAACTCTCAAGGTTTACTTATATTTTTCCTTTATATGGTGAATCCTGAAACTTGTTATTTTTTTAGCCTTGTAAAAGTGCCGAAATAGTCTAAAACCGGTCATTTTGATGTTTTGGCCGTTGCTATGGTAACGAAGGTGCAGTGATGAAATAATTTTGATTTTTGTAGACTTTGACCAAAGTTGCATCCTGATATAAAGTAAGAAGAAATTCCATTTTTTGAAGTCTGCCAACTATTTTTGATTTTCTTTGATTGGTACGCAATACTACTCTTAATTACATTGTGGAGGTCAATGACCTTTTTACGAGTAATTAGCGAGATGGTTATTCTATTGTTGAGGAAATGAATATCAAGAAGAGAAATGTACATTAGCATATTGCTAAAAATACTGAAATTCAACTAGGGTTTCATTAAAAATGAAAAAAATGGAACATATAACCCTTTAAGGTGGTACTACACCCCTTGATAAATTTGTGAATATTTTTGCATTTTTCTCAAAAATAATATCACACTGGTAACAAAAGTTTATATATATATTATAGGGGTAAGGGATCCAGTTACTACATTGGAATGTCAGTGACTCAAGACAAGCGGTACGTTATTTTTTGATAAGAAAAGAGGTACCGCTAGAATGTACCTCATTTCTTTTACATATAATGAACCCCTTGTCTTGAATCACTGAAATTTCAGTGAAGTAATTGGATTCCGTGCCCCTATAATATATACATAATTTTTGTTACCAGTTACTTAGTTGAGAAAAATGCAAAATTAGTCACAAATTTTATCAGGGGGTGTAGTACCACCTTAAGTAGTCAGTAATTGTTTTAGGTGTACAAATTCAACATTCAAAGCTTTCAATACCGGGTACATCATACCCTCACTGGATTTGAAAAAATAACCAGTAGTTTTGACATGCTGACATGTGAATTTTCACATAGGCCCTATTGCACACTCCCGCATCCGCCTACTCCACATCCGCCTGCTCCTCCACCCCTGGCATTTTTCATTTCAACTGATGTGATTTTTTTACTGAATAATGTATAAGGCCATGCGTTTTCAACTCAACACCCAAAAAGGGTGGTGGCATCACACTTTTCACTGTGATCATTTTGTTTTTTGAGTGTATCTTTGGAAGAAATATAGGTATGACAGTATATTTGGTATCAAATGAAGGCTAAGATATTGATTAGTAACTATGGATAGTTTCATTAAGATATCTTGAATATTGGCAGAATGGCACCCAATCCAATTGACCAAGTCAGGGGTGGTGGTGGCAGCGGTGCATGTGGCAGCGGTGCACTCATGTACAAACTCTATGGGTACCGGTAGTTTGTATTTTAAGTGCACACAATTGTAAAATTGTTCATTATGTACTTCAAATGTGTCCTTATTACTATAAATTTGGTATCAAAAGATAGCTTAGTTGTCCATGTAAACATTTAAATACCTTAACTTTCTTAAAAGAAAATGAGAGGACTGGTAGTCACAGGTAAGTCACATGACATACAAATTCGTCCCTATTCTCTACACAGTAAACCCAAATTTTCAAGCGCAATATACTGCTAGAGATTACCATCGCTGTATTTTTAAAAGTATACCCCCTAGGATAGCAAAAGTATACATTTTTGGAAAGCTCTTGGCTCAAGGAATCCAAAAATGCACTTGAAATTAGTGTAGGGTGTTACCCTAAGAAAATATTTTTCAAAATGTACTAGACTGATGGGTTGAATCGGTATAAAATACCACCAGCCATTTTCTGAAATACACATTGGTTTACTATCATAAAGCCTTATATCATCAGAAAGATAATGGTCTGAACTTTTCAAAACTGCATTAAGAATTGATGGAGGGGTACACATGAATGAAAACCAGTACCCCAAGTAAGCTTCGTCAAAAATATAAAACGGGCTTGCATTTTTTACATTATTTCTTTTCACATATACCCTACACTAATTCTGATTCCATTTGTAGATTCTTTGGACCAATAGCTTTCCAAAAATGTATACTTTTACTATCATAGGGTGTATAGATTTTCAGATATGACAATTTATACCAAAAAAGGTGCATCGTGACAGAAAAATCAAGTTGTGACGCAAAGTCGGCGAGTTCACGACGCATGGCCATAACTATATGCTTCAGTAGACTGAAAGAGTATAAAATTAGGCTTAAAATGAGGTATTATACAAATATTTACTGCTCATGAGGGATCTGGTGGAATCTATTGGTCCCCGAGGTGAACTGGAGACCGTGAGCCTACTATTTCCCGAGACCGCCAGGTCGAGGGAAATAGTAGGCTCACGGTCTCCAGTTCACCGAGGGGACCAATAGATTCCACCAGATCCCAATTTAGAGCAGTAAATATTTGTTTTATATCCTTCATTAATATATTCTTTGTTCATTAATTGGTTAAATAATAGAAAGGCCTTTATCATAGACATAGGCCTAGGCATAAATGTAGGCTAAGCCCTAGCATAATCAAGGCTAGGCTAGGCTTGCCGTGCTTTGTTTTGATTGAATACACGTAGGCCTACATGCACAAAGCACGCACACAATTGAGTGGCTATAAAGCTTACCGTTGTAATGATTTAACCTCTACAATACCGCCGTGAAACGAGTAACCATGTTCTCTGTTATTTCGCCGTCAATATTAAGATATTGTTCCTGATGTAACTCAGATTATGTCATTAAACTGCCAGATTTTAGCTGCACTTCTGTGCTGCTGCTTGTGTACTTCGCAAGACAACACGACTTGCTACACATTAATACCCCAGAACCGGCAGCGATATCCCGCGTATGTGGCGAAGTTGCACCGACCGCTAGGAACTGCGACGCCAGCTATGAGGTCATACTGGCGCTCAGAGGGAGTATAGCAAAAAATATATCCCGGGAAATAGCACTTTGAGTCGGCTTTTTAACTGCTTTGCAAAATAGCAAAACTATTTTTTGTTACATGATACTCGTTTTTAACCAATTAATGAACGAGATATATTAATGAAGGATATAAAAACCACTGCTGTAGGATATGGGGTTACGGAAAGCCAATCAAATTTGTATCGCAATTTTCAGAAAAGTGTAATCCCCCCACCCTTTTTGCATACCCAACTTATGACATGCAACCAACCACACCGGAAATATAACAAATTCCCATTGCAGCGAGACAGACACTCATTTAGGTATCCCAGGCAAACCTTAGTTAACACATTTGCTAGTCAGCGAAATTCGCCGAGACCAGGGCCCAAACACAATGCATATTTACATAGAAATTCGAATTTTTTTCAAGAATAGGTTGGTGAAGGAAACCTACATAAATATGTTTTCTATACTTCACTTGACCCAAATATATGATTTTTTATGGTGATAATCAAGTCGCACATGGAATTTTAGAGGATTTTGATAGCAGTTCCATTAAAAAAGCTGCTATCGCCATGAGACTAAGATCTAGAAACACCCCTAAATGCCGTTTTGGGAATTTTGCTAGCAGAATCTTTTTGATGAAAGTCAATCTTTGACAAGATGTAACTTTGTTACGGAAAGTGCTATGACAAAAATGTTTTCAGCTTTGGCTTTCTTTACTCAAGGGCTTTAATTTGATATGTAAAATGATGCAGTTTGATGGCAAATTTGAATTCACCTAGCATACCTTCTGCTTCTGCTTAATTACTCCCCAACGCTACACTCGTAACCAGGCGAGGAGGGATTAGTGCGCGATGCGATGCGTAGATGTTTAACTTTGCTGTTGATAGTGTTTCAGGATCTCTTGTTTGAATTGCTTATTTTCTTCAATGTTGACAATGTTCTGTGGTATTAAATTCCAGTCTCTTATTGTGTTTGGGAAGAAAGAATAGACCCAGCAATACTTCCTCCCTGACGGTCTTTGGTATGCTTTGTTGTTTGTGTTATGGGTAAGGCGTTTAACCGGCTGCAGGTACAGTTGCTCTGGAATGGCTGCCTGACGATATGTGATCTTGTGCATTAGTGAAACTCTGTTAACTCTCCTTCTGAGTTGCAGCTTATCCCATCCAAGGGATGTCAACATGTCGGTGGGACTACTGTATCGGCTATAATCTCGTTTCACAAATCTTGCCGCTCTTCTTTGGGTTGATTCAACTTTTTTGATAAGTTCCCCATTGTTTGTGTCCCAAACTGAGGAGGAGTACTCCAAAAGTGGTCTGACTAACGTTGTGTAAGCAAGGGCTTTAAGCTCTTGCGGACATGATAGTAGATTTCTTTTTATGAAGCCAAGCTGCCTGTTGGCTTTGGCGGTTATGTTATTTATGTGTGTGTTCCATTTTAAATCATGCGTTAATTCTACACCCAGATAGTTGTGACTCTGAGCTTGTTGTAATTTGTTGTTACCAATTGTGTAATCAGTAAGTATTGGGTTACGAGAATGTGTAATGCGTAGCAAGAAACACTTATCGGCATTGAATGCCATCTGCCAGGTATGTTGCCACCTGTCCAGCATTAGCATATCATTTTGCAGCTTTTGAGCATCAGCCTTACAAGTAATGTTTCTGTATACAACACAGTCGTCCGCAAAGAGACGAATAGAGGACGTTAGATTATTTGGCAGATCGTCAAATAAATCAGAAATAAAAGCGGTCCTAAAACCGTCCCTTGCGGAACTCCAGAGAGCACATTCACCCAGTTTGAGTTCTCACCTTTCACTACTACTCTTTGCTTTCTTTGGGTTAGAAATTTATCGAGCCATGCGTGTATGTTTCCTGTGATACCACATTGTGATAGTTTTCTCAAAAGTCTTTGATGCGGAACCGTGTCAAAGGCTTTTGAGAAATCCATCACAATGAGGTCAGTTTGTTGTTTATTTTCCAACGAATGTGCAAGGTCATGGACCGTTTGTACCAACTGGGTTTCGCACGAGTGGCGTGCTCTGAACCCGTGTTGTTTATCAGTTAATACATTAAAGTTGTCAAGATGAGACATGATATGAGTGTGCAGTGTATGTTCAAACATTTTGCACACTATGCAAGTTAAGGACACCGGACGGTAATTCGCCGGACAAGTTTTGTCCCCTTTTTTATATATTGGAGACACATTGGCTAACAACCAGTCATCTGGTGGTGTACCTTGATCTAGGGAGGATTGGAATATGGTGACAAGCGCCGGAGTAATCTCGACGGCCGCTAACTTAAGAACTTTGCCTGTGATCTCGTCAGGACCTGGAGCTTTGTTTTCCTTAAGCTCCTGAAGGAGTTTTAGAACACCAGGTGCGGTGACAGTAGGGCCTAATGTCGGAGATGCTGGGATACTGCATGTGGAGCGAGTGAGTAGCATCTAAGGGTTGCTCGTGAGTAAAAACGGACTGAAATTGGTTATTTAAAATTTCCGCTTTCATTTTGTTTTCTGAGACCAACTTCCCCTCACTCCTCAATGCTGCAATACCAACATCCTCCTTTTTCATTCTGTTAATGAAACACCAAAACTGTTTGGAGGAATCCAAGCATGTTAATTTGACATAATTCCAATAGGCCTTCTTGGTTTCCTTTTGGACAAATTTCCGCTGCTGCTTAAAGTTATTCCAATCCTCGGGGAGGTTTGACTTACGAGCTTTGTTATAGGCTCTCTGTTTTCTTCTTAAAAGTCTTTTGATTCTTTGATTGATCCAAGGGGTTTGGTGTTTTTTTACCTAACTCATATGATAGAGGACACGATGGTGCAGGATATTTCTCACTAATACATGTAAACACACTCGGCAGTCCACGCTTTATAATGCGTGCCGGTTCGAAATTCTGAAAATTGGTGAAAGCGTGGGGGTTTAAACTTTTTGGGTAAAAAGCGTGGACTGATATAAAGCGTGGGATTAAAATAAAAAGCGTGGGGCTTCTTCCAACTTACAGTATATTTTTATTGAATGATAAAATAATCATAGTTCCAAGAAAAATCACCAAAACTTGCACACTATGTCGCAAGATAAAATTCCATTTGATGCAGGCTCGCGCTTGTTTACGTGAATCCAGTGCAATGTACACAATATCCTTCCCCCGGAAGCGCTGCCAAAACACCTACGTCATATGCAAATGTCCGATTTTCCATGACGTGTTTTTTCTTTACATTGATCGTATATGAGTGACGTAATTAAATGCACAATTGATTGAGCGAAGCAGCACGGAAGAAGTAGGATATAGTCGCTGAACACAGCGTCGTCAAGTTTCATGACAAGAACAACATTTGAACACCATAAAAGTACAGTTATTCATTAAAATGCTTATTTTACAGTGCAGTAGTAGTTTTTCACATATAATTTGCATTGTTCACGCATGCCGTAATGTATCAATTAACTTATTGGAGAGAAAACATCGGACTCGCACATGTGAAATAGGTGCAGAATTCGGCGTATTTGATACTTGAACCAAATTATGCGTGCGACTTTGTCAGTTTACAAATAGCGGAAAAAAGCAAAAAGTGGTGGGGGTCAAGAATTTTCAGTATAAAGGGTGCCTCAGTAAAAAGCGTGGGGGTCAGGAATTTTCAGTATAAAGGGTGCCTCAATAAAAAGGGTGGGGGTAAAATAAAAAGGGTGGGAGTCAAACCCCACTGCCGAGTATGGTAAACTAAAACTACCCGACAACATGATCAACAGCAGCTCAATCAACTCTTTTGACTTTTTAGACCCCGCAAAGGCAAGGCAAAGACAGTTCTAACTTTTAGATCACATCCGGCAAAAGAGCCCAAACTGTCTATGACCACGCTACCCTCACCGTGGCTCCACATGGACCTAGGTCCGTCGTCACGTACCAAGAAGAAGAAGAAGAAGAAGAAGTTAATAATATCCGGGACTAAAATATAATGCAGTTGCACAGTGACAATCGCACTGTGTCGCACAGCTAGTGGCAGCAGAATTCTGCAGTCATCTGCGACTGTGCTTTTGATTACAAGTTGCACTGCACTGTCATTCGGCAACATGTATCTCTAGTCATTTCTCAAATGAGAACCAAATAAAACAAACTACATATGTTAGATACCTACTTACCACTTTTC
This sequence comes from Amphiura filiformis, assembly GCF_039555335.1. NCBI lineage: Eukaryota > Metazoa > Echinodermata > Ophiuroidea > Amphilepidida > Amphiuridae > Amphiura > Amphiura filiformis. Next base: position 82,093,027 of record NC_092629.1, read on the forward strand.
TATAAATCCTATGTCATATAAGACAGCTGCAATTATAAAAGGTATAACTTTCACTTTTTTACGGCTTCAGCTTCCCCGATAATCCGTCCGTCAGTGTACGTGGATGCGGAAGATAATTTTTTTTTAATAACATAGAGTTTCTAGATTTATTTTTCTAAAACTTTCCTAAAATAACAAAATAAGAGCTAGAGAAAAATAACCAGATATGTATATTGTTAGAGTAAACGTAAATTTGTCATATTTTCTACAAGTGATTAAATCAGTATTTTGTAAGCTTCACCAAATTATGCTGAAAATTTGTACCTTGATAAATCAATTTAAAACACGTTTTATAGTAACAAACGAGGTCAGGAAAAAAGGTGGGCGCTGTTTTAAAATTTTCTGTGAGGGGTCAGGGTCTCAGACCACAGCAGGTTTGCTATCTGCAGGCTGAGACAAAAATTATATTTGGCATAGGCCTACTGCCATGACTGCAGTTACTGTCCGTTTTCCTATACACAATACACAGCGCTCTTTCCCATTGACGAGTGACCTCTACAAATAGCCCTACGTTAAAAGTATGGGGTTATGACTAGTTAACGTCGCTGTGTGAAAAATAACCGGCCAATATTAAAAGTACTCTTCTAAAGTTCTAGAAAATATAGTTTTTTAACATGTCCTAAATTTTTAGCTAATTTAGATGTTTGGAAATATTCGTACTTTGGTGTTTTAGTTAATGTTATAGGTAATAGTACATTGCCTAGTTAACGTCGCTGTGTGAAAAATAACCGGCCAATATTAAAAGTAGGCCTAGGCCTACTCTTCTAAAATTCTAGACAATATAGTTTTGTAACATGTCCTAAATTTTTAGCTAATTTAGGTGTTTGGAGAGGGTCGTACTTTTGTGTTTTAGGAAGGATATGTAAACGACAGATAACACCAAAAATATGAAGAAATTATTTCCAAACCGTGTTAAGTCAACAATCATTATGTTGCTCATTTTCAAGAATGCTGGTTTACAAAAAGCACGCCATTGTCTCATTTCGTGAACAAAAGTACACATACCATTGTTTCCTTTCGTTTCCTTTATAATCGGTTACCCAACTGAAGCTATAATACGCAAACTTTATTGCGATATCGCACATGAAAACAGTCACATGTGCACAGCCAGAGAAGATCCGATTTAATCAGTTGAGCTGTTTCAATGAGTGTTATCTTGGTTTAATAGCTTTTAATGGGGTTAAGTCCTGCAAAGGTCGAGATGAATTTTACTGTAGACATGACTGCATCATGGCCGAGTTGGTGATGATCGTTCAAATTTCAGAAAAATTACCAAATTTTGGTCCTATAGTCCGTAGGCCCTCCTATGTCCAGGTGCAGATTACAAAGAACCCCATCGAAAACCAGTGGGGTTCTTTGTAGACCAAAAAAGTTCTTTAGCCAAGAAAATGGTTCTTTGTAGGCCTACTATTGTAGGGCTTTTGTTTCAGGCTGAACCATTCAAAGCTATTCAAAAAGAACCCGGAAAAAGAACCCTTCAAGGGTTCTATAAGTAGAAAATAAAAAAGGTTCTTTAGCGAAGAAAATGATTTTTTAGTACCATAAAGGGATATCACTTTTTCACTTTTCAGAACTTTGTGATGAGTCCCGGGCCCTTAATTAATGAATTAGAAGTCAGTAGGGCCTATGCCTGTTCAAATTTTATAAGGTTAAAATTTCTTGGCCGGCCTATAGGCCTAGAACCCCGGCCTAGAACTAAGGTCCGCTTCCTTTATAGAACATAGGCCTACCCGGTAACTTTGTTAGGCCGGTGCTGTATTTTTCAAACTAAAATAAGTTTTACAAAATAATAGGTCCAAAATGGTCCAACGGCTTAAATTAGGTCTTCATTTTGCAAAACATTTAGTTTTACTATTTTCTAATGTCAAGTAGTAGGCCTACCGTAAAATAGGATAACTTTGGGCACTTTTCAGAGTTTTTAAATCACTGCTTCCAAACAAAACCAATTATATTTCTAATTAACTCTTTTTTACACCTTGAAGTTGAGAAAGATATTTGAGTGAGGGTGCCCTTGGGGTGCCCTTGGGCCCTTGGGCCTAAGGGTGCCCTTGGGGTTCAAAATAGCCTGACCAAAGTTACCCCGCATTTGGGGCAACTTTGGTCAGAGTATTCCCAGCAAACACAAAAACGTTTTAAAAACGTTATATTTTGGCTTTTGGTTTAGGTAAAAACGTTTTAATAACATTAAAATGTCGGGTTATATAAAAGTCATGATAACGTTTTAAAACGTTTTGTATGAAAACACACTGCAACAATGTTTTTAAATGTTTTCAAAAAATGTTATTGTAAACTATTTTTGCAAACATTTGTGCCCAATATTTTGTCAATACTTAAATAACATTAGGGCCTATGTTAAAATATTTGAACCCAGCAAACACAGAAATGTTCTTAAAATGTTTTTTCAAAACATTTTAATAACATTTAAATGTCGGGTTATATAAAGGTCATGAAAACGTTTTTAAAACGTTATTGCAAATATTTTGGGCAAATATTTTTCGCAAAATATTTTATCCACCCCAAAATAACATTCTGTTTAGAATGTTTTGTATCAAGTTTTCAAGAATGTTTTTGGAATGTTATCAAAACGTTTTTATACCCTTTATATAACCCGACATTTAAACGTTTTCTATAAAACATTTTTGTTTGCTGAGCAGTAGATTATTAAAAAATGTTTTTTTTTAAGGTTATGGAACCGTTTTATACTCTTAATATACCCTTTATATAACCCGACATTTAAACGTTTTCCGACAACCTTTTTTAGCCTTTTACGAATGAAGTCGAAAACGTTTTGTGTTTGCTGGGTTAGGCCTACATTCCATGAAGAAAAAAAAATCAAAAAAAATGATCTTCGCTGTATATGGGCAAGTTGTTTTTTGTGACATTTGACCCGTTGCAAAATTAATCAAGCACACATCCTTGCTCACAAATATCGAAATTGGACATGAGCGACTATTATTTCTTCCAAATATATTTCTTAACAAATTGACACCAAATATGACTAAAAACAATATTGCCGTACGAAAATATGACCATTTAAAAAAATATATTTGACCGACCAAAGTTACCCCGCTGACCGAAATTACCCCATTTTACGGTATATCCCCTTCCCAACAATGGCCCAGGCAGTGTTACCTCGTTTTTGGGGGCGCCCGCCTTAAGCGGGCGCCACCTTATAGGCATGACTTTGTGAAAAGCTTCTAATTTCACTCTTGCTAGATTTACTTCGCAATTGTTTTGCTAAAATTATGCCCAGCTTAGAAATAAAACCACAATTTGCTTGGATTTTATTTTATTATTGTTTTCTGATATGCACGGGATAAAATCTTGTGCGTATATTCTTTGTTTAATTAATGGACTTATAAAAACACCAAATAAATCGTGACCTTTGTACCAGTTTACAGCCTCTTAGAACCCGATAGACGGTGACCAACACTATGGATCACAATAGCCTAATCTCAATGGCATAGTCCAATAACCCCAAATAAACAATCATAGTGCAAAATTGGACCTAACTTGTAGAGTATGAGTTTTTGTACCCAAAGTTCAAAGTCATTCAATGAATGTACAAATGTATGTTGTATCCTTGGTACAGTGTATGAATAGGCATCTTATCAAGATCAAGATAGTGATAGTGACATAACAATTAACATGCTTATCTAACCAAGGTCTTATCTATCTGCATGGTGTAATTGAAAATTATGGTGTATTATTGTTTTAAGGATGAAACAACTGACCAAGTTCTTTTGCATGGAAATTAGAACAAATTACTATACAAGCTGTATCAAAAAGTTTAGTACCCAGCAGTTTTGATAGTTATTGAAAAGCCTGGTTCTACCAATTGCAATATCGGGTCCCCCTTAAAATGATAAAATGATCAGACCATAAATCTTTTGTGACTGTTTATGGCATTAATCAACAAATTATGCGGATCCCGAGTAGATGTGTCGAGGATGTTACGTTTATGAACAAAACGTTACGTTTGTATTTTCAACATTGTTAATCATACGTGTATGTTAACAAATGAAAGTTCTGTAATTTCTTTTTAATTCTTCAATGCTAAGTATTCTTTTGAATATCATGAAATTGTAAATCTCTAGTCAGATTTTCAGTGTGTTAACAACTATGTATCAAAGACGTTACGTTCATGTACAAAACATTAACGTTCTTATCTTGTAAACATTGTATACCCATAGCTACTTTTATGAAGAATGAATGTTCTGCAATTGTTTTTTATCCTTCATCTCTATTAGATTTTCAGTGTATTAGCAAGTAGAAGCAATATCATCACTACAATATGCCCACAAAATAGAACTCCCCCACCCCACATAATCGGAAATTGACACGACAGCTTCATTCCAATTCAATTTATTTCATCCAAAACGGTCCTGTGATACACCTTCCCCAATCAAACACATTTGCATTTGATCATCTTCTACTCTTCCCTGAGTAGATCATTATCATTTCGATTTGGATTTGGAAGATACCTTCTCTTAAATAACAGTATTGCGAACCACCAGCATACATAACTCGATGTAGAGAGTCTTTCCTATTCAGAGGAAATATTGCAATTACACACCTTATTGCCTTTTAACAATAACCATTGACCCTAGCACATATCAGAGAAGATGTAAGAAAAGGAGGGAGAACAGAATTATATCCTTGAGATAATCCCGTAGGTAATCCTGTTGCACCTATTCATAGTCCTTTATTCTCAAGTGGTGGGTTAACCAACAATTAACAATGAGAGGACATTCCTGAACCTCGTTCAGTTGGGGATGATTTGAAGTGACCGCCAATTATGACCATTTGATATTTAATACCAGCAATGTGAAAAAAAGAAGAAATAATGTAGTGCCAAAATAATGTACCCTTTTACGGACGGAGCAAAGTTTAACAAGTTATAACTCCGCTTGTGCAGTACGAATGTCAGCGGCGAATGTCAGGTTATTATTTCCCAGTATTTAAAAAAAAATTGCAGGCAGAGGGGGGAATCGATCTTGGTACCTCCCGGTTAAACAGCACTGTGTAAGACTACTAAGCCAACTAAATATCTGTTGTGAGATGTGTGACATTAATCTTTGATATTGCTTATTGGAACAAATCGCGGAATTAAATCAGTAATAAAAGAAGTAGATTCTTATATAGCGGTCAAATTGGATAAAAGGGGAAATATTTGTCCCTGCTCTAAAGAAAATATAGGTTAGAAAATTATCAAATAAATCTAAATTAAAAATTGAGATTTTATATTTATTTATTTCACGAGGCGGCATTATCACAGACAAACACTGTATAAGCTAAAAACTCGACCCTCATCACTAGATGCTGTCATAGCTCAATGGTAGAGCATCAGACTGCTGATATCAATATCGTTGGTTCGAGTCCTCCTGCCAGCAATGGTTATATTTATGATTTTAATGCTACGCTAAAATTTGTTCAATTTATTTATTTGTTTTTGTTTATTTATGTAAATAATTTGATATATTTGAAAGAGGTATTTGAGCAATTCGAAATTTTGATTTTATAATCCTATGGGGTCATTTTGAACCCCACCCCTCCCAAATTGCCAAACGCACAACACCTATGAGTTTGCATCATGCATAATGATCAGTACGTCCATGTCATCATCATAAAAAAACCATTCTATGTATACCTGACGCCGGCAACGAGACTACTATTTAAAAAAATAGTATCACATCTTTCCTGCTCAATCAAAATAATACTTACAAATAGATCATAGTTTACTAATCTAATCCTGTAATATATAGACCTGTAATATCACCTGTAATATAGGTGATCATTGTTTACATGGTTTGTTATGGTTGGGATTAGTGTCCGATCTCTGTATTGTAATGTAAATGAAGCATATTGATATGCAGGAAGAATCGATCAGGGCGCTAGCTTTATTGTCCTATGAGATGTAGGGCCTAGTGCGAACTGTCCAAGCTGATTGTTCATTTAGTATCATAATCTATTAGGGAAAGATAAACACTATTCAAAATATCAATAGATAAGAAGAAAGGGATTTAGAGATTTGTAATTGAGTCATGCATGATTTAACAGAAGGTTCTTTCCAAAACCCAAACGTAATGTAATATCAAATCTAAACACCATGCCATGGAATTCAGCATATCACGTCCAAACTCACATTGGGCGCCCATTCCTTTTTTAAAGGAATTTTTATTATCCACTCTCTTGTAATTGGTAATTGGTAAACTGTCTGTGATAAGTATAGAATTAGCAGTGCAAGGTGGCCATAGGCCTATACAATTTTCATAGTGCAGTTATGTCCACGGCAAATTCACCGTGACCTTTCCAGCCATAAACCCGCTTAGTGAAGATTAAACGGAGATATGCAGTACTAAACCATTATAGTAATCGATCCAATGCACATTTATTACCACATGATAATATTAATCCAATGAGCGATCGAATTGTCAGCTACGGTCGACTAATCCAATCGATAATGACGCTATTGACATGTACGGGCGGAGCTCCACTGACCGAGTTTTGGGATATTTTTCACTGGTTTGCTGTCATTTACTCATCAAGGCGGTCCCCGTTATTATAAGGACTATGCTAATGATTTAAAGATTGACATGTAGAGAATAAACCATACTTGATTGACAGAAAGTACTAAATTTGTACCTATTACGGTTTCGTAACACCCCTCTTCCAAATGCAACCAAACCAGGGCGGCCCGGTGAAGCAAAATGTGCATTGGAATAACAAGGGAGTTTGGATATATGGTAGGATTTCTTTCTCATACAAATGTATGGTCCCCCGTTATTAACGCTTGTACCGGGTTGGAAATTCAGATATTTTGAAAAGAATAAGCTAGTAATTGAAACATAGAGCAAGTACTAAAATCATAGCATTTATACTTTTTGATATATGACGCTAACTATAGTTCATCTTCTCATGTACAACACAGCGCTACCAGTACACTGCAAAAAAAAAAAAAGGGCGATTTTATGTTGGGCGATAACGTGTTGGTAAAATAACATTGAACAAATAAAATTTATGACATCGATCATTGCCCGACGTTGGGAATTGCCCGAATTTAATGAATGTTGGGTGATATAGAACCAAATCCAGCAACGTTGGGCAATTTTAAGAAAAATGTGCGATTTTATGTTGGGCGATAACGTGTTGGTAAAATAACATTCAACAAATACACAATTTATGACATCGATAATTGCCCGACGTTGGGAATTGCATGAATTTAATGAAATGTTGGGTGATATAGAACCAAATCCAGCAACGTTGGGCAATTTAAAGAAAAATGGGAGATTTTATGTTGGGCGACTATAAAGTGTTGGTAAAATAACATTCAACAAATACACAATTTATGACATCGATCATTGCCCAACGTTGGGAATTGCATGAATTTAATGAACTGTTGGGTGATATAGAAACAAGCCCAGCAACGTTGGGCGATTTTAAGAAAAATGGGCGATTTTATGTTGGGCGACTATAACGTGTTGGTAAAATAACATTCAACAAATACACAATTTATGACATCGATCATTACCCAACGTTGGGAATTGCATGAATTTAATGAAATGTTGGGTGATATAGAACCAAATCCAGCAACGTTGGGCAATTTAAAGAAAAATGGGAGATTTTATGTTGGGCGACTATAAAGTGTTGGTAAAATAACATTCAACAAATACACAATTTATGACATCGATCATTGCCCAACGTTGGGAATTGCATGAATTTAATGAACTGTTGGGTGATATAGAAACAAGCCCAGCAACGTTGGGCGATTTTAAGAAAAATGGGAGATTTTATGTTGGACGATAACGTGTTGGTAAAATAGCATACAGCAAATACACAATTTATGCTGTACAATTGTGCTGTACATATACTATTCTCTTACAGAAATAAAAAAATAAACAAACACCAAAAACAAACAAACATGCCAGGATTGGCTCTCAAACTGATCGATTACCTTTATAAATGATCTATTCTTAAAATCAGACGGAACTGGGCGCCGTTATGTTGCTTATTTAAATTCGATTGGCTCTGAAGCAAGGAAGTTAAGAAGTTTCTTTTCCCTAAGGTGGTACTACATACACCCCCTGATAAATTTTGTGACTAATTTTGCATTTTTCTCAAAAATAACTATACACACTGGTAACAAAAGTTATGTATATTATAGGGGCAAGGCATTAAAATTACTTCACTGAAGTTTCAGTGATTCAAGACAAGCGGTTCATTATATATGTTAAGAAATGAGGTACATTCTAGCGGTACCTCTTTTCTTATCTGTTATCATAAACGTACCGCTTGTCTTGAGTCACTGAAATTCCAGTGTAGTAACTGGATTCCTTGCCCCTATAATACTAGTATATATAACTTGTGTTACCAGTGTTTTATTATTTTTTGAGAAAACTGCAAAAATAGTCACATATTTATCAAAGGGTGTAGTACCATCTTAAGGTTATTATTTTAAACTGTTGTGATTTGGTAGTTCACCACATCTTACGAATGGTAGTGAGCTTTGGCAAAAACTGCATTACTCGAGGTATAGCGAGAGTGTAGAAGAATTGAAATATGACAGATATACGGTGATAGGTGCTGCGGTTCTTGAGTTACGTTGTATTAACAGAGGGCTGAAACAACAACACTTTTGTAAAACGTACATAACTCATTAACAACAATAAATTAAGCAAGTTTGCGAAGTATACGATTTGTAGAATGAACTTTTGCAAAACATCAAGGTGTTAATTGTCAATAATATATTGATCTAGCAAGGTTATTATTTTAAACTGTTGTGATTTGGTAGTTCACCACATCTTACGAATGGTAGTGAGCTTTGGCAAAAACTGCATTGCTCAATTCATAGCGAGCGTGTAGAAGAATTAAAATATCACAGATATACGTTTATAGGTGCTGCGGTTCTTGAGTTACGTTGTATTAACAGAGGGCTGAAACAACAACACTTTTGTAAAACGTACATAACTCATTAACAACAATAAATTAAGCAAGTTTGCGAAGTATACGATTTGTAGAATGAACTTTACATCAAGGTGTTAATTGTCAATAATATATTGATCTAGATAATAAAAATCGATTTATAGGTTGCTTCGACCAACAATACCTCGTCTGCCCTTAAGGCTAGCAACTATTTTAAACTGTTTCGATTTGGTAGTTCACAGCATCCTGCGAATGGTAGTGAGCTTTGGTAAAAATTGTATTTATCATTATTTTCATTGCGAGTGTAGAAGAATTCAAATATCACAGATACGCTTTTGTAGGTCATGTGGTTCTTGAGATATGTTGTAAAGAGGGCTGAAACAACAACACTTTTGTAAAACGTACATAACTCATGTATTAACAACAATAAATCAAGCAAGTTTTCTAAGTATATGATTTGTAGAATGATTTTTTGCAAAACACTTAAGTGTTATTTTTCAATATTATATTGATTTAGATAATGAAAATTTTTTTTTTGCTGGCTGCTTCGACCAACAATACCTCTTCTACCCTCAATATTATTATTAAATCTTATTTTGTTCTTATTTTTATCACCATCGACTGCATTGTGGTATAAGACACAGGCCCGTACGCAGCCACCCAAATTTGGAAAAGTATACAAAAAGTCCCAAAATTTCATAATTTGCTAGCGTAGCGAGCAAAAAAATCAGGTTTTTTACGCTTTTTTTCGACAAAAAAGGTCCAAAGTTTGTCCACTTTTCACAAATTCGCCCCCCCCCCTGGAAAAAAAGTCCAATTTTTCAAAAGCAGCACCCCCCATGAAATCCTGCGTACGAGCCTGATAAGACACATGCTCTAATGCTTTTGTTTTTGCTGAACCATGAAATGGTATCAGCCTATATGAGTGAATGTTACTAGCTTATACTAGCTTACTTACTAGCTTACTATCTTACTAGCTTACTAACTGACTAACCATTTGGTCTGAAATGGACATATCTCTAAATGCCACGAAGGTATGACCCCATGAGTGGTGTCATATGAAAGAGGAAAACATAAAGAATATAATAAAAATATTTCCAAACGTCAGAGGTCATCCAGGGGTCACAGGGGTCAAAAAGGTCATTTTAACCGAAAATGCTCCGATTGAGCTTAAATTTAAATGCAATGATTCTTATGACATTCTAAACATGTTTAAAACATTTAAACATTTATTTAAGGTCATTAAGGGGTCATAAAGGGGTCAAAGGTCAAGGTTTTCAAAATGCTCCAATTGAGCTGAAATTTAAATGCAATGATCCTTATGACATTGTAAACATTTGAAAATATTTTAAAATTCATTTAAGGTCATTAAGGGGTCATAATGGGGTCAAAGGTCAAGTTTTTCAAAATGCTCCAAATGAGCTGAAATTTATATGCAATGATCCTTATGACTTTCTAAACATTTTAAAATATTTTAAAATTCATTTAATGTCATTAAGGGGCAATAAAGGGGTCAAATGTCAAGTTTTCAAAATGCTTCAATTGAGCTGAAATTTAAATGCAATGATGACAGTGGTATAGGCCTACCATAATATACTGCCGAAGCCACATGGTTCAGCTATGGTGCGGTTATCGCTCTAGTTAGTTTGAAACCAGTTAAAGTTGTTACTTGTATAGATGTAGGTGACCAGTTCCGTCTGATTTTGACAGAACCGGCCATCATGGTCATATTATAGTCAATACCAGAAAGTATACGGTACCGGATTCGGAGAAGATACAAATTCGACAAATAAATCAATTAGTCTGTTATAGTCATGGCCCGGTTGGCACAACTTGTCCAGGTTGAAAAGTTCACCTACCTGGGAGGAACAATCAGCCAACAGGGATCCTGCACAGATGACATAAAACTCAGAATAGGGAAAGCAATAGGGGCCGTTCAGAAACTTCAAAACATATGGAATTCCAAGGACATCCAAACACATACCAAGACAGAGCTTTACAAAGTCCTTGTCCTCTCAATATTGCTCTACGGAGCCGAGACCTGGACACTGAAGAAAGTCGATGAGGACAGACTACTCGTCTTTGAGATGATGTGTTTAAGAAAGATACTGGGTGTCACAAGACTGGACAAAATCCGTAACACAGCAATCAGGAAGTGCCTAGGTATCGAGCAATCTGTTGTTGATAGGGTAAAAAAAAAAAGACTCTGTTACTTTGGTCACATCCAAAGAATGACACCATCACGTTACCCCAAACTTCTGATCGATGCTCGCATCCATGGGGACAGACCCAGAGGTAGACCACCAAAACGATGGCTAGATTGCATCAAGGCTGACTGCACCAAATTAAACCTGAGGTCTGTGGTGGAGGCTAGTCACCAATCCATAAACAGACAGAAATGGAGGACCATCGTGAAACAGATGCCACCACTCAACCCCATGTTGGAGTGAACGGCATAGGTCAAGGTAGGTCAAGTCATGGCCCGAGTCATGGCCGTGATCATGTCCGCACCATTGCGCTATCATTATTTCACTCTCAAACTTATCGATCACCCAATATTTGTGACCTGTTCTTACAAAATCATCTACTTCAAAAAACCTCTATACAGGAATTAGCCCGGAGTTATAAATCAGAGATCCATTGGCTGTGATTTCTACAGATCGTTGGCTGAGTCAGTATCGTAGCGTGGGTCATCCGATTGGGGGGGCGCACCGGGTCTGAATGGGGGGGCACAAGCCGTTTTTCGCCCATTTTCCTATGGGGTTTTCAAAATTTCATATCGATTGGGGGCCACGTGCCACCCGTGCCCCTATGACTCTACGCCACTGGGCTGAGTGATCGTTGGCAGAAAATAAAGTTTGTACCGTGGTTCAAAGTTACTTGTAGGTGACCAGTTCCGTCTGATTTTGACAGAACCGGCCATCATGGTCATTTATAGTCAGGGGCGTAGCCAGCTTTCTTGGTCAGGGGGGGCAAAATAAAATTTTGGGGGCACAGACGAAAAAAATTGCAGTTGCATCATACGATACATAGAGACTGTATGTCTTCGAGCTTCCCGAAAAGGGCCTTATTGGTATTTTACACTATTTTCGCCTATTATCCGGCTAAAAAAGGGCTTTATTGTTACAAGGAGCGCGCGTAGCGCGGAAAATTTTGTATTTTACACTATTTTGGCCCTGAATTTTGCTAGAAAAGGGCTCCTTGCCCTTTTCTTTTCCTTTGCCCTCCTAATTTTTCTTTCATTTTTTGTCAGAGGGGCACTTTTTCTTTCATTTTTTTTTTTTTTTTTCACTCTGCCCCACCTGCCCCCCCGCTGGCTACGCTACTGTTTATAGTCAATACCAGAAAGTACACGGTACCGGATTCGGAGAAGTTAATCATCAATTAGTCTGTTGTTATAGTCATGGCCCGAGTCATGGCCGTGATCATGTCCGCACCATTGCGCTATCATTATTTCATTCTCAAACTTATCGATCACCATTTATTTTGTGACCTGTTCTTACAAAATCATCTACTTGTACTTCAAAAACCTCTGTACAGGAATTAGCCCGGAGTTATATAAATCAGAGATCCAATGGCTGTGATTTCTATACAGATCGTTGGCTGAGTGATCGTTGGCAGAAAATAAAGTTTGTACATGGTTCAAAGTTGATTAATTTTGTTTCTACTGAGTGAATGTTACTCGCTAAAGTGAAGTGCACCAAATAATCATATCTGACGTCGCTACTAAGCATATTCATAGACCTTATAACATGTATAAAGAATAGAGTCTATGGTATAATCATAATGCCGTAATACGTCGCCTTTCTCCAGTTGATGCAGCGGTTGCAGCAGCTTTTTGTCCCGTTTCTTCTTGCTGTAAGACATAATTAAGGTTATTAACCATTTTTAACTGTTGCGATTTGGTAGTTCACAGCATCTTGCGAATGGTAGTGAGCTTTGGCAAAAAACTGCATTGCTCATTTCATAGCGAGCGTGTAGAAGAATTCAAATATCACAGATGGGTCAGTCCATTTCAAAACAGATTGATTGTACACCCACCCTCTTCACTCTCAGAACATTGGATAAAAAATGAATGGGCAGAAAACAGTTGGTTAAAAATGCCCAACAATGGTTAAGATTCTTGAAGTTGGGCAAAATACAGTTTAATACATGGTTGGTCAAACCTGTCAATATGGTATTTACACAATGTTGGTTAAAAGTTAACCAACCTTGGTAAAAAACATCCTTTTCCCGCCAATAAAGTTGGGCAAAGTATGGTTTTGCCCAACCATGGTCACATGGTGTTCCTTTGCGAACTGTGATTGGTCATTGTGTTGGGCAAAATGCATTTCAGAAAACAAGATGGCCGATATGAGTGGCTTGCTGCAAAGCGGTGGATCAGGGTCTTCAAGATCTGTTGGAGACATTTGAAGGTATGAAATTATATTATAATGTATATCATTTCATCGGTATAACACTTAGTTTAAGTGTGTGCGAGGCCGAGACTGTGAGCAGACTTACGATGCTTTATCGACGACAACTACCACCACAACCGGTAAAGCTTAAGCTTAAGCTTACCGGTTGTGGTGGTAGCTGTAGTCGATAAAGCATCGTAAGTCTTGCTCACAGTCTGGCCTCACACACACCTAAACTAAGTGTTATACCCGATAAACTGTTTATAATATAATTTCCTGCCTTCAAATGTCTCCAATTGGTTAAAATATGAACAATGAAATGAACTTCCCATTCATAGTGTTTAACCAACTATTGGTTATATTTTGCCCAACATGCTTTGCCCATCGGGTTTGTTACCGTCATGTTAACCATTAGTTGGTCAATGTTTTAACCAACCTGTGGTTATATAGTTAACCAACCCAGGTTGGTTAACAATATAACCAACTGTTGGGCTGTTCACCTGTAAATACATGGTTGGTTAAAATTTTAACCAAGTTGGGTAAAATTGTTAACCAATGTTCTGAGAGTGTTGGATTTTGCTCTCCTTTGGCTCAGGGGTACCTTTCATGGATCCCTAGGTGAGGTCACAAGAAAAAAATTCAAATTCCATTTCGTTTGCGAATGGCGGACAATCAAAGTTTGGCGACCTTGACCAAAGTTGGGAATTTAAGGGTCCAAATGACAAAGTGCTCTCTTTGAGGGCATTTTCTTCTTAATTGAATCAGTTGTGATCCTCTTTTTGAATGTGGTCACTCACTGGCTGTGTCTGAAAAAGATAGATTTCGGAATTTCGTTGGGATTTCAGGGGGGGGGGTCAAAATCAGCACTTCGTACTGTTCAATCAAATTAAGTCACAGTGCACTTATAGGTCCTAATTATGTTCAGAATGGATTAACCATGTGCCAATGTCTATGAGCAATTCAAAAAAAGAGAAATTTCTAGACCCTACAGAATTTTAGGCCACCCCTAAAGTGGTTCAGCCACAAATGGTGCTTAAAATCGGCAAATATTGATCCCTAATAACTTTAGGTGTACACCAGATATGAATTTCTAGTCTTTTGCATCTGAAAGAATGCAGTCTAATGTTACTAGGAACATAAGATTTGTTTTGTATTTTTTGTGTTTTACTATGAAGTTGACGCTTTCAAAAATAGTGATTTTTGCCTAACATATACAGGATACGGTACAAAATGCCAATTTTAGTATGACATTTTTTTATATTTTTGATCACTTTATAGCCATTTGTATTATTTATCCTGATATTTCAAGTTGCTCTTGAGTCAAATAATAAGAAAAACTACTTTCTAATCCTCTGTATGGATTTTTAAGGGGCCAAAAAGGCACTTCCTGGCAACGATGCACATGCAAAGTACAGGTTATGGTACGAAGTACCCATATCAGTGTGCTATTTTTTCTCTGTTTTACAATTTTATTGCAATTTTCTAAAATGTTCTGACATTTCAAGTTACTCTTGTGTCAAATAATGAGAAAAAACTAATTTGGAATCATCTGTATGGATTTTCAAGAGGGTCAAAATAGCATTTGTGGCATCAATGTACAAGATGAGTTTGCAAAGTACTGCAGGTAGTATAGTACAGGACCAGCCTGTAGAATCTGTAACCAAATCATAGAACAAAATTTGAGAGTAATTTTGGGATCTTTGATTGATTCTGAATAAATTTAGCTTGGGCTCACCACCTGAAACCTCCGGGCATTCCGGGGAGAGGTCAATCAAGGTCACATGGGGGTCAAATTTTCAGAATGCTCCCAATTATGTCAAGTAATATATCAAATTACTCGTATGGTCATGAGGGTTCCAAAAATGTATAGTTTGTTATGTGTCAGACCTTTCAGGAGGGCGCTATGGCGAAAAATGTTCATAGGTCAACGACCTTTTTGAATTCTGACCATAGTTAACAACGTCTGATTTTGGTAAATTTGGTGTCTAATTATACATGTTTTCTTGCATGAGAAATACAACTAAGCAAATTAAAAAACTATACAATGAACTGATGACCCTCTTTTGCAACATGGCTGCCAAAAGCGTCCATTGTACAGTTTTTTAAGTTGTGTAGTTGTATTTCTCATGCAAGAAAACATAATTAGACACCAAAATCACCAAAATCGGACATTGTTAACTATGAAATAACAGGATAAATAAGACAATTTGCTATAAAGTGATCAAAAATAGAAAAAAGGGTATGTTGAAATAGACATTTTGTACCCATAACCTGTACATTATTAGTCAGAAATTGGAATTTTTGGGACCATCAACTTAGTATCAAAACACAAAAAATACTAGACAAATCTTATGTGTCTAGTAACATTAGACTACATTCTTTCAGATGCAAAAGACTAGAAATTCATATCTGGTGTACACCTAAAGTTATTAGGTGTCAAAATTTGCCGATTTTAAGCGCCATTTGTGGCTGAACCACTTTAGGGGGCCTAAAATTCTGTAGGGGGTCTAGAAATTTCTCTTTTTTTGAATTGCTCATAGACATTGGCACATGGTTAATCCATTCTGAAAATAATTAGGACCTATAAGTGCACTGTGACATTATCATGGGTCCTTCAAATTCAAAATCAAAGATAATTTGATTGAACAGTACGAAGTGCTGATTTTGACCCCCCCTGAAATCCCAAAGAAATTCCGAAATCTATCTTTTTTGGCATTAGGCATTTCAGACACAGCCAGTGAGTGACCACATTCAAAAAGAGGGTCACAACTGATTTAATTAAGAAGAAAATGCCTCTCAAAGAGAGCGCTTTGTCATTTGGACACCTTAAATTCCCAATTTTGGTCAAGGTCGCCAAATTTAGATGGCCCGCCATTCGCAAACGAAATGGAATTTGAATTTTTTTCTTGTGACCTCACCTAGGGGTCCATGAAAGGTACCCCTGAGCCAAAGGAGAGCAAAATCCAAGAGGGTGTGTGTACACTCAGTCTGTTTTGACATGGACTGACCCAGATATACTTTTGTAGGTCCTGTGGTTCTTGAGTTATGTTGTAAAGAGGGCTCAAACAACAACACTTTTGTAAAACGTACATAACTCATTCACAACAATAAATCAAGCAAGTTTTCTAAGCATATGATTTGTATACCGTATGAACTTTTGCAAAGCACTAAAGTGTTATTTTTCAATATTATATTGATTTAGATAATGAAAATCGATTTTTTTTTGATGGCTGCTTCGACCAACAATACTTTTTCTACACTCAATATGCCACGTGCCCCCCCCGTGCCCCTATGACGCTACGCCACTGGGCTGAGTGATCGTTGGCAGAAAATAAAGTTTGTACCGTGGTTCAAAGTTACTTGTAGGTGACCGGTTCCGTCTGATTTTGACAGAACCGGCCATCATGGTCATATTATAGTCAATACCAGAAAGTGCACGGTACCGGATTCAGAAAAGACACAAATTCGATAAATAAATCAATTAGCCTGTTTAAGTCATGGCCCGAGTCATGGCCGTGATCATGTCCGCACCATTGCGCTATCATTATTTCACTCTCAAACTTATCGATCACCCAATATTTGTGACCTGTTCTTACAAAATCTTCTACTTCAAAAAACCTCTATACAGGAATTAGCCCGGAGTTATATAAATCAGAGATCCATTGGCTGTGATTTCTACAGATCGTTGGCTGAGTCAGTAGCGTAGCGTGGGTCATCCGATTGGGGGAGGGGCGGGTCTGAATGGGGGGCACAAGCCGTTTTCGCCCACTTTCCTATGGGGTTTTTCAAAAATTCAGATCGATTGGGGGGCACGTGCCCCGTGCCCCTATGACGCTACGCCACTGGGTTGAGTGATCGTTGGCAGAAAATAAAGTTTGTAGGCCTACATGGTTCAAAGTTACTTGTAGGTGACCAGTTCCGTCTGATTTTGACAGAACCGGCCATCATGGTCATATTATAGTCAATACCAGAAAGTGCACGGTACCGGATTCGGAGAAGACACAAATTCGATAAATCATCAATTAGTCTGTTATCATGGCCCGAGTCATGGCCGTGATCATGTCCGCACCATTGCGCTATCATTATTTCACTCTCAAACTTATCGATCACCATTTATTTTGTGACATGTTCTTACAAAATCATCTACTTCAAAAAACCTCTATACAGGAATTAGCCCGGAGTTATATAAATCAGAGATCCATTGGCTGTGATTTCTATACAGATCGTTGGCTGAGTGATCGTTGGCAGAAAATAAAGTTTCTACATGGTTCAAAGTTGATTAATTTCGTTTCTACTGAGTGAATGTTACTCGCGAAAGTGAAGTGCACCAAATAATCATATCTGACGTCGCTACTAAGCATATTCATAGACCTTATAAACATGATAAAGAATAGAGTCTATGGTATAATGATAATGCCGTAATACGTCGCCTTTCTCCAGTTGATGCAGCGGTTGCAGTGGATTTTTGTCCCGTTTCTTCTTGCAGTAAGACATCGTTAATGTATACGTTGTATTGTTGGTCGAAGCAGCCTATCGATTTTCATTATCTAAATCAATATATGATTGAACAATAACACTTTGATGTTTTGCAAAAGTTCATTCTACAAATCATACACTTTTAAAATTTGCTTGATTTATTGTTGTTAATGAGTTATGTACGTTTTGCAAAAGTGTTGTTTCAGCCCTCTTTACAACATAAGTCAAGAACCACAGGACTTTACACAAGTATTTCTGTGATATTTGAATTCTTCTACACACTCGCTATGAAATGATCAATGCAAGTTTTGCAAAAGCTCACTACCATTCGCAAGATGCTGTGAACTACCAAATCGCAACAGTTTAAAATAGTTGCTAACCTTAAACTTGAAACGATTAAACGAGGAACTTCTTGACATATAGCATCGTCGTGGCGCCGAACTACTCGCAATGGATGCACCCTGTCTTTTGAGATGTTTAAGTTTAGTTTTATGGACACGTCTCTCCGTATCTGCGACTAACAAGTACACAAAAACAGTGACAGTAAATGTAAGTATTCGCTTAAGGGCTGTGGTATGAACGTTTGGACAGTATTTATTTTGGGACATTAGAGCACATCAGACATATCGAATTGCATTCTAAATACGAAGAAAGTCATTCTGATATCAAATAATTTTGATTTTTGAAATTCGCAATTTAATACACATTTTATGGCAAATCATTAAAATTGATATTTTGATATTTAACAGTACTTGAAGTAAACTTTATAAATCTGATGATTTATACTTAATGTGTAGGTTGGTGGGATGAAAAGCCGACGATCAATTGGAAATTTTGACCTTTCGTATTGAAGATATGGATTTTTTCCTAAAACACCAAAAAAAATTAGGTCTTTTTTTTTTTTTTTTCCATATCTTAAATATGAAAGGTTAAAATTTTCAATTGACCGTCGGCATTTCCTCCCTGCTACATACACTTTAAGAATATATCATTAGATTTATATAATTTACTTCGAGGACTGTTATATATTAAAAATTTGAAAATATCAATTTTTATAATTTGTCATAAAATTTGTATTATATTGTGATTTTCAAAAATGAAAATTATTTGATATCAGAAAGACATGCTTCGTATTCAGAATGCAATTCGATAGGTCTGAGGTGCTCTCATGTCCCACAAAAAACTGTCGAAACACAATAAACGCTCATTTTAGATCCCTTAATGTAAACATCTCAAAATAAAAATTCCTTTAAAAAAGGAATGTGGCGCCCAATGTGAACTTGGACGTGATATGGTGAATTCCATGGTGTGTAGATTTGGTATTATAATGATTTTTCTAGGGAAGAGTAGAAGATGATCAAATGCAAGAGAAATGTGTTTGATTGGGGAAGGTGTTCTGACAATCCAAATATAAACTTAGTCCACCTCAAATGACCTGTAACAATTTGTGATTGACATTACTTAATTCACCTCGGATGACTTTGATCTCACATTCAACATTTTCGCGCTTACACCAATCATATCCATAACAATTTAACTCTTACAACTTCCTGTCAACTCTCTAATTTAAAACTCTAAAAATGTCTGTCTGTTTGCCTTTTCTGTCTTGTACCATTTAGTACACTACAGTTTGTTACAATAAAAGAGAAGCAAACATTGCTGGGTAGATAACAGGATTTAGTTACTTAATCCAATCATGGAGGTAGTAGCTAGTACTACCTCCATGATCCAATCATGGCATTAACGTCAATTTTGGTCTTCAGTGTTTTAAAATACAACAATGTAGAACATGTATAATTAATATGCCGTGTTGTTTGCATACAGTTTGCCGCCCAATTGTGCCACCATATTGCAACTTTGGCAATAACCGCTATATAGATTCTATGGTAATTAGCAAACAAAAGCCATCAGTTTAAGAGGCCTCGTTAATTGATCTTATCACTATGGACCACAAGAGTCTCATCCTAATGGCATAGTCCAATAACCTCAATTACATAATCATAGTGCAAAATTTGACCTCAAATTGCAGAGTATGAGTTTGTGTACCCAAATTTTCAAAGGATGAATGTACAAATGTATTAGGGTTTAAGAACTGTTCCCATGATAGATGAGCATGTTGTGGATCCTAGTGTATGGTCAAATGTCACCGTCTATCGGGTTCTAAGGCACACGGTAAACTGGTTGAACGCATACAAAGGTCAGGATTTATTTGGTGTTTTTATAAATCCTAATTTTTTATTTTAAACAAAGAATATACGCTCACCATTTTATCCCGTGCATATCAGAAAACAATAATAAAATAAAATCCAAGCAAATTGTGGTTTTATTTCTGAGCTGGGCATAATTTTAGCAAAACAATTGAGAATTCAATCTAGCAAGAGTGAAATTAGAAGCTTTTCACAAAGTCATGCCTATATTGTGGCGCCTCCGTAGAGGGCGCCACAAAAGTAACTAACCCCCCCTTAAATAATGACCATTATTCAAAAACGGGTGATTATATTACAAATCTGTAAAGTGCGTTGGAATCAGAATTCATTTCTGCATATTTTGACACCTCATTTGTAGCAATTGACTAAATATTGACGTCACAGCGTACATATAAATCAAGGTAACCCAAGATTTGAAAGTTGCAGTAAATTGTATTGATTTTGTGTTCAGTGGAAAGAAATCTGTGTAATGATATCTGAGTGTTTTTGTATTGTAAAAATTTGTATGTAAGTGCAACTTTCAAATCTGGACCTCACTATACATTAAATTGACCGGTGTTTTATTGTTTTCTGGGCTATCGTATCAAATGAGGTGTCAAAATGCGCAGAAATAAATTCCGCTTCCAATTAACGCATTTTACAGATTTGTAATACAATAGTCCCTTTTTGAATAATGGCCATTATTTATGGGGGGTTAGTTACTTTTTTTGAGATGTTTATAAAGGAGTCAAAGACTTACTCTCAAACAGAGTGTGAAGAGTGAAAAATTACTCCAAAAGAGTGAAAATCACTTCTAAAAGAGTGGAAACCATGCACTCTTTCCACTACGCCAGCACTTTTTCAAAGGGTGGGCAAAAACAAAAAAAAGGGGGGGTGCAGCGTTTAAGGAGGTGGGGCAAACTTTGACGAAAATGGTAAAAAATGAGCTAAAATGTACAAAAAAAGGCCTAAAATCTTAAATATCAGGACAACCTGCATCCCACAGGGGTATAGTTGGTGGTGGGGGGGGGGCAAGACTTCTCACAGAATTGAAATACGACTACATGACCTCATTCTAATAGGGTTACCTGAATTGATGGCACCACTTAATATACACCCCCTGGCATGTGGGGGAGATTAAGATCATGTCTTCCATAGGAGGTATGCATTTCAACTGGAAGAAGCCAGTTTTGCTGTTAGGCTAAGGCTGTACCCTGGTCTATTGCAGGATAATAAATAGGCTATATACACCGTATTGAAAATGATTTTCCCTCGATAAAAAAAATTAAGGCCTAAACTAAAATACAATTTCAATATTTGCAGACATGCACTTCAGGCGTGACAGGCCCACCCGGCCGTCCAGGCCTTCCAGGGCCCCGCGGCGATGCAGGCCCTACAATAGAAGCCACACCAAACTGGAACTCATGTCAATGGAACCATTTAAATAACGACAATGATGTCGCACAGATTGTGGTAAGTAGGATGAATGAATGAATGAATGAATGAACGAACGAACGAACGAACGAACGAACGAACGAACGAACGAACGAACGAACGAACGAACGAACGAACGAACGAACGAACGAACGAATGAATCAATCAATCAATCGATCAATCTACCCAAGGGAACCTCTTGTCTATATAGGCCCTACTGCACAAGGGAAACCGCTGGTCTACCATAGACTCAGTCCGGGGGGGGGGGGCGTGCGTCGCACCCCCGCACCCCCTGGTTTTGAACAAGTTTGAGTTGAAATGCCTTCATAGCCTAGAATAACTATCAGTAGGCCTAGGCCCCCCTACTATCAGTACCGTGATGCAGAGCTCTGACCGCGATGTGCCAACTTTAACATGATTTCAATACACAATAGTGCATTAGACTACTCCGTAGTCCACTTGCCCATTGTCATGATTGTGCATACTCTGGATATTGTATTTAAGCTTAAAACTCCGATTTAATTAATTTGTGCACAATTGATAGACTTTCACAACTGATCATCTTTTCAGTCACCATACTCCCTCTGTATATTAGCTTCCCAAGTGATTTTTAACTCGTAATAAACTGGCAGATTCTAAAATTAGAATTTATCAGTATTGAAGTGCCATTATAGTTATGCCATTATGATATGTTGCATTCAATAATATAAACCTAAGTATAGCCTACTTTACTTTTACTGTCGCAAATATTATTATATAAACTTTTTCATAACCATTTATACTAGTATTTTGATGTAATAGATATCAGTATAATTTCGAGTTCAACTGAATGCGTTCATCATGATTAATAACGTATTTTTATTTATCAAAAATCGACTATGGCATAGTCTAGATAGTGCATATGAACCGAAATTTCTTGCACTACCCGATTCTGTGTAGGCTAATGACACATGATGCATATTTTAATTGCAGACGTGCCCTATCACCAAAATATATTCAGACACATATCTATATGTCGGCATTTCGAGCGACATGCGATATAAAGGCGATGCCGATTCAAGAGGATGTTGCCGATGGTATTTTACATTTAATGGTGCTGAGTGTTCGAATCCTGTCAAAATTGAAGCTGTGGTGTATGCGAATGGTTATAACGCAACTGTGGACTTGCACCGACCGAGGATGCTGATAGGTAAATGGGTTATTCCAGTTGAAATCCGTACTCATATGGCAGACATGACTCTTTTATTATTAGTATTATAATCTTGCACATTAAGGTTTTTAATTATTTTAAACTGTTGAGATTTGGTAGTTCACAGCATCTTACGAATGGTATTGAGCTTTGCATGATGCAGTCATGGTCCATGGCAAAGGCGATTCGACCTTTGTGGCATTAAACCCAGCAGAGAAGATGATAAAAGAGGAGGTCGCTCGCTGCCCACATCAAATAAATAATGTGTGCATCCGCCTATTGATGGAAACAATGATCTAATCCGATTGATCAACTAGAGCGGTTCTCGGGCTTCGCGGTTCTCTGCTTTGGTGGTTTGTTTTGGTACTGAATGGTACATGTGTTTGGGTGATCATTGATGGTGTTTGTGATTGATTGGTTTAGGTTGGGTGATGTATGTTTTGTTTCTGTTCAGAACCTTGTGGGGATTTGGCGAGTCGATGGGTGGGGTAATAAATTAGTTAAATGTTTGTAAGAAGGGAAAGTGAGAGGTTAGAGAGTTAAAATGAGGTAGACGGTAGAGGTTTGTAAAGGTTGAAGGGAAAACAGGAGCATGGACACTTGGCCTGGTGAAATAGTTGTTGAATAGAAGTTGAATGTATAATGTTTGTTGATGAATGAGACCGATTTGACCGAATTAATTACACGTCTGTCTGTCTGCAGTGGATACTTTGAAGGGAAGTGACGGCCCGGGTTGCCAAAAGATTTCAGCCCGAATTGCGGGTCAAATAATCGAAAAGTCGCCCAATTTTTTTCTTTACCATTGGTTTCTATGGGACATGAAATGATCGGAAGTCGCGGGAGCCAATGTTGAAAAGTCGCCCAATTTTTTTCTTAACCATTGGTTTCTATGGGACAGGAAATTGTCAAAAGTCGCGGGAAAATCTTCAAAAGTCGCCCAATTGGGCTACCAAATCGCGGGTTTGGCAATCCTCACTCACTGACGGGCGCATGTGACGCTTTCTTTGGCGTGGTGTAAACAAAACATGGAATATAGCATAGGCGTGCGCAACATCATTTAAATTAATTATTATTTACCGATACAACATTGTAGGCGTTTCAATGTACAAAAACTTGTGTCATAGCGTTACGTAATCGCTATCATCATCATCAATTCGCTCAACACGAGTCATTCATCAAGTCAAGTACCAATTTCCTTGATGTGTTTATTATACAGGTTTGGGCAAAATCGATTTTCTTTTATAATATCCCGTGGACGGCAATGCACAAAACGTACTACGCCATAATATAAATAAGGCTAAATAAAAATAAAATGATGTTTCCGGTAACATGCTCTGAAAAAATTGGGACGGAAGGAAGGAAAAAAAATTATTTACACATACTGAAATTTCGACCCAATTTAACACTTGAAGGCTAGCCAATAGAAAAACAGTATGACTCAGGGTCTCAATCGCAAAAGCTCTTCTCATACTACACAAGTGTGTCGTACTGTCCAATATCATTTACCTACTCTCTGTCATTCACTGTTCTTGTCTATATATAAAAGCTTTTTCTGTTTGTGCAATTATAGAAAACTGCTACATACAATTTGGAAATTTATGCAATACAAAACACTAAACAGATAAAATAATATTTTGAAATGACCATAATTAGGGGTACAAAAAAGTAAGGAGTCCAAACTCCAAATGGACCCTCTTATCTTAAATCCAAAAATAGGGTCCATAACCAAACTTTTGGGATCCAAAAATAGTCAAATATAATATTAACTTGTAAACAGTTAATGACTTGAACGTGAAATCAATAAGTGTAAATCAAACCAATTTTTTAAGTTTACCTGACTTGGGGATCAAATCTCGACAGAGGTTTCTTGCCAATACAACATTTTACTAATTTGACCTCAGATGACCCCTGGTGACCCCCAAATGACCTTACCAAAATATGGCTCTAAATGGTGACTGTATCCACCAAGTTTCATGCCCATATGACAGTTTTACTAATATGACCTCTGGTGACCCCAAAATGACCTTCAAAAATTTGGCTCTAAATGTTGACTGTACTAACCATGTTTCATGCCCATATGACAGTTTTAACTAATTTGACCTCAGATGATCTCTGGTGACCCCAAATGACCTTCAAAAAATTTGGCTCTAAATGTAGACTGTATTAACCAAGTTTCATGCCCATATGACAGTTTTAACGAATTTGACCTCAGATGACCTCTGGTGACCCCAAATGATCTTCAAAAATTTGGCTCAAATGTAAACTGTACTTACCAAGTTTCATGTCCATATGACAGTTTTAACTAATTTGACCTCGGATGACATATGGTGACCCCGAAATGACCTTAAAAAATTTGGCTCTAAATGTTCACTGTATTAACCAAGTTTCATGCCCATATAACAGTTTTAACTAATTTGACCTCAAATGACCTCTGGTGACCCGAAATGACCTTAAAAGAATTGGCTCTAAATGTTGACTGTACTAACCAAGTTTCATGTCCATATGACAGTTTTAACTAATTTGACCTCAGATGACCTCTGGTGACCTCAAAATTACCTTCAACAAATTTGGCTCTAAATGTTGACTGTATTAACCAAGTTTCATGCCCGTATGACAGTTTAACCTAATTGACCTCAGATGACCTCTGTTGACCCCGAAATGACCTTCAAAAAATGTGGCTTTAAATGTTGACTGTATTAACCAAGTTTCATGCCCATATGACAGTTTTAACTAATTTGACCTCAGATGACCTCTGGTGACCCCAAATGACCTTCAAAAATTTGGCTCTAAATGTTGACTGTACTAACCAATTGTCATGCCCATATGTCAGTTTTAATAATTTGACCTCAGATGACCTCTGGTGACCCCAAAATGACCTTCCAAAATTTTGGCTCTAAATATTGACTGTACCCACCAAGTATCATGCCAATGTGATGTGACAGTTTTTACTAATTTGACCTTTGGTGATCCCCCAAACTACCCTCCACAAATTTGGCTCTAAATATTGAATCTACCCTATCAAGTTTCATGCCCATATGATAGTTTTTACTAATTTGACCTCAGATGACCCCTGGATGACCTTGACCCATTAACCAATACAAACTTGTTCTGTCTCGGGTCATGATGAACCCACCCACCAAAAAGTTTGGGTCAAATAATAATTGCCCTTGTAAAACAAACTGGGACATCCCCATACCCCCATTTAACATGTGCTTAATATCTGTATCATCCAAGTATCCTCATCTTCAATGCAACGTTCACTATTTATCGCTATGGAATTATATTTACATGTTGAAAAAGGTAGGCCTAGGGTTGAGTTTCTTGACGGGATAATATGCAGGCCTGGGCGAGCGGCATGAGAAAATAAATGTTGGTTAATCCTGAAATCTGCCAGGTTAGTTATTTTAATTTTTATTATATCGGTGCTGACAAAATGCACAACTTCCTCAACGTTTATAAATTGAAATGAACAGTCTTTTATTCATACTTGATAGGGGTTTATCGTTGAGTGTCTAGGACAAGATTACACAATTTTTCGGCCTACATCATTTTTAGCATTTTAACTTTTTTATTACTTGCTCTTTTTAATACGAGCTTTATGGGAATTAGTTCGACAACAACACCGATTTAATGAGCGTTAGGCCTTTGTCTTATAGTGTTAGGCCTACTATTACCGTTTTTATCAAATTTTTTGCGGACACAGACAAAATACCCAGCAAACACAAAACGTTTTCGACATCATTCGCAAAAGGTTATAAAAGGTTGTCAGAAAACGTTTAAATGTCGGGTTATATAAAGGGTATATTAAGAGTATAAAACATTTTCATAACCTTAAAAACATTTTTGATAATCTACTGCTCAGCAAACAAAATGTTTTACAGAAAACGTTTAAATGTCGGGTTATATAAAGGGTATAAAAACGTTTTAATAACATTCCAAAAACATTCTTGAAAACTTGATACAAAACATTCTAAACAGAATGTTATTTTGGGGTTGAAAAATATTTGCGAAAAATGTTTGCCCAAAATATTTTCAATAACGTTTTAAAAACGTTTTCATGACCTTTATATAACCCGACATTTAAATGTTATTAAAAGGTTTTGAAAAAAAACATTTTAAGAACATTTCTGTGTTTGCTGGGTTCAAACATTTTAACATACCGGTAATGTTATTTAAGTATTGACACAATATTTGGCAAAAATGTTTGTAAAAATAGTTTACAATAACATTTTTTGAAAACATTGAAAAATATTGTTGTATTGTGTTTTTCATACAAAACGTTTTAAAACGTTATCATGACCTTTATATAACCCGACATTTTAATGTTATTAAAACGTTTTTAGCTAAACCAAAAGCCAAAATATAACTTATTTAAAACGTTTTTAAAACGTTTTTGTGTTTGCTGGGTAGTTCAATAGTTTTTCAATAGTTGTAGGCCTACTTAATATTACGAGTCCTGCTGCACGCTGTTTTCATAAATAAAATAGTTGTGCATAGGCCTAGGCCTATATCGCGATAAATATTATCTATCAATTCAACTGTATTTCTTTAATCATTGAATGGCAGAAAGTCGGGGGAAAATAAAATAATGTGATTTCCAACAACTTCATATCAGAATTTCGACACGGACGACTCTTGAAAAATTTTATTTTTTCCAAAAGTGGCATAAATTATTTCATGTCAGCTCGACACGGACGACTCTTGAAAAATTTTATTTTTTCCAAAAGTGGCATAAATTATTTTTTTTGCGGCACCAAAAAAGAGGGCGGGCGGGTTACCGGAAACCGAATTTTATTTTTAGTAGGCCTAACAAGATGAGTCATACATCATAGTTTATTGGTATCACATTGATACAACCTGATTGGTCCCCATATTTTACTGCTAGAAAGCCGATTGGTCAAAAAGCCACTTGAACATTTGCCCACACATTGATCAGCCACTTTGACCTTTTTATCACGACTTGATCACGCGCCACGATTAGTGACAAGTAGGTCTATTACTAGTAGGGATTTTACGATTTCAATATTACATTCGCATGGACGGTCATTTTTTTTGCGGGTCGCTAGGATTCTAGCGAGTAGATTTCTTGCAATATTTGGCTTATTTACCATCCAATTTATATCCTACAATGTACCTGTATATCATTAGCATATCAAGCGCGGCCCAACAAAAATAGTTTTTGAGGTTTCTGATCGTCACGCTGAAACACTTTTAAGGACACAATTTTCTCCGTTTTCCCAGCCATTTTGTTTACTCGTTGTTAACGACGTAACTGATTAGTCTCGACCCCAGAGTGCAACGTGGCTGTATCGCGAACATGACTTGAAGACAGAAACCGGCTGTAAAGAGGTGGGTCATCTCGCGAGATCTTGTGACTTGCATTGTTTCATCTCGTAAGGTCGATGGCTCAAAAAATATCTTTGAAGTATCACAAATTCCAAGTGTAAGGTACTTGGATACATTAAACAGGATAATTATGATTTAGAAATCAGATATGTGAGTACCAATTTTATATAAATTGACTCAATTGCAAAAAAATGTTGCTACGTTTGTATAGATCCCAATGACACACACAGTGGCATAAGCCAGTCTCTGTGTACAAACGGCGTACACGAGACTGGCAAGTCTATACCACATCGTTACGACTCTAAAAGCGACCGAGTCAATGGGGGTCTGAGATAGAAGTATAAATTCGTAACCAATGGCAACGGTAGGCAAAACCGGCTATGCACGACTATGTGCACGACTATATGGACCAACCTCTGGTTGGATCGCACGGAATACAGAGTTGCCAATGCAGATTAATAAGGTATAATATTGGGTGACTTTGTGACGTGAACGTCCAACTAAATTAGTACAATTCTGAATACTTCGTTATTCTTTTTGTAGATGTCGACTACCATTCAAATTTAATAGGTTTCATCATTAGCACACACTTGACATATCCTGAAAGTGTCACTGAAAAAAAATACTTCGTTTGTCTGCTTTTTTGTATACAAGAAACACATGAGACATCTGTTTGTGTGGACTTTGTGCAAGGAGCCCAAATCCCCACAACTAATACGATAAGTGGCTTTGCGAGTCACGACTGTCTAGCTCAGGCGGCTGACACTGAAAAATTTGCATGGAAAAATGACCCGTCTCCTCCGCAGCCAATTTGGTTCCGCTCCATCGAAATCAAGCCGGTCACGGAGGAGACTACCCTCCTTTGTGTTTGTTCATTTGTGTATGGAGAGCCCTTTTGGAGTCCGGAATGACTTAGGCTACGCTCTCAGCTAGAGTCCGACGCTGCATTGCACTAGAAATACCTTTTCTGTGAAATCGCTATAGAGCCAACCGGGAGCACGTATTCGTTTTGAAAATATAGCATTAAAATTAGTATCACCCTTGTGGCCACCGTGCAGTGGAAAACCTTAATTCTTTCATTAAAAGGAAATGAAAATTAAAAAAAAACACGGATCTACTTGTGCACCAATAAAATTGGCACAGCAATTTGTCTCAAATATGAATGAATTTTAAGAAACATACGGGGTATGATGAACATTGACCTGACGCCATGATAGTAGGATCTATTAGTCGTTTTATATACAATGTATATACCGTATTGTCATAATACCAATATTTGTCATTATATATAATGAGTATATCTAGCAACGTAAATGTGCAGTTCATGTGCACAAACGAATACTGATCTTTATGATATTCAGGTTTTTGTACATCACATATAACATGTCACATAGGAGGTCATACGTGTTGACCTTCATCTATTGTATTTGTTCATCTGTGTATGGAGAGGATTAGCGCCATTAAACGCCATTAAAACGCCATCAGTATTAGGGCGTAGTTCAGTGAACTCACCGGATTGCTATTCCAAGTACTTTGATAATACAGATAATATGTATTAATGGGTCGAGGCGATTGCATTGAAAAACCTAATAAATTATTCATAACAGTTACGTAATCAATCGATAGTGCGGACACTTTTTATTTGCAAACCACCAAAATTCGTGATCTTTTAGCGTTGGAAAAGAAACCACGTGAATAGAGTGCCCTCTCAAGAATATCAACTCTCTGGTCTAGCTCTAAACGACGCATGCCCTGATATCAATTTGTTACGTCACTTGACCGCGAATTATAATTTCTGTATTGTTTGGCATGACTGGCTGCTAAGTTTGACCCGAGATCCCTGTGAAAAAGACTCGCATTTTGGATCCAAATAGCATTTTTGGACACGTTTGGACACAAAACGGGAGTATATGGAGAAACTGACACGAGTTTGAATTACTGATTACACTGGTTTTAAGTTTCCGTAAACTGCCGCAAATATTCAAATAGTTATCATTTAAATTTCTTTTCCTTTGACCTTATATTAATTTGACTGGAAAATTAATATGCTTGACTTTCCATATCTTAACAATCTTTTGATTTTTTTTAATGGCAGTTGCGATATATATAATGCTTTTTCACTCGTTTAAAAATCATGGTCACCCTGGTTAGTATTATTTTTTTTAAAAAAAAAAAAGCATGATTTGACTGCAAAATTGGGACTTTAACGATGTACTTCCGTGTGTGGAATATTTTCTCCACTAATGAGAACTACCAAATCAGACGAGCGTGTGGCGGATGAACAGATTACCACAAAGGAAGTTTCAAGTGGTGTTTTAAGTACCCCAAACAAAGAAAAGTGAATAGAGGTTAACTGTGGGTAATCGGATTATATGTTCGAGCGATCTCCTCTTTTCTCATCTTCTCTGAACCCAGTTAACAGGAAATGAATCCAGTAAATCGATTCAGTAAAGCAAATAAGCTCATGCATTCGATCACTAACGGCAACCAGCTTCGGTCGATTACCCCAGCTGCAGCGTGTGTAAACTCTAATTTGCATAGAGGCTGTACGTGAAATTATTGATTGGCTCCAAACAAAGGATTTGAACCGGTGCACGTAATCATGGCGCAGTGCAGTCCATTCAATCAAATGTTGTCATCAACCTATGTGATCGCAGTGCATTGTTATGTGTGTGAGACGAACTGTCGCGGTTGATTGCAATCAAACAAACGATGTCTTATGTATTACTTTGTTCCGTGATGAAAATCGTGATGTTTTATTTAATCACTCTCGAAAAATGTATTTCTTTTGTAGGCCTATTATTACTTTGTTTTGTGATGAAAATCGTGATGTTTTATTTCATCACGCTTTAAAACAAACGATTTCTCATGTATTACTTTGTTTCGTGATGACAATTTTGATGTTTTATTTCATCACTCACGAAAAATTGATTTCTTATGTATTACTTTGTTTCGGGATGAAAATCGTGATGTTTTATTTCATCATCACGCTCTAAAACAAACGATTTCTTATGCATTATATTTGTTTTGTGATGAAAATCGTGATGTTTTATTTCATTAAAACGGTAGGCCCTATGTTGTTTAGAAAAATGTAGAAAGTGATGATGATGATGATGATGTCGATGATGATGATGATGATGATGATGATGATGATGATGATGATGATGATGATGATGATGATGATGATGTCTCCAAAAGTGTCCCGCTTTGTTTTTCTTGCCCTAAATCGTGCGTATCTATTAATAAGGCACTTCAATAATCAATAATCAGTCCCGTGACGGCCTCCACTAACTAGCTACTACTAACTTGGGTTTATGGGCGCTGATATTTCATGTTCACTGTCACTTATTTATCAGAAAAGTGCGACCCTTTCTCAATCACCTACAGTACCCAATTTCGGCATACTATATAAGAAACTCATCATGAAGGTTTGCCAGAGAATAATTAAAATGTAGCTTTTACCGTTTTTTGTGGCATCCTTCAGAAGTGAGCGGTCCGATACCAATATTTTCGGTCAAATCTCCATTCAATTAACACGGGGAGTTGGCTAGCTATGCCTTGCCCTCACTCATATTTTACAAAAGTGCGACCATTTCTGAACATCTAACCTAGCTGTAATTTTAGGTCATGTTAGAGAAATATATTTGCTAGAAGTTTTGGAGAATAAATTAAATATTGGCTGGATATTTTTCACACAGTGATGTTAACTAGTCAAGTGCCCATTCTTCCAACATACATCATTTGTAGGGGTCACGCGTCAATGGTGAGAGCACTGTGTATTGTGTATAGGAAAACGGACAGTAACTGCAGTATGGGCAAAAGTGCATTGCTCAATTCATAGCGAGTGTGTAGAAGAATTAAAATATCACAGATGCTGCGGTTATTATCATTGCGTGCATGCATGCAAATATCACAGATATACTTGTATAGGTCCTGCGGTTCTTGATTGCGTTGTGAAGAGGGCTGAAACAACAACACTTTTGTAAAACGTATACATAACTCATTAACAACAATAAATTAAGCAAGTTTGCAAAGTATACGATTTGTAGACTGAACTTTTGCAAAACATCAAGGTGTTAATTTTCAATAATATATTGATCTATATAATAAAAATCAATTTTTAGATTGCTTCGACCAACAATACCTCGTCAACCCTTAAAAGGTTATTAATTATTTTAAACTGTTATGATTTGGTAGTTCACAGCATCTTACGAATGGGAGTGAGCTTTGGCAAAAAGTGCATTGCTCAATTCATAGCGAGTGTGTAGAAGAATGAAAATATCACAGATATACTTTTATAGGTGCTGCGGTTCTTTAGTTACGTTGTAAAGAGGGCTGAAACAACAACACTTTTGTAAAACGTACATAACTCATTTACAACAATAAATTAAGCAAGTTTGCAAATTATACGATTTGTAGAATGAACTTTTGCAAAACATCAAGGTGTTGTTTTCAATAATATATTGATCTAGATAATGAAAATCGATTTTTAGGTTGCTTCGACCAACAATACCTCGTCTACCCTTAAAGATTAAGATCATGTCTTCCATAGGGGTGTATGGATTTCAACTGGAATAGTCCAATGGAAAGGCAATCTTTTGTTATAAAATTAGGAAACAAATATTTAATGTTCATAAAATGGTAACAATATTTTCATGAGGTGAAATATAGATTGTACCATTCAACGATGATTTCCTGAATGAGCGAGGCTTTGACGAGTTGAATGGAACAGTTCATATTCACCGAATGAAAATATTCTTTCCATTGAACGAATAAAACATTCAGATTTAATTTGTTTGATTATTTACTCTATACAAATTCCTTTCATTCCACTTAATTTCATAAATCATCAGGAAATAAAAATAAATTAAAAATATATCTAAACTATTATATCTATTACAAATTAGCATTAAAATCTGTTATAATTATCGATTCGAAGTGGTCATCCGAGCGCTATTATACAGGGTGTCCCATAAAAAATTACCGAGTGAATAAAATTGAACGTAAGTCGAGAAGTAGACATCAGAATAAAAAAAACTAAATTACAGTCATGACAGTAGTGCTCTGATTAATACAGTCCCGACAATTAATGCTAATTTCTTATGTTTTGGTCTTGGGGGGTGAGAGGGGTCCAGTGGGGACCTCAGTGACGGAGGTATAAGTGAAGAAGTGATTTGTCATCTCTGTCCAATTAAATTGTTAGCCTAACCCTCCCTCACAATGCCACCAAAATTATGTCTGTCTTTTGTATACATCAACAGGTTATTGCAGAGGCATCAGCACTGGTAGTATCACCGTTGGTTGGCACGTCGGGCGATGTTCAGGATTCCGCACGTATGACTGTTACTCTGGCTGGAATTCTGCAACCAATATGTGGATAGAAGAAGTTCCGCCATCACCATACGATTAGCATGCTAAGCAAAATTGACCAATAGAAAGACAGAGATCGAAATGAATAAAGGCGGGTTATTCAAATCACAATTGTGTGTATACATGACATGACACCCGACGTGACGTAAATCACGTAATAAAAAGTCGAAAATCAAGTTACTGTAACGCCGATGGTTTTTTCCGTCAAAGATTAGAAATGTGATTTTGATACCTTTTTTTATAGGCCTAATATCGGTAATTACTAGTAATTCAATAAATTTGAGAGAAATTGGCTGTAGTTTGTTAATATGTAATAATATTTTTATAGTTAAAATTAACGGTTTGTTCCCATTAAGACACTGTAGTCCTTTTAATATTTGCATTTAACATATGGACATTTGTCCATATAAAGTTAAATTAGGTCATGATCATGATGATTGTGCAGATCCATGTCCAATTTTTAACTTTTCTAAAAACTCACAACAGCAAAGGCTCTAGTAGAAATTCCAGTAGATTTATAATTATAGTTTGCGACTCATAAAGTGTAAATCTTCAGCAGTTTGTTCCATGCATTAACCCTGTTAACTCAAGAAATTTCGATAAACTTATACAACTTATGTTACACAAGTTTCTAAAATATAAATTAATTACGATACTTTTCACAAATATGTTGTGAATTTTGTTAATTTTCAAAAACTGGAAAAATCATTTTACCAAGATTTGACGACACACAAAATCAGGTTCGTCAAGTGTACCCATTCTAAATAAAGTCTGCACAAAAAGTAACTCAGCTGTTATAAATACGCCTATAGATTCAGAACTCATAATTGTTTTCACAATATTTCAACACAGAGAAGAGCATGATTTATTTACACGCATTTTGATACCCCATTCGTCAAAAACAGTAGTGCTTTTACAGAAAAATACCCGAATTTAAAAGTTGCAGTTTACAGCGAATGCCAGCACTGTAAACATGTAAATACTTCAAATCAATACAAATAACTGCAACTTTTAAATTGGGGTATTTTTCTATCAAAACACTACTGTATTGTCAATATTGAACAAAATTGGACAAATGGGGTATCAAAATGCGCGTAAATAAATCATCCTTCTTTTAATGTTGAAATATTGTGAAAACAGTTATTAGTTCTGAATCTATAGGCGTATTTATAACAGCTGAGTTACTTTTTGTGCAGACTTTATGTATATTTTATATCTTTAAACCAACAATTGAGTTGTTATAAGGCTCAAATTCAGAAACACAATTTTTGCCACAGACCTATTTTCCGATTTGAAAATTAGCTACAATCAAAGAAATTAATGTTGGCACACTCTGGCATAATAACTGTATAAATTGATGCCCCTCTACCCCCAATTCAATGTTGATTAAAGCAACTTTAACATTGATTGAAGGGTGGGGAGGGAAGGGTAAAGGTTGTACTTTTCATTAAACATAGTTATACTAATTTCACTGAACTCACAGAGCAGTAATGAAGAGTTCCAACATATTGTCAATGCGTGCCAACTATTAAAGGGGCATTTCGTGATCCACAGCCTCATCCCCCACTTTTCTCAAAAAAGTTGAGATTTTTATATCACTGGAATCCTCTGGCTACATAATGTTTATGTACAAAATATTTCTTGCAGATTAATTCGTTTAGCAAAGATATCGTGAAATTTGAATTTCGTTCTGGTGCACCAGAACGAAATTCAACGCATTGTCTATGGAGCAGTGTAATACACATAATCATGCATAACTCGCAAACGCAAAATCGGAATCAACTGAAATTTTGGGAATAGGTTTTTTCGTGGATATCTAATGAAAAATGACATAAATAGAGGATGCTAGGATCACGAAATCCTCCTTTAATTTCTTTGATTGTAGCTTTTCAATCCTCATTTAGTTTTTTGGTGAAATTCCGATCTTCAAAAATCGAACTGCCTCATTTCTTTGACAGTGAAATTTTAATTCTAATGAGCAAAACACAAACAACAAATAAACAAACACAAAAACAAACAAATATTCCAGGGTTTGACTCTCAAGCTGATAAGGGAAGTCAGTACCAGAACGTGGACGGTACCGAATCGGAGAAGACACAAATTCGATAAATAAATCAATTAGTCATCCGCTTCATTGCTCTATCATTATTTTGCTCATCAACTGAAGGTGACGCATCCCCGGGACGCACCTACTTCAAAAACCGCTATATTGAACTACATTTTGCTTGAAAATTACTGTTTTGTACGGAATTTGACTTGTCTTCTGTGATAAAACAATATGGGACTCATAAGGACAAATTTCGACAAATTCTAGGACGGATTGCTGCTATTTGATTTGGTTAGCCGCTAATGATAAGTTCATTATCATCTCAAGATCCGTGGGTCTGTCAACGTTATCATTCACTGTCTATCTGAACATAGGTACTTGAAGAGACCTTACGTGTTGGCCATAGGTTTTGGCCTTAGGTTTCGCCATAAGAGATCCAAGGTTTGACACATTTTCTCAAAATATCTCAACTATCTCAAGAACCACTGACCCAAATACTGGACTTGTTTGTACTCATTTTAATGCATTTTCCATGCTGATTCCAAATATGGTAATGAACACGTACAATTTTTTTGCTTTTTCTTAAAGAAAATTTGGAACTTCCTGCAGTCGACACCCTTGTATCTGTGGAGAGGATTTGAGGTATCATCTCCGTAGATAAGTCGAAGGTTCTGGTCAATTTACCAATAAATTCTGCCATAATAATAAATTCGACAAATCGCTGCGGGATAGGATAATCCTGATAAATTTGCCATATTCCATCTGCCTAATGTTATATTATGGATGTCTCCCAGAAGATATGAATTTGCATCAGGGTATCCGGTAGGCATGCAATGAAGCTATTTTGATGTGTAGTCCTGCTGCATGCGAGGAACTAGAGCCTGAGAGTTCATATTTCATTGGCTGTGATTTCTACAGATCCGCGTTGACGCGAAATCAAGTTTGGTTCAAAATAGATTCGTTTTGTTCCTCCACCAAATAATCACATCTGACGTCGCTATACTAAGTATAAAACGTCGCTTTTCTCCAGTTAGTGCAGCGGGTTTGTGTTGATCCCGTTTCGGCCTTCCTGTAAGACACGAACACTTGAAGCGATTAAACGAAGAACTTCTTTTAAAAGTTAAAACACTGATAACATCGTCGTTGCTGGCAAGCAGAACTACTCACAATGGATGCATCCTGTCTTTTGAGATGTTTAAGTTTAGTTTTCTCTGTATCTGCGACCAAAGAGTACACAAAAACAGTGACAGTAAATGTGAGTAAAAAACGTACTCACAAAAAGAGTGGTGAGAAGAGTGAAAAATTACTTCTAAAAGAGTGGAAACCAACCACTCTTTCAAGGTATATTAACTCGAAAAAGAGTATGTCCCTTATAATAGTGGTTTCCACTCTTTGAGGAGTGTTTTCCACTATTTAGGAGTGAGTTTCACTCTTTTTTTTCGGAATCTTATCGAAAATGAGGTTTTTACTCTTTTACATTAAGAGATATAATATAGGGTTACCTTATAGAAAACAACAATAGTGAAAAAGAACAGGAACTGAGGAAAGGAGAAAAAGCCCCGGGGAAGAAGGAGACGAAGGAGAAGGATAAGAAGGAAAATAAGAGACGGCAAGAGAGGGCGTAATCAGGATTTGGGGGGGCTGATTTTGAAAAAGTTAACTTTTTTTTTAACCTTTTCCCAAAATTTTGGATTTTTTTTTTTTTTTTTGGTGAAAAGGAAGAAAAGGGAGGAAATAGAAGAAGATGTATTTGATAAAGCCGGACCTAAACTAAAATATAACTTCAATTTTGCAGACATGCACTTCAGGCGTGCCAGGCCCACCCGGCCGTCCAGGCCCTCCAGGGCCCCGTGGTGATGCAGGGTCTACAGTAGAAGCCACGCCAAACTGGAACTCATGCCATGCCAGTGGAACCATTTAAATAATGGCAATGATGTCGCACAGATTGTGGTAAGTAGGAGGAATGAATGAATGAATGAATTGTTGAATGAAGGAGTGAATGAATTGTTGAATCAATCAATCAATCAATCAATCAATCAAACGAATGAATGATGAATGAACGAACGAATGAATGAATGAATGAATAAATGAATGAATGAATGAATGAATGAATGAATGAATGAATGAATGAATGAATGAATGAATGAATGAATGAATGGATGAATGAATGAACGAGGGGATCAATAATTAATCAAGCATTTAATTATGATCCATTCATATTGGAATGAGTAGGCCTAATTAATTAGACGGGAAGTTTGTGCCCACAGAGCACGAACCCAAGCTAACCCAGTCGATAGTTGTTGGACAATTCATGATGCAGTCATGTCTACAGTAGAATTCATCTCGACCTTTGCAGGACTTAAACCCCATTAAAAGCTATTAAACCAATATAACACTCATTGAAGCAGCTCAACTGATTAAATCAGATCTTCTCTGGTTGTGCACAAGTGTCTGTTTTACATGTGCGACATCGCAATAAAGCTGGTATTATAGCTTCAGTTGGGTAACCGATTATAAAGGAAACGAAAGGAAACAATGGTATGTGTACCTTTGTTCACGAAATGAGACAATGACCTGCTTTTTGTTAACCAGCATTCTTCAAAATGAGCAACATAATTAAGAAATAATTTCTTCATATTTTTGGTGTTATCTGTCGTTTACATATCCTTCCTAAAACACAAAAGTGCGACCCTCTCCAAACATCTAAATTAGCTAAAATTTAGGACATGTTACAAAACTATATTTTCTAGAACCTATTTAGAATAGTTTAAATGTAGCTTGTACCGTTTTTTTGTGGCATCCTTCAGAACGGAGCGGTCTGTTACCAATATAGCTCAATATTTTCGGTCAAATCTCCATTCAATTAACACGGGGAGTTGGCTAGCTATGAGCTAGCTATGCTTTGCCCTCACTCATATTCTACGAAAGTGCGACCCCTTCTGAACATCTAACCTAGCTGTAATTTTAGGTCATGTTAGAGAAATATATTTGCTAGAAGTTTGGAGAATAGTTAAAATATTGGCCGGTTATTTTTCACACAGTGATGTTAACTAGGCAATGCCCATATACCTATAACATACACTGTTTGTAGAGGTCACGCGTCAATGGTGAGAGCACTGTGTATTGTGTATAGGAAAACGGACAGTATGATCCATAATGACCGTTGACCCCGATTCTGTGCAATGACACCAATGCATATTTTATTTCCAGACGTGCCCTATCACCAAAATATATTCAGACACGTATCTATATGTCGGCATTTCCAGCGACATGCGATTCTATGGCGGAAGTGGATGCTGCCGGTGGTATTTTACATTTAACGGCGCGGAGTGTTCGAATCCTGTCAAAATTGAAGCTGTGGTGTATTCGAATAATTACGCAACGGTGAACTTGCACCGACCCAGGATGCTGATAGGTAAAACAAATTTTATTCCAGTTGAAATCCATACCCCTATGGAAGACATGACCGTAGGCTCTCACACACAAGGAGTGTGGATTTAAAATGGAGTCATGTACCCACTCAGGCAACTCAATTTGAAATTCACACTCCCTGCGTGAAAGATTAAAGTCATGTATTCCATAGGGGGCATATGGATTTCAACTGGAATAGCCAAATGAATTTGCAAACCAAATGAATTATCATGGCACACAACTCGGTAGTATGCACCCAATCAATGAACATCTGAGCTTGGAAAACATACCCGTAGGCGTGTACAAATTACAATACTCCAACATGAGCACCCAAGTGGGCTCTTTTTTTGTTGAAATTCGCAATTTAATACACATTTTATGGCAAATCATTAAAATTGATATTTTTGATATTTAACAGTACTTGAAGTAAACTTTATAAATCTGATGATTTATACTTAAAGTGTATGTAGGTGGGATGAAAAGCCGACGATCAATTGAAAATTTTGACCTTTCGTATTAAAGATATGGATTTTTTTTCCCAAAACACCAAACAAAAATGAGGTCTTTTTGGGAAAAAAATCCATATCTTCAATATGAAAGGTCAAAATTTTCAATTGACCGTCGGCTTTTCCTCCCTGCTACATATACTTTAAGAATATATCATTAGATTTATATAATTTACTTCGAGGACTGTTATATATCAAAATTTGAAAAATATCAAATTTTATAATTTGTCATAAAATTTGTATTATATTGTGATTTTCAAAAATGTAAATTATTTGATATCAGAAAGACATGCTTCGTATTCAGAATGCAATTCGATAGGTCTGAGGTGCTCTCATGTCCCACAAAAATACTGTCGAAACGCAATAAACGCTCATTTTAGATCCCTTAAAGCCATAATATTATTAAGTGATTTGTTCCAGAGGCGCCATCAATTTTTCTCGAATTTCTACTTTTTGCATGATTGTAATGCCCAATGGTGTAGGCCTATAACAATGGCTACTAAAATACCATGTTATGAAAGAGTAAGCCTGAAGCTTGAAGCGCTTTAATTACAGTAAAATTTAAGTTTCTATATGAATTCCGGAGATTTCTGGTTTTATTCCGTGTTCACTGTTCACCGATCGAATGATGCTGGACACGTCTCGTGTGTGGTCTCGTGTGCGATCTCATGTGTAGGCCCTACATATAGGCCTATCATTGGATCAGTGACGTAAACTGTGTGCATATCATCACTATTCCACTTACACCTTCTTTATACGTCCCAGTTGCGTGAAGCTTCGCTGAATAGTACATGTATGCCTAATACGATCGGCGAGCTATAATACACGCATTGTATAATGTAAGCGCTGAAATGAAATTGCAATTTTCTTCGTTTTACCTCATAAATTTGTTTGGCTCGATATTAAAAGGAAAGGGGACAATGTTATCCGTGAAAACCAACATTTAAATAGGATCTATTCTTTAGGCCTATATTATGCAAATTACTTTTTATTGTTTTAACTTGTTAACCCTGCCTAACAAAGTCACCATAATTATAATTTCTGTTGTCTGTATTATGTCAACAGGTTATTGCAAAGGTATCAGCGCCGGTAGTATCACCGTTGGTTGGCACGTCGGTCAGTGTTCGGGATATGGCACGTATGACTGTTACTCCGGCTGGATTTCCGCAACCAATATGTGGATAGAAGAAGTTCCGCCATCCCCATATGATTAGCATGCTAAGCAAAATTGACCAATAGAAAGACAGAGATCAAAATGGATAAAGGCGGGTTATTCAAATTACAATACTCATTGTGTGTATTAACATGACATTCGACGCGTCGGGAGTGACACCCGACACGTGACCCCGATGTTTTGGGTGTGACCCCGATGTGTCGGGTGTGACGTGACGTAATATAAAAGTCGAAAATCAAGTTACTGTAACGCTGATGGTTTCTTCCGTCAAAGATTAGAAATGTGAATTTGATGCCTTTTTATAGACCTAATATCGATAATTAAATTAATTCAATAAATTGAGGAGAAATTAGCTGTTGTTTGTTAAAATGTAATATTATTAACAGTTTGTTCCCATTAAGACCCTGTAGTCGGATGTGACGTGACGTAATATAAAAGTTGAAAATCAAGTTATTGTAACGCCGATGGTTTCTTCCGTCACATATTAGAAATGTGATTTTGGTGCCTTTTTATAGTATCGGTAAATAAATCAATTTAAGAGAAATTGGCTGTAGTTTGTTAAAGGGCATTTCGTGATCCACAGCCTCATCCCCACTTTTCTCAAAAAAGTTGAGATTTTTATATCACTGGAAACCTCTGGCTACATAATGTTTATGTACAAAATATTTCTTGCCGATTAATTCGTTTAACAAAGATATCGTGAAATTTGAATTTCGTTCTGGTGCACCAGAACGAAATTACAACGTATTGTCTATGGAGCAGTGTAATACACATAATCATGCATAACTCGCAAACGCAAAATCGGAATCAACTGAAATTTTGGGAATAAGCTTTTTTCGTGGATATGTACTGAAAAATGTCATAAAAAGAGGATGCTAGGATCACGAAATACTCCTTTAAAATGTAATAATATTTTTTATAGTTAAAATTAACAGTTTCCCATTTAGTCCTTTTAATATTTGCATTTAACATGTGTATAACTATACCTTTGTCATAAAGTTAAATTAGGTCATGATTGTGCAGATACACGTCCAATTTTTCACTTTTCACAACAGCAAAGGCTCCATTAAAAATTCCAGTAGATTTATAATCATAGTTTGCGACTCATAAAGCGTAAATCTTCAGCAGTTTGTTCCATTAACCCTGTTAACTCAAGAAATTTCGATAAACTTATAATATACAACTTTTGTTATACAATTTTCTAAAATATAAACTAATTATGGTAGCCTACTTTTCACAATGTTGTTAATTTTGTTAATTTTCAAAAACTGGAAATAAATAATTTTTACCAAGATTTGACGACACAGAGAGATTCGTCAAGTGTGTCCATTCTAATGTATATTTTGATATCTTTAAGCCAACAATTGAGCCGACAAGTATATAGGCTCAAAAGTGTCCATAACGCGTATGCTTTCGGGGTATCCGGAAACACACCGAAATGCCAAAAATGGCTGAAACCAACGTTAAGGAAATAAGAATCTTTGTGAAAATACACCCTTAACGTTGGCCACATAGGCCTTCCCTTATACAGGCCTTCCGTTTGAGGCGAGCGATCGCTCTCGCTCGCCGCCGCTCGCCCAAACTCGATTCTGTACCCCTCAAAACAGAGAAAGTCACAAATTTTAGCGCGCTTCGCGCACATTTTAACATAAATACATCGATACCGTTTTAACCCAAAGCTCTATTTGATTAATACTAGTATACCCAAATAAGTGGTGACAATTCGACTACTCGCCTAGCATTATGCTACGGCCGCGGCAGCGAGTGATTAACCACTCGCCTTTAAAATCTAGACGGCAAGGCCTGCTTATATTATCAAACATTAGACCATTCCTCCCCCGAGGTTAAAATGGCCATTGTTGGATTTAAACTACAGTAAGCAAAATAATAAGGTACCAGTTATGTTCACCCCTATATATCCCAAAGAAAGACAGATCTGCCATAATTGCAACCTGCAGCCGGTAGCTGCATGTTTTAGCTCGAATTTAAGACCTCATTCGTTTAAATCGTTCAAGAAATAAAAACACGACGATCCCAAACCTAATGGGCAACTTTTGATTTCGTTTCTTCCTCAGGTTTTAGATCACCTTTTCTTTAATTCTCAACCAATTTCAACAATTAAGGTCTTAAATAAGAGCTAAGGAGTACCGGTACTGGATGCTTGTTTTAATTTTGATATATTTGTCTTTGTTTAGGATATACAGGTGAACATAACTGGTATCTTAATTCTTTGGCTTACTGTAATTGATAGAAAGGGATGAGAACAGTAACAGCAAGTACCCAGCAAACCCAACACATTTGATAGAAAACGTTTAAATGTCGGGATAGGCCTAAGGGTATAAAACGTTTTAACAAAATAATTCAGAAAACACTTCTGAAAACTTAATGCAAAACACTCTAACATACGGTATGTTATTAAGTGTGGACAAAATAATGTTCAAAAATGTTTACCAAAAATATTTTTGCAGCATTTTTAATAAGGATATTGCAATGTTTGTTCATATAAAACGTTTTTAAAATGTTTTGATGAATTTTATAAATCCCGACATTTAAATGTGATTTAAGCGTTTCGACCAAAAACAAAACGCGTTTATAACGCGTTTTAAACAAAATGTTATATAGGTTTGCTGGGTAGATGTAGGCCTATTGGGTAAAGTGAATGCAACAAATCTGGAAATTTGCCTTGACAT
Organism: Amphiura filiformis; assembly: GCF_039555335.1. Taxonomy (NCBI): domain Eukaryota; kingdom Metazoa; phylum Echinodermata; class Ophiuroidea; order Amphilepidida; family Amphiuridae; genus Amphiura; species Amphiura filiformis. The sequence goes on from NC_092629.1 coordinate 82,136,214, forward strand.
TATTATTATGTGCCCCAAAAAGTTGAATAATTATTATCGATGATTGGTTTGACTGGGCCGGGATCTGGTGGTGCCTGTTGGGGTAACTCCAAGTTTCCCCCACGCCCCTAGCGCCACCACTGTTTACAACACGCCTTTTGCCACTGAATGGATATACAAGCCGTATCAAAAAGATTGGTACTCAACTGTTTTTAGTGTTTATTCATCATTGCTCAACCCACAACGTTAACGTTGCAACCTCTTGAAATGCCCAGGATTAATAGTTTTATGACCCTTTTTTTACATGTTTTATAACATTCATCTATAAATAAAGGTATAGTTCATATATGTTGCATTTTGTGCAATCTTGTTCATATTCAATGGAAGCTGATGTGTACCATCCTTTTGATACATCCTGTAGGTGCTAAATTCGACCCTTAATATTCACGTTATTACGCAGATTAGAGCGAAAGTCTGCAGTACCTAAAATATTGATAGAAATTATGAGGTGCACGGAATGGTCTAGAAATAAGATCAATTATTTTACTTAAATCAATTCTGGTCCTAAAAGAAATTACGCATTTCATTTTCGATTTATTGAATATTTGTACCCCTCATCAATATTGAGCGATGTCAACAAGTTTCAGCTAAATATATCAGCACCCCATCATCAGAGGAGATATCTTACATTTCCCATAATGCATTTCTTCCATCTCACTTTTCTAGACTGATTTGCTATGTAGAGCAATATGGGTCCCGCATAGTGACGGAATAGACCTGAACCTGAACAGAGCAAATCTAGATCTTGCAAAATGTTTATTTCTTGACTAGCAATCCCTGTTCATGCTCAGCCAGTCTATTCTCAAAATGAAAATAAAGGAAACCTGTACAAAGTAATGGGAGTGTCATTTGATGAAATGAGGGGATGTATCATGTTGCAAAGGATTCTGGGAAGGGTAAGATATCTTCTTTCCCCCTCATAACTTGTTAAATTGGTACTCCATTTTGTTTTACCCTTGCTAAGAGATATTTTAGAAGCTTTCGCCATGTATCCAGTTTCTTCATCAGTGACGATTGCCTTCCTGATATCAGTATTACACGCCGTGTTGGGCGATACTCCGGATTCGTTTAGAAGACCGTTAGTGCTGGAGGTTTGTTTATTGTTGTTTTATTACGTTTTAGTATATTTTGTAACCTATTAAGGTAAACCAGATACAGGCTACCGTGAACCAACAAGTTTATTTTTTGTTGAGGTAAATCTAAAACTGGTCACACAAGAGGAAAGCAAAAATTTGACTTATTCAAATTTTCGTCCGTCATACGAGACTTTGTCAAGAGTGGTTCCTTGTCTGAAGCGATATATATTGTTTACAGCTTAAGGGATCGGGTAAAAAATTGATATTCTTGATATTTAACGGTCCTCGAACTGAAATTAATCTAATGATATGAATACATGTACTTTAAGTGCAGTATGTAGCTGGGAGGAAAAGTGGTCCATAATTTGACCTTTCGTATTGAAGAGTATACATTTTAAAATGTTTATTCTTTTTTTCAGGAATGTTCAGCCGGTGAGCAGGGACCACCGGGACCGCCTGGTCCACCAGGACCAGCTGGTATTGAAGCCTTCCCCATATCTGTCTCTAAAAACTGGCGACAATGTTCATGGCTAAGAACTAACGATGGACAGGACAATGGACAAGTCTATGTAAGTACAGGGTGTCTCAGAAAGAACTATACTGTCGGAAATTTGAATTTTTGGGTATTCTAATGCCCAAATCAAACATGACTGAATGCTTTTAAAAGATCTCTAACCACCAAATCAATGTCCCGTAGAGTAATGAGCTGAATTTGCCTAAAGAAAACATCATTTTTTTCTTCACAGGAGCGACTCAGTTCTCAGCGACAGCTAGGCCTAGGCCTATATATAGGTTTACCGTCATTATTACGACTGGCTCTCGAAGTCTATGATGTACAAGGGATTTACTAAAATATCATTTGTTTCTTGTAGGGACGACCCGGCGATGTGCGACAGGAGTGTTGCGCCGAAATCACGAGATTGCCGAATTCCCAATATATTTCGGCAGAAATTTGTTCCGAAATCACAGTATTGCCACCCCAACCTAACACTAACCCTAAGCCTAAACCTAACCCTACCTAAACCCTAATCCTAACCCAAACTCAAGTTCTGCAGAAGAGCTCTCTGCCGAAATCCCGGGATTTAGGCATCTCGTGATTGAGGCGCTACAGGGGCATAACAAACAAGGATCATCCGTTAATAATTAATTACAAAATGGCCGATGATCTTATGTCGAACAATGGGAACCTCCTGGTTCTCCCCATCAGGATCATCGCTTGTCTTCCTGTCCACCTAAGACTTTTTGGTCCCCCTCTTTTAATGTCCAAAACTTTTTTGGCCCCCCCTCCCTTTTTACCAGCCCCCACCAAAGTATTTCTGAACACTCCCTTACTATACATAGATGGGTAAATCACAAAATAAACATTGCTGACCATGACCTGCCTAGTTTTGATTAACCAATCAGTTATGTGTACTGTCAGCATGTGATGGCTATAAGCTATAAACATGTTTATAAAAAGGGTACAAATTTCCTACATTGAGCAGTCTCTTTGTCGGGTTTAAGGGCTGATAGTCCTTGTCCTGTGGGGGCAGGATTAGATAAATGCATACAAACTAGGGTATGAGATATTAGGAATTATTTCCTAGTCTCTTAACCACAGGGTTGGTGGGTTAAAATAGCTATTCAGGACACAGGATATGTAAGGGATAAACTGTGAGGGCAAGTGGCATTATTTCTCTGCCGTGAAAAAAGTAATGAATCTTTTTTTCTTCCGCTCTTTCTCTCTTAACAATTCAGAGTTGTGATTTCACCAAAGAATATGATGACACCTCCATCTACGTTTCAATGTCGACGAACATGCGTGTTGCATACACTAATGGAGCATGTTGCAGATGGTACATGAAGTTCAACGGGAATGAGTGTAGTGACCCAGATAAAATTGAAGCAGTCACATATGCGGCTGGATATGGTGTCAGTTATAATCTCCATAGACCGAGAGTATTAGTTGGTAAGTGTTACCAAATCGATGGCAAAATCAAGAAAGAGTTATCCGAGTAGAATTTACATTGTCGACAATCGTCAAATCTCAAGATCCGATGTCGACAAGGTGTCGACAAAGCAGTACATCAACAATGTCAATATGTTAAGTTCAGAGACCACATTGTGCGTTGTTTATTTAAAGATTCGCCCAATGGCGTCATGGACTCCCTTGACATAATAACTGAAATTTCAAGCACAAACTAAGAGTGCCCTCCCATAAAAATCCCACCAGCAGCAAATAAGGGCACGGACCCTTAATTTTTGTCGGGAGTTTCAGAGGAGGGTGCTCTCTATTTGCACAGGAAATTTACTCAGGGTAGGCCTACAGGAGCCCTTCTGCGCCATATAGGCGAATCTTTACGGTAATACCACATACACATCATCAGAATATTGGGATTGTAACGGAAAGAAAATACCGTATTTCGTCAAATAAACGCTTCCGGGGCGTTACATTTTCTCAAAGGGGGGGGGGGCGTTTATTCAAGGTCAATTTTAGAACGATAATTCCGATAATTAACGATAATAACGTTAAAATCATTAGGTAAACTTAAAACTCACGCACTATGAATTAGAAACACTGACTTCTGGTTCACTTGTGGGCCATTTGGGAAGCTTACTACACAAGGTAGCATGGAAATATCGGCATTTTTGAAACATCTTGGTTGAAAAAAGTGGTGGGGCGTTTATTTGAGAGGGGGGGCGACTATTTGACGAAATACGGTATGCATGACTTACGAATGCAGTTTTTATGGTGATAAATATAGGCCTAAATGGCGATGTATAATTTAGTGACTATTTTTTGGGTCAACAATTGTTCCATACTTGTCGACAATGGGGAAAATTGCTTTGTCGACAATATTATCTAGTCCACCGTTACATCTTTCAAAATATAAAGGCAAAGAAAAAATCATGCTAATTTCTTTTTTCTTCTGTTTTTTCGCTTGTTTATTTCTGTTTGTTTTAATGGCTTTAAATGCGACACAATTTTGCAGCTAATGTGCTTTTACCAGATCCTGGATGACCAACTAAACTATACTCTGGTATTTACCTCTCTGCACGCGACTGATGACGACAAGTTTAAAAATGAAGTTCCAAAATTTCAGGATTGTGCATTGTCATGTCCATATTTGGAATCAGCATGGACAATGCATTAAAATGAGTACAAACAAGCCTAGTATTAATGTAGTACTTCTTAAGATAACTCGTGATATTTTGAAAAAAAATATCTCAAATAAGTTATAAGCCCTGTGTGTTTCTTTCTCTCTGTGCAGGTTATTGTGACGGCATTGCAGCTGGAAGTGTGGCCGTTACTTTCTGGGTAGGAACATGCAACGGTTACGGAACATACGACTGTTATACAGGCTGGAATAGCGCCTCACATCTCATCGTTGAAGAAGTAACACCATCACCATATTGAGATGGGTATCTCCTGTCATGCAGTGGCGGCGCTACAGAGGGCAAATATTTCAAAGCAAAAACTCCAAAATTACACAAATTTCCCCTTTTTGTGGCAATTTTTGGCAAATTTGTTGACTCCCCCTGAAATTCACTTTGCCCGCATACCCCCCGCCGAAAAAATCCTGATGACACCACTGTCTCTTGTACGTCTCGTTAGTGTGACTTTAGTCAGTATTATTTATGATTTAGTAGACTAGACCACCGTATTTTCAACTTCTGTACCTCCACGGATGAGCCGTTTTGGTGGATCTGAAGCATTTGATTCAATGAATGCTGCTTTTCGTATGTTAGAGTATAGGCCTGCATGTGTGAAAAAAAAACCCACCCCGGTACAGCCCGCTGGAAGCAGCCTTGCTCCACCCTTGCTGCAAGAATGGTTGATATTGCTTTTTGTGGTTTCCCCACACCCGGGATGCTTTAACTTAACAATTTCACAAGAACAAAGTGAGATAATTATATATATGTATAAAATAGAACAATATAAATAAAAAATAAAATAATATCTTAAAATTGATGTCATTAATTGTGGTTTGTCTATTGGGCAATTCCATTTAATATCCACACTATACCCCTGTGGAAGAGTTTGGAAATATCTTCCACAGAGGGAGAATGAATTTCAAATGGAATGAACACATTAGCAGCTTTATTTGAAACTCGTCCTCGATTCAAGTCGAATCTTTATCAGAGGGTGTATAAAATTCAAATGGAGCTGCCTAATGTGTTCATTCAATTTGAAATTCATACTCTCCCTGTGGAAGATATTTTCAAAATCTTCCACAGGGGTAGTGTGGATTATAAATGGAATATAGCCCATTGTGATATTTGATAGATTTTTTTAGCGTTTCATCTTCGGCGATTTGAAATCAAAAGAAATGACAAACAGACAGGAAACCAACACACAAAAACAGCAACAGGCGGCAAAAATAAATTAGGACCAAATATCACACACAACACCCACACACCCAGTCACAACCCTACACAAACCACCCACTCACATCCCCACCCCACCTCCACACACTAGCAGAAAACAAATAAAAGAAGACAATCAGTCATCAGAATTAAAAAAAAGTATGACTTGTGGTGTAACACAAGGCCCCGTCTTAGGTCCTATGTTATGTGTACTATATTTAAATGATAGTGCCAATACCGCTTCCTCAGTGAAATAATTATTTGCTGGTAATGGGCTATCCCTGGGCCTCATGGAAGAACAGAGGATACCTTGACATCCACGGAATGAGTAACCCAGGCAAAAGAAGAAATAAAACAAAACCAAACCAAACAAACACCGTCTTCACGAATTCATATGCTGATAGTTTATCAAAATTATATAATTATGATGCTTTGAACTTCTTACGAAGTTTTTAATATCAATGGGGTGTAAGATTGTTCTGTATTGTGTGTGTGTGTTTTTTGCCAAAACCAAAACGCGTTTATAACGTTTTAAAAACATTTTTTGCGTTTGCTGGGAAACTCTTAAAATACATGGTCAAAATGATGGGTCCGTTTGTGAGTCGGTGCATATACATGATATATTACCACGTATTTTTAGAGTGTACATACTGGTAAGTTAAATTCAACAATTGTATGCCCTGCAAAGCATTTATGATGTTGATGCTCTGTCAAAATATTGGTATAAATATTATGACTATCTGAATAAACAGTAACCGCCCACTTATTCGTCGCCATGGAATGGGACATTCCATGTGTAATCTGACATACCCCTGTGGAAGATTTATGCAAAGTATTCCACAGAGGGAGTGTGTTTTTCAAATGGAATTAGCTCGGGTTAATTATTTTCAAACCCATACTCCCCAGTATAATGGTTTATACCTATATTTTTCACAGCTGGAGTAAGCATTTCAAATAGAAGTTATCCATTTGTCTATTCGAATTGATACCTATACTCCCTCTGTGGAAAACTTTAGCTATATCTTACACAGAGGGAGTGTGGATTTCAAATGGAATTGCCCAAAAGGCATCAACCATAGGGTCTATGCATCAACCCTGTTTCAGTTTTGATGTGACTTAATTGGTAGGCTTATTGGTACATCTGTACACGGTCCATGCGTTAGGACTTGTGATTTTATTTCAAGAAATAGATAATTTTACATTTTGTGGAAGATAACGTATTTGACATTATGTGTCACATGATATATATTTATAGCACATACTTCAAGATGGATAAATCTGGAATGACATCGTAAAATACTTTTGTATTATTGAAGTTCTGCCTGTATATATATGAAGTGTGAATTTGCTGCTTCACATGTAGAAACGGTAAGTACACCAATATTATTAATTACGATACCCAAACTGTAAATAAAAATTACTTTAATAATGTTAAGTAAAAGAGAACATAATAACAAAATGCGTGAATAGAACTCAATGGTTATTAAATTGCACTCAAATTGAGTAAAAATTTAATCCATAATGAATTCCATTTGACTATAGACTCATTTTGTTGCTCTGAATTCCCTTTTTACTCAACATTGAGCAATGTGTACTATTTTTTTATTCAGAGTACATATAAGTTAATAACCATGTTGTTCTTCAAAACGGCATATTTGAAATGATTTTCAATATAATATAATATTCTTTAAACAAGAAAACCAGGGAAGTTGATAAATAATTTATTTAGATTCAAGGCGACAAATATATCACGAGATGTACCGGTAACAAAATGTATGTCATGCCCTAAAGTGTTAAAAGGTGGTACCCCCTGATAAATTTTGCGACTAATTTTGCATTTTTGTCAAAATATAACTACACACTGGTAACAAAAGTTATGTAAATTATAGGGGCAAGGAATCCAATTACTTTACTGAAATTTCAGTGATTCAAGACAAGTGGTTCATATGAGGCATGAGGTACATTCTACATGTAGCGGTATCTCTTTTCTTATATCATAACGTACCGCTTGTCTTGAGTCACTGAAATTTCCAGTGTAAAGTAACTGGATTCCTTGCCCCTAATATACATAACTTTTGTTACCAGTGTGTTATTATTTTTTGAGAAAAATGCAAAGATAGTCACAAATTTATCAAGGGGTGTAGTACCACCTTAATGCTTATATCATTTCATTAATATAGGACCCACAATAAAAAAAACAAAAAAAACAAAAACAAACAAAGTTGGCATGCACAGATCTCGTATAAAACATAAACAATGGGATTTTTTACGTTCGTACTTTTCAATTTTTGCATTTCTATATATAGATCGTCACGATACAAAAAAATGCACGTTTTTGCAAAAAAACTAAAGCAAAAAACTTGTTGTAAAGAAGAGTTCAGTGGCAAAAACCGATATCAGTTTTTCTCAAATTGAGATCATTTTGTAGGCACATAAAGCTGGTCAAATATAAACAAAATAATAAGAATATGTGCTATTTTTAATCATTGTTTCAGCGATTTTCCTTGGTTTTGTTAATTTGGGTGTCAATTTAAAGATATAGAGCAGATACTTATGGCCGTAACTAAAAAAAATTGAAAATGGTGTATCGGATTTTGACATCAATGCAGATGAGGTCACAACTTTTGAAATAGATATCTATCTCCTAGATTTTGATATCACACACCAATTTACCATTATTACTACCGTTTCCTGTAGATATTGAGTCTAATATAGTGACAAGGATGTTAGAAACTTGGCAAGCGACACTTCGGGAAGTGTGACCCGGAAGTGTATAAAGTTCGAGGTTTTGCCACATACTCGACGTCGAATATTCGATTCTTTCAACAAGTATTCGTTATTTTATCTGTTTCGGGTCAATTTTATCTTCTAACGAATGTTTGTTGACGCATGAAGCATTCGACATCGAATTTCACTTCAAATATTCGCAGGCCCGTAACCAGGATTTATTACTTGGGGGGGGGGGGGATGATTTTGAAAAAGTAGACGTTTTTTCAAAAATGTGGACCTTTTTGGACTAAAAAGGCATACCCCCCAATTTCTGAGGCATTTCGGGAGGGGGCGTCCACCCAGCCCCCCTGGTTACGGGCCTGAATAATTATTCGATACTTTTTTCGTCAACAAACATTCGCTAAAAGTTAAAAAGTCTGAACCAGGCTTAAAGAAGGACTGCGAATAATAGGCCTACTACAACAACATTTTGAAAATGTTGTCAATATTATGTATTGCAAAATAATTATTGCAAACGTTTAAAGAATATTTTACCAATTTTATATATAACATTATGTTAGTATGTTTTACAACAACTCAAAAAAAGTTTTTTAAACGTTTTATACCCTTTATTCAACCCGACATTTAGATGTATCTGGCAAACTTTTCTAACATTTTGCGGATATTTTCGAAAACGTTTTGGGTTTGCTGGTGTTTGTCCAATCTATAAGATTATAATTATCATTTTAAACTTTGTACTTAATTATAATTGCAATAGGTCGATCGATCGTTTTATTTTAACAAATTCATTTTTATAAAAGTGAAAATGTAATGTTTTTGTTAGACGTACAGGGTATCCCAATAAAAACGCACCCAACTTTGACCCATTATTTGCAGGTTTATTTATTGTCCGCACTGCAAAAACAAGTGTTTATATTTAAACACCATATTGTCTTTATCAGAGCAACACTTAATAAACACATAATTCATGTTAATGGTCTAACACTAATGTTCATAAATTAACACTTGGTGTTATATTACAAATGTTTGTAATATAACACCAAGTGTTAATTTATGAACATTAGTGTTAGAAAAATTAACATTAGTATCCGCGTAGGCCTACTTTGCGTATATTTTTTCGGTTCCGTAATCAAGGATCATAACAACAACAGAGCAATAGTCTGACGATCGCCGTGAGGCGTGAAACTACTAGTTACTAAATGCTGAATATTATTTAGCCAAAATTGTTTTATTAGAAGTACTAGTATATATATCAGTGGATAATCACATTTACTTTCCATCAAAATCTGAAATGACAGTAATTGAGTAATATAGCATTAATATCACTCCGTATAAATCTATACACATGTCAGATTTAATAATTCTGTACCACTGAAGTACATTCGATTTGTTTCTGTGATATGTTATGGTATTATATCAAATGTACTTTTACATATTCAAATTTGTTTTGAAATACAATCTTAAGAGATCACATTAAAGGCATAATGACAACACAAAGAGAACAACTGTAACATATTTCAATAAAATTAGTTTAGTGAAAAGCTAACTCAGATGCTCATGATTTCCATTTCGCGGACAAACTTAATCATGTTAATTTTAATTCATTTTGCCTAAATGGTCATATTTTAACAATGTAAGATGCTATACTTTCACGATTTTGTCTGCGAAAATTGTCAAACTATTGACTATAATATAAGCAGGTTTCTATCCCTGCTATAAAACAATGGTTCAAAGTTGGGTCCCGTTTTTATTGGGACACCCTGTATTTACGAAATAATTTGCATAAAGTATGACGATAAACTGCAGTCACTGGTTACAGTTTTGCTATCAACTTCCAAAGGTCTTTTGGGGACAGCTGATCAAACATGTCAAATATTATAATAATTATCAGTGGAATCCCTTTGAAACAAGTTTTTGCTACAAACATGCTAAAATGTAGCCAAAACCCGATTCTGATACGTGCTTTTTCACTCAAAGACCCAAATGCAAGGTAAATTCCGGGGGTAAATTCCATTTGAAAAACGTAATTAAAACCTGAGGCATTCCGATGCGTGCTTTTTCACTCAAAGACCCAAATCAAGGTGAATTCTATACTTGAAGAGCAAATTAGTTTTAAAATATCTTAAGTTAGTAACACACCTGTTTCGCCTAAACACGTTAATTCCTTGTTTTTCACATAAAGACTCTTAATATTTGTACATATTTGTTTTGATCCAATAGTTCCTTGAATTAAAATACAAAAAATAATGTTCTAACTACATTTTTTCTATGAACATTGGATTATTATTGTTGTTTTTGTTTTTGTTTGTGAGTCTTGTACCTGTTCTTGTAAGTCATGTTTATGGGCCTTGTGTGTATAGTTGTGTCGCTTGTTCGTGTCCCGGTTCGTGTTTCCCTTTTGCACCATACTCAAGGAGTTGAACGAAGGAAAACCAGCTTTTGAGTGGAAAACACTCTAAAATGAAAGAAAGTACATTTTTTAGGCGATATCATGAATATTCACTCTTTTGAGAGTATACAGACTACTTTTTTCAATCCATTAAAAGTGACATTTTCCACTCTTTCCACTCGGTGTACATTTAGAGAGTTATTGTATTTTGATGATGTTGTGCAATAAAGGTAATAAACTAACACTATTGTTGTTCCCGCGTTAATTGTGAGTTCAAAAAGCTCTGGATGGACTAAAACCAGCATCCCTGGAACATCCTATCTAAGGAAACAGCCGCCCTCAAGCTGCAGCTTGGCAAAAAGAGGCTGCGTCGTTTCAGGAGGAGATTGGACCCTGACTTTGAAACGATAGCATTCATTTCAGGCCTGACGTAGGAAATTGGCGTGTGGCAAATGGCAGAGGACATACATATTCTTTTCTCATGATAATTGCTGGAATATAAACGCAGTTGCCAAGAAAGTCATCAAATTTTGTGCCAGAAACTCGCAATTTCATCATCGTCATCACCTACGCCATCCTTTGCATATCTATACCTATCTTTTGTTATCTAAATATCTCAACAAAAGATATTGAAAGATTGGGTGCAAAATAAGGTGTATATTGGTGTATTTTACAACAATTTTGGGCGCTTTGAGCCCATGATAAGGTGGTGGGAATCTATTTCTACATGTACATGTACAAAATAAGTCAGCTACGCCATTGCGATTTTTTTCCTTAAATACCCTTTATATTTCTAAGGGTGTGACCCAAAGGAATAAAGCCTGGAATTACTTTTTTATTGGAGTTCTCAAGATATTTTGGATCAATAATTGGAATATTACTAGTTTGAGGATTGTTTGGAGCCAAACATAGAGATAAATCAAAGGTAAGTTTGATGAAAAATTGGTGAAGTTAGTCAAGTGTTTTTGCCTGTCTGTGTGTGGACGTGTGTACACTGATTGTCGAATGCGCAATCAAGTGCCATCTTCATTTCAAACACGTATCATGTTTGTTAAAAGTCTAAAATTATTGATTATAAGTAATATTATCATGATTATTTGTAATTTAAACCAAAACAATTGCATTTTTATTCTTCAATATCTACACAATTCAATATTTTTGATATGAATTTTGATTCAAAGACCAACTTTGTGCTCTTTGAATATTATGCTTGACATGGTTAATTTTCAATACAAATTGCGATATTATCACGATTGTAAATATTTTTATCCAACATTTATGACTCAAAAATAATCCTCTTATCCATCTAGCAAATCCTGGGAGCACAATTTAAAGCTTTAATCTTTAAATATATTTATATCATTAATGCAATGTTGTGGAAATAAGAAAACATTTTCAGGGATGACCTTTGATATTATTTTCCGGGTCTTTTTTTGGCTCGATTTCCGTCCGATACCAATTCAGTATGGCTGTATGCATGCTGGGCATTGCTAAAAACTCATCAAATTGATAATTTTCTGGCAAAATTTTTTTTTTTATTAAACTAGACAAGTTTGTGAACATTGAAAGACATTTGTTGTGGATAATTATTTGAAATATTGTCATGAAAACGGAAAAAATTGAAATGTTTTGATAACAAAAAATATCTCGATTGCACATGACTTCCGAATAGTTTGGGATACCCAAGCATCCGTTTGGCTTCTTCCGTTGCCATGGAAGTGGTATCACTATTTGGCACAATAGGACATATTAACAGGACTATCCTGGAGTTCTGTGATTCCGAGATAAGAGACGTCCCGTGTCATATTTTTTGCTCATCAAGTTATAAATTTATTATTTTTACAAACGCAATAAGTAAAAAATTTACACAGTATCATAAGGTAAATAGTGTGGGTTATATTGGTATTGGCTGACACGATATCTTGCTTCATGCTATATACGATGCCATTAAACTTATGAACTATTAATTTATTAATTTTTCTCGATGAAGTTCTGTTATTTTTTTAATTTTAATATTATTATAAAATCACAGACATAAAATATAGCGGTATTTATTAAATAAATAATGTCATGTGTATTTTCTTAGTCAACCATATGATTTTTCAATTAAAAGTATTGTGTGACAAAAATAGCGCGCCACAAGAATATAATATGACAATGAAAATGGTTTGCGCATGCGCATATAAGTCAATATCTTTATTAATTGTTGTCGGAAAAGTATAATGTTTCATTTCGCATATATATTGGTGTCATCGCGGAAAAGAAATTAAATATTGTTTGGTATATACCACGAAACGCTAATGTTGGTACATGTACGTTGGCCATTATGAAAACATAAATATATCTGGTTTGCATTTATATAAATGATATATTTATAAATTTGTATTAATTATCTATTAATTTATTTATAGTTAATTTTTGCTTGTTTATATTTTATGTATATTCATTTATTAATTTCATTCGAGTTAGGCCCACATGCCGGATGCAAACGATTAGATAAAAAAATTTAGAATAAAATAGTTTTCTATGTTCGAAAAATATATGCATTCATATTTTCCTTCTGTATCTAAATTGGATTGAACATCGTATACCAGAAACACTAGATTTAAAGTTGTTTTTTTAATAATGATATTAATTATTAACTCATTACATCTTCTTTAAATTAGTAACGTAAATGCATATTTGTGCATCAGTCTATTTGCATTGCAATGCTGTAAATTAATAACAAAATTAATGTAATGTATATTTGATTAGACACTAGGGAAGAACAAGGTAAACATATAAACATGGTAAATACTACAGCCCTGAGCCCCAACTCGTGCATCACATCTGAATCATCATTGATAAAATATCATTTTGTGTCTACTGTCTATGCAATTATATCATTACACAGGCCCATAATATATCTATTTTCTGTAAGATAGGGAAGACCTGGTAGAAATGACACTTAGAAATTAAGTGAACACATGTGGCCATATCAGTATCAGACCATGATAAGCATGCATATATGATAAGAATTAGCTGCAAATAATTATGGTATACCCTTAATTATACTTTGTAAATAACGAATTAGGTATTATTTGCCGGTTTACACATAATACGAATCATTTAAACACCATTAAGGGAAGGGGTATGAACGTTTGGACAGTATTTATTGTGGGCCATTAGAGCACATCAGACATATCGAATTGCATTCTGAATACGAAGAATGTCCTTCTGATATCAAATAATTTTGATTTTTGGGCAAATCATTAAAAATTGATATTTTTGATATTTAAGAGTACTTGAAGTAAACTTTATAAATCTGATGATTTATACTTAAAGTGTATGTAGGTGGGATGAAAAGCCGACGATCAATTGAAAATTTTGACCTTTCGTATTGAAGATATGGATTTTCCCCCAAAACACCAATGTAAAAGGTCAAAATTTTCAATTGATCGTCGGCTTTTCCTCCCAGCTACATACACTTTAAGAATATATCATTAGATTTATAAAATTTATTTCGAGGACTGTTATATATCAAAAATTTGAAAAATATCAAATTTTAATAATTTGTCATAAAATTTGTATTATATCGTGAATTTCAAAAATGAAAATTATTTGATATCAGAAAGACATGCTTCGTATTCAGAATGCAATTCGATACGTCTGAGGTGCTCTCATGTCCCAAAAAATACTGTCGAAACGCCATAAAGGCTCATTCTAGATCCCTTAATTCGGGAAACGAAAAAGCGGTAGGCCTATGTGCTTTGGTTCACGATGAAGTGCCTGATTCCCAGGGCTTGATTGTTCAAAATGATGTGAAAATGTTTAAAAAGTTGCAGCCCTTTAAAATATCAAGTTGATTTTATATGGCGGCTTTAATATAGGGTCAAGCGTAAAGGGATAAAAATGAATAAAAGGATCACGGTTTTCATAATGAAACGTTTTAATTGAAATGTTTAGTATACTCATGAACAACTGAAATAAAACGAGTTATTTTAATACTGCTACCATGGCAACGCAGTACGTTTGTTATTAATATAGGTATTTAAACCCCCCAAATAAGGCTTCATTTCATAACCAGAATAAAATGTCTGGGTTTTATATCCCGAATTCAGATTTTATTTGAACCTTGAAGTTATTGTGAGCACAAAACTTTTGCATGTAAATATGTGCCCACACATTTACTTTATACCAATGCCAATGGACCATGAAATTGAAAATAGCAGAGGGCAGTACGAGTAAGCGACCCGGTAAGCGACATTGTGGAATGAAATTAAACTACGTGAGTTCATACTTCAGTCGTCGCGAGATCAAGGAAAGACCTATTTCATTAGTTTATTTTTCTGTTCTGTTGTACTAAAGCGACTTTATGGGGCAAACTTTATGTACTTTGCTTTATAGTGGGTTGCTTTACTTCACGGGCTTTCAAGCTGGGTGAGGAAAATTGAACTTTTGGTGAAAAGAAATAAAAGAATTCCTTTACCTAATTGGCTCATCAATACCCGTCAATTTTTGAATGTGCAAGTTCAAAAGTCAGGTTTATTTTTCATGCACTGTCGTTTCGGAATCCAATAGCTTGTATTTAAAATACGATTCAAGTGATGAGGCCTAAATGCACTTGAATAGATGTATGGCATGTATGGCATTAACATGAATGAACGAGTGAATGAATGAACGAAAGAACAAACGAATGAATGAAAAGAATGAAGAAAGAATAATGAATGAATGAATTAACAAAGTGAACAAAATAATGAGTGAACGAATGAACAACTGAATGAACGAGTGAATGTGTGAACGAATAAAAGAATGGGTGGACCTGGGGGTGGACTAATGACTGACTGACTGACTGACTGAATGAATGACTGAATGAATGAATGAATGAATGAATGAATGAATGAATGGATGAATGAATGAAAAACGAACGAACGATCAACGAACAGACAAACGAATGAACGAACGAACGACCGAATGTAAAGGTTGAACTCTTGCATTAGGCCCTATATGAAAGTGCACTCAATGACAACATGCATGGCGCAGGTCTTGTGTCATGTGGAAGAGATTAGGGCAGTACAATTACCTTTTAAATTTCTCCCTGGAATAAGAAATTTAGTTGTAATGATTTTGTGATGAATGAGGTCTTACTAGTTAATGTCCATGGGATTTGATATGGTGTTGGGACAATGTAATGGTGTTTTCCTAAGTTGGTTTGACATTTTTTCTACACCTTAAAAATAGAAACAAACCAAAAACACAGAGAAAATTCTTTGTAACCCAATTATGTGTAAAAATAGCACGTACTCTTTTGAGTGAAAAATTCACTCTCCCAAACAGTAAGAAGAGTGAAAATCACTCTAAAAGAGTGAAATACACTCCTAAAAGAGTGGAAATCAGTATTTCAAGGTAAGGGACATTACTCGAAAAAGAGCAATGTCCCTTAATATATCATAAAGAAAGGTTTCCACTCTTTTAGGAGTGGTTTCACTCTTTTAGGAGTGATTTTCACTATTTTACATTAAGAGAGTATGCTCACTGTGCTGCATGTGACTTTATGGGGGCAAACTTTATGTACTTTGCTTTATAGTGGGTTGCTTTACTTCACGGGCTTTCAAGCTGGGTGAGGAAAATTGAACTTTTGGTGAAGAAATAAAAGAATTCCTTTACCTAATTGGCTCATCAATACCCGTCAATTTTTGAATGTGCAAGTTCAAAAGTCAGGTTTATTTTTCATGCACTGTCGTTTCGGAATCCAATAGCTTGTATTTAAAATACGATTCAAGTGATGAGGCCTAAATGCACTTGAATAGATGTATGGCATGTATGGCATTAACATGAATGAACGAGTGAATGAATGAACGAAAGAACAAACGAATGAATGAAAAGAATGAAGAAAGAATAATGAATGAATGAATTAACAAAGTGAACAAAATAATGAGTGAACGAATGAACAACTGAATGAACGAGTGAATGTGTGAACGAATAAAAGAATGGGTGGACCCGGGGGGTGGACTAATGACTGACTGACTGACTGACTGAATGAATGACTGAATGAATGAATGAATGAATGAATGAATGAATGGATGAATGAATGAAAAACGAACGAACGATCAACGAACAGACAAACGAATGAACGAACGAACGACCGAATGTAAAGGTTGAACTCTTGCATTAGGCCCTATATGAAAGTGCACTCAATGACAACATGCATGGCGCAGGTCTTGTGTCATGTGGAAGAGATTAGGGCAGTACAATTACCTTTTAAATTTCTCCCTGGAATAAGAAATTTAGTTGTAATGATTTTGTGATGAATGAGGTCTTACTAGTTAATGTCCATGGGATTTGATATGGTGTTGGGACAATGTAATGGTGTTTTCCTAAGTTGGTTTGACATTTTTTCTACACCTTAAAAATAGAAACAAACCAAAAACACAGAGAAAATTCTTTGTAACCCAATTATGTGTAAAAATAGCACGTACTCTTTTGAGTGAAAAATTCACTCTCCCAAACAGTAAGAAGAGTGAAAATCACTCTAAAAGAGTGAAATACACTCCTAAAAGAGTGGAAATCAGTATTTCAAGGTAAGGAACATGAAAAAAAAAAGAGCAATGTCCCTTAATATATCATAAAGAAAGGTTTCCACTCTTTTAGGAGTGGTTTCACTCTTTTAGGAGTGATTTTCACTATTTTACATTAAGAGAGTATGCTCACTGTGCTGCATGTGCTGCATGGTATGGTATATAGACAAAAGATCGTTTTAGAATGACCAAAAAGGCCACAAAAAAGGCATTGATTATTAACATTAATCTGTTAATAAATCCAAACCAAAAGAACCATGAAATTTGCTGATGTAAAGAGAGAAAAAAAACACCGCGAAACAAAATTATTTATGATGAAATGTTACGAGTGATTTCCTTTTATTTTCTGTGTTAAATTTTACTTGAGCATCTTTTATGACCAGATGCATAGTACATAATCAAGTACATTACTATTTGTTTTTGAAAATTCCAATAAATAGCAAACAAAATGTTAAAAATATCAGGCAAGAAGCTGAATGAATGTATTCAACTCGAAAATAATTAGATGCATACCATCAACATGAGGCTGCCCCTGTTTTACGTATTCAAGGGATTACACGAATTAACTCCAGGGCAAAAGGGATGATACTGTTTTATCATTTTAGTGGAATCATGCGTGCTATTTATCAAATGGAAATCTTTAATCTTCCCTCAGAGAAGAGAGACACGGCCATCTATGGACCATAAGAGCCACATCCCAATGGCATAGTCCAATAACCTCAATTACATAATCATAGTGCAAAATTTGACCTCAAGTTGTAGAGTATGAATGTACAAATGTATTTGGGTTAACGAACTGTGCCGTAAAAGTTGAGCATGTTGTGGATTTCAGTGACACGACCATGTCTGAAACAAAAACATGCATGAAAAGAGGCGCGAGCGAGCATTGGGATATTCCAGTTGAAATCCTTACGCCCCCTATAGAAGACGTGACCTTAATCGTCAAAACAGGGTGTGTGAAATTCAAATTGGGTTACCAGATTGGATGATTCCATTTGAAATCAATACCCATGTGTTGGACATTAAGGTCATGTCTTCCATATGGGTGTAAAGATTTTAAATGGAATGGCCCATTGTCGCTTTACAGACGGAGAGGCACTTCGTGTTTTACCAGCCGAACGCTTTTAAAACAAAATAATTTTAACCCACTACTGCGATGCGCTGATCGCTATGGAGCCAAATCACAGATTTGCGGGGGAAAAATCAGAATTTTAAACCACGAATTGAACATTTGCAACCATGCAAAGGTTAGGAATGGCGGTTCTTTTACAAGTATGTTCTCACTTTGTATTATTTTCTGCCTAATCCATATTACTGATGCGTTTGACAATAACACAGCTGATATGCATCTTGGGCGTACTGCCCTTTACTCATCCACTCTCAATAAACCACCTCCTTGCGATTATTTGTCATCTTTTAATAACAAATGTGTCAAAACGCGGCAAAATAAACTAGACATTCCGATTCTTGCATGCAGTATCATGAAAATGAATATATCGAAATTAAAAAAAATGAATAAAGGCGTTGGTGTAAAAAAATCCTGAAATTAACTATGGAACAAATGCGCTGCATGCAATTGGGACGAAAAAAAATCATGGCTATTTCTGAAATTGTATATTCCTGGTGTTGAAACAAGCAGTGGTCTTTAAGATGAACCAAATATAGACAGAAGAAGCACTTTGTTAATTAAATCTGTAGGAATTAGGTACTGGCATGTTTGCGTGTCAACTCTGCTGGGAATTTATAGGTTACAAACTAATTTGATCATTCAAGTCATGCATGTAAAAAGGAGGTTTTATTTAATTACAAGTTATTTGATTTAAGTGCTAGGAGTCAAAACACACATCTTCACAAGACATTGGTTTAGGATGTTTTCTCTATACACTCTTAGGGTTCCAAATAGAAACTAAAAAAAATTGAAAGGTTCTTAAGGGGTGGGGTATGAACGTTTGGACAGTGTTTATTGTGGGACATTAGAGCACATCAGACATATCGAATTGCATTCTGAATACGAAGAATGGCCTTCTGATATCAAATAATTTTGATTTTTGAAATTCGCAATGTAATACACATTTTATGGCAAATCATTAAAATTGATATTTTTGATATTTAACAGTACTCGAAGTAAACTTTATAAATCTGATGATTTCTACCTAAAGTGTATGTAGGTGTGATGAAAAGCCGACGATCAATTGAAAAATTTTGACCTTTCGTATTGAAGATATGGATTTTTCCCAAAACACCAAAAAAAATTAGGTCTTTTGGGGAAAAATCCATATCTTCAATATGAAAGGTCAAAATTTTCAATTGATCGTCGGCTTTTCCTCCCAGCTACATACACTTTAAGACTATATCATTAAATTTATAAAATTTACTTCGAGGACTGTTATATCTCCAAATGTGAAAAATATCAAATTTTAATAATTTGTCATAAAATTTGTATTATATCGTGAATTTCATAAAATGAAAATTATTTGATATCAGAAAGACATTCTTCGTATTCAGAATGCAATTCGATAGGTCTGATGTGCTCTCATGTCCCACAAAAAATGCTGTCGAGACGCTCAAAACGCTCATTCCAGTTCCCTTAAGATGTCCTGTATCATATTGTATGTATATCACCTAAAGCAGTTCACAAAATACTAAAAAGGTTCTGTTAAAGGCCAGAAAGAACTATTTTGGAGTTTCTTGGAATTTCCGAGGACCCCTATAGGACCGTTTTATATAGGAGTGTATCTACATTTGATTAAACCTATTGACACCAAAATGCATCATTCGCGATTTCTATACATTTCTAGATCCTACCTGTTATGTTGGGCGTTCCAATAGGCTAAAATTTCCGTGTCTTTGAGCAATATGATTTCAAGACACAGTGTATACATGTGTAGTTGATTTTCATGCATGCCACAATATTAAATATGACATATTTAATTGGTCAAGTTAAATGTAATTGATAACTCCTTAAAAACCGACCTTAAACCGAAATATATTTTCATATGTCGGTTTTTAAGAGGAGTTATCAATTACGCCCTGCATTGTGTATACATCTTATACATCTGTAGCGTGGTCAAGTTTAGCGGATGAATTGTTTCAGGGATGAATTTGGTTAGCCAAATCTATAATAAGACACATGTTAATCATCATTTTATTGTATAAGCCATTTTTTACGAATAATAAATGCATTTCGTTTTAAAATTGTGTTAGTTCTTAATGATACAAATTTTTCAAACCATTTGACTAACAAGAAAGTATTGATTTACAATTTATATTTGATCACATCTTCCAGATATACGAATGATGAAAAAGATTTATGATCTTCATCGTCTTAAAATTAATCATGGTATACTCAGTGATTATTTCTCTTCAAAACCCTTTGACCAACAGACAAATATATAATTTAAGATACAAAAATGGACAACGGGAAATCCACACACCCCTTTAGGATTGTTTCTGGACGGAGGTCGGGTGAAAAACGAAATTACGTTTACATGACTTTGTCGAAATTCGTCGTGTGACAAGAATGAGTGTATAGATGACTAGGGGGAAGCTTACTTATTTGTGTCTTCTAGTTATCCATCCCTGAATAACGAAATTCAACAATATTCAATATCCAAAGCAATATCCTCACTACAACGGCCCCCAAAACAGAACTCCCACCCCACATAATCGCAAATTGACACGAAAGCTTCATTCCATGAAGCATTTCTCTCGTATTTGATCATCTTCTACTCTTCCCTAAAAAGATCATTATAATACCAAATCTAATCACCATGGAATTCACCATATCCCGTCCAGCTCACATTGGGCGCCACATTCCTTTTTTAAAGGAATTTTTATTAATAAACACCATGACGGGAATTCACCATATCACGTCCAGCTCACATTGGGCGCCCTATTCCTTTTTTAAAGGAATTTTTATTAATAATCTTCTACTACCGGGTACGAGCGTATAAAGGAGGAGTGAATTTCAAATGGGGTTACCTGAATGGATGACTTCGTCTCCATTTAAAATATAGGCCTGTGTTGGAGATGAATTTCAACTGGACATGCTGGAAGTGCCCAAAGTTGCTCATTACATTTATCATAGGCTACCTTAGATCATAAATATAATTCAAGAAACAAAATTTTAAAATGAATATAAATAAATATACTATATTTTGTTCTGCTATCTGTGTAGCATAGACCTGTAAACAAAATAAATTTGCATGAACACATCATGGCATTTGATAAAAAAAAAACTGTGCCAGGTGCCTCTTGTCATGCTTGTAATGAAACCAACATATTCATGGTAAGTGTGAATTGATACCGTCGTCAACAGCATGGTCAAGAGGCACCCGGCATCGAATTTTCAATTAATGTACTATTTTTTCTCTCGATCACACTTTAATGCATTATTTTTTTGCTCGATCACATTAGAATTTCTGAAAGTAATGAACAGCTATATAATTAGCCATTTGTAGCACATTGTAGGCTATTTATGTATTTTAATTTGCGCATTTTGTGATTCTTTAGACCCTTTTATATGGTTTAATAAATAAAGTTTATTGTATAAATTTAACCATAGAAAACACATTGCAAGCTTTAAAATACGAATTTTTATTCCCGATCACAGCTGACATTGAATTATCACGACAAATATTTGGTTTTACATTTTTTAAAGAAAATTAAACACTAAAGCGCTATTTACATGGAGACTTTACCCTTGCCTACATAATAACCATAAATTTTATTTTGATGGATGACTTGCCCTGGCGATGCAATTTACATGGGGACATAGAGTCCAGCAATTGTGACCTCAATCAACTATATCTGGGGCCCCCCTATGTGACCTATAAAACCATAACCAGGTAAATACATAACAAAAGTGTGTAAAAGCCATCAACATTCCAGAGAAACTCTCAGGAGAGTGTAGTACTGTCTTGAAAAAATAGCCCCGGTTCTATTTTGAGGAAACTATGAAAGGTCAGAGGTCCAGGGTATTGCCTGGCAAAATTACCAATATACACGAGGACTTTCCCTTGCTGGAAATAAATTTCCAGCAATAGAGTCTCCATGTAAACTGTGCATAAGATGATCGTTCATGGTCATCTCTTCCTTTAACGATTTTGAATAAGCTCGGTCGCCACTTAGATTATTAAAAGCTTGAATTGAAAACAGTCCTCATCTGAACTAAGTGTCTGGCGACGAAAGAAGCGTAATGATGCATCAATTCGGTGTCAAAGAGCAAATAGTTTTACCTCGCCTCAAAGACGGTTATTTTGTGCCCAATTTTATGTCAGAATTCCGTACAATCACTTCATTGTATGACTTGATTTTTTGTCAAATTTTGTAAAGCAATTTTGATAACTTTATGTAGAAATAAGGGTTTTTGAAAAGTTTGATATTTGTATAATTCACTTGTATTATAATCACCGGAAAATATATAAAGGCAAAGATTATGGCTAAAGGAGCCTCTTCTGCATGCCAGATGAGCAACGATATGCATATTTACGTGTGTGAAGTGTTAGTTCACATCATACAATGACTCAGTTTTGGATTTCTCATTAACATTCCTATAGGCGTTTGCTGATAATTATTCGCTGAGCTGAAAAGAGCAAAAATGTTCTTGTATTTCTTGGGGAAATATTATAGAGAAATCAGAGAATTAAAGTAAATATTATGTATATTTGGTATGCGGTATTATCAGTAGAGAGAGCAAAGAAGTGCAACCAAAGAGTATCTAATAAAACAGCTGCAGAGAGCAATTTATAAAGTACTTCAATCACATGACAAAATAAAATTACAAAAAAAAGTAATGAAATTTGGAAAGCGTTTATGAATACATAATAATTTTCCCCGCATCAGTTTACTTTCAGAAGATTGACACTGTCTTTTGTGTGTTGTTTTCAGCCGTAGGCAATGACTTGGTGATATATTAACTCAATGTATGTCAGCACAGATATTGGAACACAATATCTGTTGTGATGTGCCCTGAGTAATTTGATTTAATTTAATTATTTAACTTTGTTTACAAGCTGAAAGTATTTCATGAGATGGGAAACCCCCTTGTACGTGCAAGATAATGGTGTGGAAAGTCGTTTTGGAATTCCCCAAATTATTGTAAACAAAGTCAGAGCTATGTTTGGAACTTGGAAAGCCCCAGTTCATTATTGAAACAACAAGAAAAACCCCCAGGAAGTGATGTAATGTGAATGTGTATAATTAATCTTGGGAAATCCCAAGATTGCAGCAATGTTGTGAAAATGTGATTGAAGTAATGGTTTATTAATAGATGATGGTTTTTTGGCATGAGTACTGATATAAAAAGCTGGAGGTTTTTGTTGGGACTTTACAGAATGTCATGTGAGATTGAAAACTCCACATGTGTGTGATGGTCTTCGTGCTTCAAAAAAGAAGTACATTTTAACCAGTTTATATAGCCAATAATTGAGCTAATTTTAATACAGCAACGAAGAAGACAGCGAGCACACAAAAGTGCTCTTCCTCATCAAAGGATTAAAAGTTCTTCTGTCAAATTGCTGGAGTTTGCTGGGTTTGTGAAGGCCACGCATCTGTCAAAAAACAGCGGAGCTGTGTTAAAGAAACCTGTTTCCTGGAAAAAGAGTGATTGGTGAAAGAAACGCCATTTTTGGAGAAAGCAGCGCAAAGAGATATTGCGGAGAAAGCAGCGCAAGGAGATATATTTGTGGAGATAGCAGCGCAAAGGAGATTGGAGGAAGCATCATCATTTTCGTATGAGGATTTTATGTGCAAGGATTTATAAATGCAAGTGTACGATGGACTTCGCTGATTTTTGCAGAACAAGTGAATAAGGATATATTACATCAGTCGTCCAGAACATTGCAAGAACTCTAGAATCACCAACAAGAAGACCGCTGGTTAAGTACCGATATAATAAAACTGATTGTGTGATTTTATTGTAATTGTTGTTATATGTACCAAGCATACTCTATTTTCAATTAAAGACTTAGGTTTGTTAGCTTAAAATCAAACAGTGTATTTGTGTTGTGCATTTGTGTGAGTTCGGGTAAAAGGTGATTTTGGCCTTGAGTCAAGTACGACTCGTAACAAAAATTGGGGGCTCGTCCGGGAAAATACACTGTAAAAAAGTTGACATTCATTTACTGAGTCTTAAAAGTGAAAGTACAGTATGGCAGAGTTCAAAGCTGAAGAGTTTCTTGAAACTATAGATTGGGAGAAATTTGATAAGTTGAAGAAGCCTGATTTATTAGCACTTGCCAAACATTATGACTTGAAAGTAAAGCAAACTACAAGAAGACAAATAATCAAAAATGTCTTGATTGAGGTTTTAGTTGATGAAGAGTATTTTGATGAATCCATTTTGGGCAAGAGAAAAGAGGTCGAAACTGAAATCGGTGGGGACTCTGCAGTTAAATTGAAAGAGTTGGAAATTCAATTAGAACTGAGGAAAATAGAAATGGACCAAAAAGAAAAACTGGAAATGATCAAGTTAGAGAATGAAAATAAAGAAAAACAAGAAAGGCTAGATATGGAAAAACAGAAAATGTTTATTGAAGAAAAGGAAAAGGTGGCAAAATTGGAACTTGAGAAACAGAAAATGGCAATGGAAGACAAAGCGCGCCATGAAAAGATGGCGCTGGAAGCACAAAAAAAAAAAAAAGAAATTGAGTTTGAACAAGAGAAGTTAGCAAAACTAGGTGACAAATACTCATCAAGTTTCTCCTCAAAGTCAAAGTCAGGGTTTGATGTTACAGCTTGTAAAGCTTGTGCCTAAATTCAAAGAGAAAGAAGTTGACGAGTACTTTCAACATTTTGAAAAGGTAGCTACAAATTTGAAATGGCCTCCAGAGCATTGGACCCTACTGTTACAAAGTAGTTTTGTGGGGAAGGCCAGGAAACTTACTCAGCTCTACCAATAGAGAAGTGTAATGATTATGAAGAAGTTAAACAGGCAGTCCTTAAGGCCTATGAACTGGTGCCTGAAGCATACAGACAAAAGTTCAGAGATTCAAGAAAGCAAGCAGATCAAACCCATGTAGAATTTGCTAGAGTAAAAGAACAAATGTTTGACAGGTGGCTTGGGTCAAAAGAAGTCAAAGATGATTTCGGCCAACTTAAGCAATTAGTTCTTATAGAAGAGTTCAAGAAATGTGTCCACGTTGACATTAAAACCCATTTGGATGAAAGCGCTAGCAAAATTAAGACGCTAAACGAAGCGGCGACAATGGCGGACGACTATGGTTTAACTCACAAATTGAATGGGAGTAAATTTAGTCATAACAGAAGTTATTCAAACAGGTTCAGCCATAATCAACCTAGAGCAAATCAGGGTGGTACACAAGAAGTGAAACCTCAGTCTAATTCACAGCATAGTGCTGGTGGTAGAGGGACCCCAGGGAGTTCAGGTAACAGAGCAAAATTTGGGACTGAATTTAAAGCCAAAGTAACTTGTACTCATTGTAAGAGACCAGGGCATACGATGACCCAGTGTTATTTCTTAAAAGGCAGACAAGACGCACAAAAACAGCAGCAAACTGCTAGTAATACTGTGGGATGTGCAGTGTCACTTGAGTCAAAGAAAAAGTCAGTCAAATCAAGAAACAAGAATTCCCACAAAAGGGAGGTGAGACAGACAAGGTGTGTGAAGAATTTGAACCATTTGTGTTAGAGGGAGTAGTATCACTTGGTGAGAATGGTAGTCCAAAGCCCATCAAGATTGTGCGAGATACATGTTGTGCACGGTCTATGATTCTGGAAGGAACTTTGCCCTTTAATGAGGCTAGTTCAGCAGGTAATGCTTTGATCCAGGGTATTGGGATGGAAATAATTAGTGTACCTCTCCACAAAATTAACTTGACATCTGACTTGGTTTCTGGTCCTGCAACCATAGGAGTTAGACATGAATTGCCAGTCAAAGGAGTGTCCATGTTGCTAGGAAATGATTTGGCAGGGGGGAAGGTTTTTCCTGACCCAATAGTCACAGATAAGCCCTGTATACAGGATGATAATAGTGAGGAAGAGGAGATATTTCCTGCATGTGCAGTGACACGGGCAATGAGTAAGAGAGCCTCATTAGAAACAATTGAGGACAACCAAATTGATGACTTAGGCTACAATTTGGAAGACACATTTGTGTCAAAGTTGAATGAGAAAGAAGATAAACTTCCTTCTCCTGGGGATAAAAATACCCCTAAAGATGACACAGCCTCTGAGCATGAACAAATTGGGGAAACCATGAAAGACCCATTAAGTCATGACAAGCTAATTCTGGAGCAACAAAATGACCCAGAACTCAAAGAGATCAATCAAAGGGCATTGACCCTAGAAGAAGCAGAACAAAATTCTGTCTGTTTTTACAAACAAGATGATGTGCTAATGAGAAAATGGCGCCCCTTGATGTACCTGCCGATGAAGAGTGGAAGGTAGTGCACCAAATTGTGGTACCAAAAGTATACCACACTGAAGTAATTAACATAGCACATGACAGTCCAATGGCAGGGCATTTGGGTGTTAAGAAAACTCATGAAAGAATTCTGAGACATTTCTGGTGGCCCACTCTCAGAAAAGATGTTTCTGAATATTGCAAAACATGTCACATATGCCAAGTAGTAGGGAAGCCAAATCAGAAAATACCTCCTGCTCCATTAAAGCCAATTCCAGCCTTTGATGAACCATTTAGTAGGGTTATTATTGATTGTGTAGGCCCCTACCAAAGACTAAGTCAGGTAATCAATACCTTCTGACAATTATGTGCGCGTCAACACGCTTTCCTGAAGCCATACCCTTGAGAAATATTAAAGCAGTGACTATAGTGAAAGCTTTAACTAAGTTCTTCACATTTGTGGGGCTCCCCAAGTCCATACAGTCAGACCAAGGATCAAACTTTACTTCTGGAGTATTTCAGCAGGTCATGTATCAATTAGGTATAGAACAGTATACCTCAAGTGCTTACCATCCAGAATCACAAGGTGCACTAGAAAGGTTCCACCAAACATTGAAAAACATGATCAGGACATACTGTTTGGAATTTCAGAGGGACTGGGATGAGGGAGTACACTTGTTGTTGTTTGCTGCTAGGGAAGCTGTTCAGGAAACTTTAGGATTTAGTCCTTTTGAGTTAGTGTTTGGACACACAGTGCGCGGGCCCTTAAAGTTGTTGAAAGAAAAGTGGCTCAATGAGAAATCAGATATCAATTTATTGGATTATGTCTCCAATTTTAAGCATAGGCTTAACAGAGTAACTGATATCGCCAAAGAGAACTTGAAACAGGGTCAGGCCAAAATGAAACAATGGTATGATAAACATGCCAAAGAGAGAGTGTTCAAACCAGGTGACAAAGTTCTAGTACTGTTTCCAATTCCAGGACACCCATTACAAGCCAGATATCATGGCCCATGTGAGGTAGAGTCAAAAGTGGGTGAAGTAGATTATATTATCAAGACTCCTGGTAGACGCAAGAGCAGGCAGTTATGCCACATAAATATGCTCAAAGAGTATGTTGAAAGAAGTGACAGTGGCATTCCAAAACCTGTGTGTACAGTAAAACATGCTGATAATGTAGACAAACATGCCGATGTAGACAAAATTGCCAATGTAGACAAGAGTAAAGATGACAATTCTGATGTCACATTTGACCAGGATAAAGAGCTGGAGCACAAAGAGTATAATGTAAAATTGAACAATTCTGATGTGCTCACTAATTTAGACTCAAAGTTAGGTCATCTTTCTCAAGATCAACAAAGTCAAATTGCAAATTTGATTCACAAATTTGACAATATATTTCCTGATACGCCAAGTAGAACAAATGCTGCATTTCATGATGTAGATGTTGGTGATACAAAACCAATCAAGCAGCATCCTTATAGAGTCAATCCATTGAAAATGGAACATCTCAAAAATGAGATCAATTATATGCTAGACAATGATATCATAGAACCAACCAAGTAGTAGTGAGTGGAGTTCACCATGTATTCTTGTTCCCAAGCCTGATGGTTCATACCGATTGGTCGCAGACATGAGAGCTGCAAATGTTCATTCAAAGACAGACTCGTACCCAATTCCAAGAATTGATGATTGCATAGACAAAATTGGGAATGCAAAATTTGTTAGCAAATTTGATCTTTTGAAAGGGTACTGGCAGGTTCCACTCACAGACCGTGCCAAAGAGATTTCTGCTTTTTGTACACCATTTGGTCTTTACCAATACAAAGTTATGCCATTTGGGTTGAAAAACGCACCCGCAACATTTCAGAGAATGGTAAATCAAATTGTGACAGACATAGAGGGATGTGAAGCGTATGTAGATGATTTGATTGTTTACAGTCAAACTTGGGAACAACACATGGAACAACTCCATCAATTGTTTGAGAAGCTGTCTGAAGTACAGTTGACAGTCAATCTGGTAAAAAGTGAGTTTTGCCATGCCACAGTCACATACTTGGGATATGTTGTAGGTCAAGGTCAGGTGAAGCCTATCAAAGCCAAAGTTGAAGCAATTGAGCAATACCCCACACCTGTAAACAAGAAGGCACTCATGAGATTTCTAGGAATGGTTGGCTATTATAGAAAGTTCTGTCCAAACTTTTCAGAGATAGCAAGTCCTTTGACTGATTTGTTGAAGAAAGATGCAAAATTCATGTGGTCAGAACAGTGTGAAAATGCTTTTCACAAAGTCAAATCAATACTCATGAGTTCACCAGTACTTACTGCACCTGATTTTCAGAAGCAGTTCAAGTTGACTGTTGATGCCAGTGACATAGGCTGTGGAGGTGTTGTGATGCAAGAGGGTGAAGATCAAATAGATCACCCCATTTGATGAGCAACGATATGCATATTTACGTGTGTGAAGTGTTAGTTCACATCATACAATGTACTCAGTTTTGGATTTCTCATTAACATTCCTATAGGCGTTTGCTGATAATTATTCGCTGAGCTGAAAAGAGCAAAAATGTTCTTGTATTTCTTGGGGGAAATATTATAGAGAAATCAGAGAATTAAAGTAAATATTATGTATATTTGGTATGCGGTATTATCAGTAGAGAGAGCAAAGAAGTGCAACCAAAGAGTATCTAATAAAACAGCTGCAGAGAGCAATTTATAAAGTACTTCAATCACATGACAAAATAAAATTACGAAAAAAAGTAATGAAATTTGGAAAGCGTTTATGAATACATAATAATTTTCCCCGCATCAGTTTACTTTCAGAAGATTGACACTGTCTTTTGTGTGTTGTTTTCAGCCGTAGGCAATGTCTTGGTGCTATATTAACTCATTGTATGTCAGCACAGATATTGGAACACAATATCTGTTGTGATGTGCCCTGAGTAATTTGATTTAATTTAATTATTTAACTTTGTTTACAAGCTGAAAGTATTTCATGAGATGGGAAACCCCCTTGTACGTGCAAGATAATGGTGTGGAAAGTCGTTTTGGAATTCCCCAAATTATTGTAAACAAAGTCAGAGCTATGTTTGGAACTTGGAAAGCCCCAGTTCATTATTGCACCATCAGGAAAACCCCCAGGAAGTGATGTAATGTGAATGTGTATAATTAATCTTGGGAAATCCCAAGATTGCAGCAATGTTGTGAAAATGTGATTGAAGTAATGGTTTATTAATAGATGATGGTTTTTTTGGCATGAGTACTGATATAAAAAGCTGGAGGTTTTGTTGGGACTTTACAGAATGTCATGTGAGATTGAAAACTCCACATGTGTGTGATGGTCTTCGTGCTTCAAAAAAAGAAGTACATTTTAACCAGTTTATATAGCCAATAATTGAGCTAATTTTAATACAGCAACGAAGAAGACAGCGAGCACACAAAAGTGCTCTTCCTCATCAAAGGATTAAAAGTTCTTCTGTCAAATTGCTGGAGTTTGCTGGGTTTGTGAAGGCCACGCATCTGTCAAAAAAACAGCGGAGCTGTGTTAAAGAAACCTGTTCCCTGGAAAAAGAGTGATTGGTGAAAGAAACGCCATTTTTTGGAGAAAGCAGCGCAAAGAGATATTGCGGAGAAAGCAGCGCAAGGAGATATATTTGTGGAGATAGCAGCGCAAAGGAGATTGGAGGAAGCATCATCATTTTCGTATGAGGATTTTATGTGCAAGGATTTATAAATGCAAGTGTACGATGGACTTCGCTGATTTTTGCAGAACAAGTGAATAAGGATATATTACATCAGTCGTCCAGAACATTGCAAGAACTCTAGAATCACCAACAAAAAGACCGCTGGTTAAGTACCGATATAATAAAACTGATTGTGTGATTTTATTGTAATTGTTGTTATATGTACCAAGCATACTCTATTTTCAATTAAAGACTTAGGTTTGTTAGCTTAAAATCAAACAGTGTATTTGTGTTGTGCATTTGTGTGAGTTCGGGTAAAAGGTGATTTTGGCCTTGAGTCAAGTACGACTCGTAACACTGTAATGTCAGAATGATTTTCACTCTTTAGTGCACGCGACACGCTAAAAATTAAAACCCTCATCAAAATAAGGGCAGACCATTCCTGGAATTTTTCCAGTGGTTCTTAAGATCGATAATGCTATTGTCGGTACTTTAACAAAAACGGTAAAATATATACATTTACTATTTTGGAGTACATTGTGTATGATGCATTCATTCATAACGCCGTTTGATTTTAAGGATCTGCACTGATTTGGTTTTTGCTTTGCCATATTAAGGCATTCGCACTCGCACGTTTTGGTATAGTCATTGTGTACCTGACTTTTTACCTTTTTTCTTCTCATTTACTGACCCGAAGCAAAGTCACTGAGTTGGCACAGCAATTTTCTATTAATATTTTGGTATATGATGACTACACTTCATGTACATGTACGTAAATTAATATGCTAGTCAATTTATTCAATGACAAAACAAGTAGTGAGAAAAAAATATTCTATCCATTTTTTGAATTTAAAATTTAAATTCATTTTATATTAATTGGTTTATTTTAATTTAATTGGACATAGTAATTCTATTTTGAAAGACCGGCTATTTTCGACATAGTTTGACTCTCACATTCACTAAGTGAATATCTTGTGTAAATCTTCAAAGCCAATTCAAAAGTATTCTATTTATGTGTGCAATAATATAAATACACTATAAATAAAACTGACTATAATTAAATGAAATCATACCATGCATTGGTGTGATTTATACCATTCATCCAGCACGATTCTTAATGCATGTCCTATACCACATCAGATGCATCGTCATGAACGCTCATGTACAAAATGCACAACGGAAAATGAGAAGAAATAAATATCTTATATAATATACAATATTGCAACTTTGGCTGAAGTCAAAAATGAAATTCATGATTTATGATTGTAATCAGGAAAATAATTCCACCAAATCAGGAACTTCTACTACAGTGACAGACATGTTACCATTCATCACTGTTGTATTGAAACGGAAGCGTAGCATCCATGCTAACTTGTTACAACAATAACCCAGACCACTTTATACGTACCTTAATTTATCGTAATTTATTCTCGCCAATTATCTGTTTTGTCTTACCACATTTGAATAAAATATTAATTGATATCATAAAGCAGTTCTTACAGCTCAACTTATCAATGTCGATTCCATGAAAATAAGTTTACACGCCATATTTAAATGTCTATAATACTATAATAGAAGTGACCCCTTTTGTTGACAAAATTTGGGCACCAAATAAAGCACCATAAAACACCAAAAATAAGTTTGCAAAACACCTGAAATATTATTATGCAAATGATATTACAATCAGATGCTATTGTTATTTGCAAACCTACAAAGCCCCAAAGTTTGGATTTTGAGATATGTGGTGTCGTAGCTGCACCAACTTGGGCGAATTTTCCACCCAATTGATGCTGCATTACCAATCATAAAATGTGAACTAAAGCGGGCAGCCTTAATGCGATCTTCAACCCAAGGGGTACAGTACGACTTAAACCTCGACTCAGAAGGAAAGTTTTGAAATTTTATTTTGATGTTTATTTTAATACCACCTTTTTGTAAAACACTAATATAATTTTGAGGCATGCAGATCATTTCCTAATTATGCGCGTAGTACATTCACATGATAGCCAGCAAAGGTGCGCTGCCTCCGGTGAGAAATTTTGCCCCTGTCCCCCTCTGCCCCTCCCCCTGGCGGGATGCTGGTCGCCCTAATATTTAAAATTGTATGCCTTTTTGTACTTTTTAGCCCATTTTTGACAATTTTCGTCATATTGTCCTTTCTTGAAGTTGCTCTTTCCCACCTCGCCCCTCCCCCCACACTTCTAAAAAAGTCCTGGCTCCGCCACTGCATTCATTATTGTAGTTGCAGAGCCTTATTTTCAGTTCAAACCGAACGACGAGGGAATCGTTATAATTGAAGACCGAATTCAAAAGACTATAGTTTGCGTATGACGTTCTGTCAACCAGACTAAAAAATGCCGTATACTGCGCAGGCCAGCAACCAATCACGTCGCGCCTTTGCCCTGACGTCAGACGCAAACAAGTCATTTGAATTTGGTCTTCAATTTATATATATAGCTTGTAGAATGTCAAGGCAATATGAAGGAAATGAAAGAAATGGACGTTGAAACAATAATAAAATGAGTTAGTGTATTGCTGATGGGTAGAGACAGATAAGAAAGCGTTATACCGATACATATTAATTATAATTATTTGTAGTTGAAGATAGAAACGAATCCCTCGTAAACTCCAAGGAGGACTTGCTCAGCATGTCTAAATGTCGGGTTATATAAAGAGTATATAGAAAGAGTAACATTCAAAACACTTTTGAAAACTTGCTGGAAACATTCCTACTCTCTAAATTCAAAAGAGTGAAAAAGCAATCCTCCTTGGAGTGACTCTTCTTGTCAATATAAAAGATTGACATTTCAATCTACCAAGAGTGAAAATCACATTTTTTCTCCATACGAGTAAAATTTTCACTCTGCAAAGTGAAATTTCAATCTTTTTAGAATGAATTTCAATCTTTTCACAGAGTGTTCCCTCAGCATAATCCCTCTCGATTGAAGTTTATTGTTTATTAAATTTAAACACACTTCAATCGACTGTGCTGAGGGAACACTCTGTGAAAAGATTGAAAATTTCACTCTAAAAGATTGAAATTTCACTTTGCAGAGTGAAAATTTTACTCGTATGGAGGAAAATATGTGATTTTCACTCTTGGTAGATTGAAATGTCAATCTTTTCGATTGACACGAAGAGTCACTCCGAGGAGGATTGACTTTTTCACTCTTTTGAATTTAGAGAGTATGATGTTCTTCATGTGTTGACAACATAATTTGCAAAAATGTTTACCAAAACACATTTTGCAATAAAATTTTGACAACATTTTAAAAACGTTTTTGTACTTTTTTTATGATCCAGAAACACGTTCATAACATGGCAGTTTACGCTTTAGAAATGGGAAACATAGGAATGGGCCAGTTATGGGCAAACGTTGGCAATTGCAGATAATATATTTTTATTTTTCAAACCTATATGCTGCCGGAGACACATTGGATAGACATGATAGAGAATAAATCTCCATATAAGTCTCATATCTCTTAAATAAATAATTTTATGTCTGGTATTTACATTTATTTGATTAAACGTATTCAACATAATTAATTCTAGCATTCTTTCCCTGCAGTTCATATACATTTGTATGCTCATCTTTAAATCGTTTTTAAATCTACATGATACAGTTCTTGTAAATAATTAATTTTTGATTTCGTATTCTGTTGATTAGCTTACTGGTTTTAGCATAAATCATGCATAACACCAACGTAATTAATGGACGTTTCCAGTTGCAATCCGTACACCCCTATGAACGCGTATTGGTTTTGGTCAAAACATTTTAATATCATTTAATTGTCGTCATGAAAACGTTTTTGATTAAAAACAATTTTTAATTGTTTTTTAAAATGTTGTTTAAAAACAGCATTTTAAAATGTTGTCAAAGTGTTATTGTAAAAGTTTTGTTTAAAAATTTATAAAATATTTATTTCTCCAAAATATATTGTCACAATTAAATAACAGAATATTTTGCAGCTAGTGTTCTAAAATGTTTTGAATGAAACGTTTTATACCATATAGGCCTACCCTTTACATAACCCGACATTTAAACGTTTTCTGAAAAACCATTTGTGTTTGCTAAGGTTCCACACAGGTGGTGTAGATTTCAAATGGAGTCATACTCAGTAGGGATTATGGATTTCAACTGGAATAGCCCAATTTCATTTACGAAGGAGGGTAAACACCGAATGTATTATACTAAATCACCTCCCTGACATGATGTAATTTAATCTAAAATAAACATTAATATTTTCGAATTCCTCACTTACAAGTCACAAGCTTTGATGCGTTTAAAACAAAGAGAGTAAAAGTAATTTGCATATTAATTAGATGCGGTAGGCACACGCTCAGTTTAAAGTGAAATCACACTTTTTATAATGGTAAAGTACTAAATAGCTTCGCAGGTGTTAAAAGTAATCATCTACTGAATTCAATTATACAGTTGCACAGTTTTGTTCTATTAAAATTTAAAAATGTCTTTTTGCTGGTCATAATCTATTTTCATGCTTTCCGTTGAGCGATGTCGAAAATAAATTTCTTTATTTCTGATTAAGCCAATTCGTGATTTCTCTTGTGTTTTTGTGAACCTTACAGTATGAGTTAAACTTGATTCTTTGGAAGAAGACACATAGCAGTTCATCATGACGTCACAAAAAGGTACGTTTCATGCCAATAACTTTTAAAAATATTTCCCATTTCTGATTTTGTGTGTTCATTTCGGACTCAGACTTGGTCAAAGATGATTTTACCATGCTGAAGTGCACGTCGTCAAATGTCGTTTCTGCGGCACCATTAAAGCTATGATATCCTCTTTGAGACCCACTTTATACAATGAAGTCACGTATTTTACCATTCGAACATTAGAGAGGTTGCGATTTCCAAACGTACGTAACGTACGCACGTAAATCTATTCAAAATCCCGTCACACGAGAGTGACTTTGAAGATGCATACGGGAGTATGATACGTACGTTTGGAAATCACAACCTCTCTAATATTTATCATAGACGATCGCAGTTTGGAACACGCTTTTCAATACGGAATAAATGCTCACCTCATCGTGACATCATCCAAGCAGCAAAGCTCATTTCCCATTAAAAAAGCGTTATCCGACGAATCTGCAGTCGATTATTCTGTTAAGCATGAATAAACAGTTAACGAATTGTTGAATTCAGGCAGAAAAACTTCTGGCAAATTTGCCAAAGAAGGGTTCCAAATGAGTTACTTTCAAGCAGAATTCGCCGTAGTAGTGACGTAATAATCGGTTTAACTACCATAGCAATATAGATTAATACATTTTTTGAGTAGATCGCCCTGCACTACAAGCAGGTTGCACTAATCACCTGTGTTTGTCAGCAAACATATAGATTGAATACAATACCGCTCTTTTCGAAGATAATCTTACAGGTGCGAGTGATCAGCCTTTCTTTGACATCTTTGGTTCAATGCATAGGTACCACGTGAACGTTGTAGTGCAGGGCGATATATTCAAAATTATATTCATCTGTTGCTATGGCATTTAATCCGATTAATTACGTCACTTCTACGGCGAATTGTCTTTGCATTTTTAGGTCAACATGTGATGATAAGCTACCAATGGGACGTGCAAGATAGGATGCTACTCTTGAAAGATAAACTCCAGAGGGCGGGCTACAGAGTATGGATGGACGTAGACAAGATGGGTGAGTGAATTGAATTCTGAATATGAAGAGCTTCCTTCCAAACCATGTTAAGTCCACAACCCCATGTTTGTCATTTACTTGTGTGATACAATCACAATTACTTTGACAAGTTTGACATTAGCAACAATGAGTTGTACCATCAACAAGCCATTATTTACCACAACAATGCTGCTTAACAATATGCAGACTGTTGTTCTCATTTTGGGAACCAAAGGCCTCACACATCCATGCGTTGTATTGCATCCATCTGAAATTACTATACCTATAGCATCACAGCCCATTGCAATATCGCACAGGTAAATCAGAAACACGTGTTTGTGGACTGAATCAAGCTCTTCATATAATGAGGCGATCAATCCAATCAGTCGGAAGTCGGTAGTATTGATTTTCAGATACAGCCAAAGAAAGCAAATTGTTTCTTTGCTGTCATTTGTGTTGGAAACAACTGTTCATATCTTTAGAAATAAATTTTCAATTTCTACATGTTCTATGGGATTTTTTGCAAAATAATGCCACAGTCATACAGAAAACTGAAAATTGCCCAACTTCAGACTGATGTTGCTTGATCACACCACATAATGCTATTATGAAGATTGGAGAGGTTAGCATTCAGAAAGACTAATAATTTAATTTCTACATTGATTTTGTTCATTTGTTCACTTTTTCAGAGGGAAGTATTCTTCAGAGCATGGGCGAGGCTGTCGAAAATGCTGCCGTGGTGCTAATGTGCATATCAAGCAAATATCAGAACAGTATCAGTTGCAGAACAGGTAGGTTGGCTATAGTAAAAGTGAAATATATAATTTGCAGTCAGTTTCTAAAAGAGTATGCGTTAACTCCTATAACTGTTCCGTTTATCGTTCTGGTTGTAAAGATTAGGTCTCTTTTGAGTATGGAGCGAATGATGTAATCATGGTAGGCCCTACTCTTTAACAATTAGAAAGTACCAAAAGGTTGTCTCTCATATTTAGAAGAAAATCATATGTTCCATGTTCAAAGAAATATTTTTGGAAAAAATCCGTTGCTTAGAGTTTACCCACTTTTCGAGAAAAACGTGATTTTGTGGAACATTATCCCATAGAAGCGCGTGTTATAGACAAATTTGTAATTAATATTTCATAAGAATGGAATGACCAATAGCGTTGCCAATCACGGACTAGTTGGGCGTTACCATGGTCATTGTTATAAACGAAAATGACATTGACCCCAAAACTCACAAAATCGGTCAGTACACACTTTCCAATTTCCTTATTCAGAACAAAAAAAAATTTTATTGCCAAAAATGTTGATTTTATCAATTGCGGCATAAAAATGGGAATTTCGTTTTTTTTGTTTTTTTGTTTTTTCTCTTTAACGTTCCGGAAATAGAGAATATCTTGATTGATTATCGATTATCAATTATTGATTATCGATTATCAATCATCGATTATCGATTATTGATTGACACGACAACCCCTCCCCTCCCAGTAGACCCTTCGTAAGGGATCGAATTGACGTGTTTGAAAATCATTTCCGCATGATTTTGAATGAGAAAAATTGAGATTATCTTGATTGATAATCGATAATCGATTATTGATTTTTAATTGACGGGACAACCAAAACCACCACCCCCCCAACCAACCACCCCCACCCGGAATAGACCTTTCGTAAAGAGGCGACCCGACGGGTTTGCAAATCACTGCCCCCCATCATTTTAATCTTTTTTGAAAAGTAGACCTAATCTTGATTGATTAAGTATTGACTGAATATTGATCGATTAGGGCCTATCGATAAGCCATCAGTAAGCCCTCGAGTACCCCCCCGCCACACATACACACCCACATATACAGAGAGATAGACACAGGTTAACAGGCTGCCTTGCTCATAACAACGTGAATGATATAATGCGTACTATGTTAACAGTCTATTTTCACGTGTTTTATAAATTGGAGATGTTTACGTTCTAATTATTTCATATAAAATAAAAGTAAGTTTATTTGAACTTTTCATAAAATCAACCTTTTAGGCCACATGTCACAGGGGAAGTTGCCCAAAGGTGTCAAAATTCTCCAAAAATGTCCGAAATTTTGCAACATTTTTTAATGTTACGTAAAGTTCCCCAAAAGTGTGTGAGGTTGCTGACCTATTTGCGCTGCATTGGAAAATTTTTGACAATTTCATAGAATCCGCGCTCACTTTACGCAGCTTGCGCGGGAGTTGAAGCAATTTTGAGTAATTTTGAAAACTTTTGAGCATCTTTTCAGCAACTTTAAGCAATTTTGAGAAAATGTTAAGCAATTTTGTGAAATTTTGAATAACTTTACGCGATTTTGAGAAACTTAAAAAGCAACTTTGTGCAACTTACCTCAATTTCGAGGAAGTTTTAAGCAAGTTTTTGAAACTTTGAATAACTCTATACTATTTTGACAATTCTGGACCAATTTGGGCAACTTCCCCTGTGACATAGGGCCTTATAATCACTGAATAGATTCACCAGGTTTGTAGAAATTTCTTTTGCACAAAACCAGAATTTTACTCACGATTGACGGTTTTGTCAATCATGGTCGATAGTACGATAGACATCTTCAGAATGATGATGGTATAGATCCTCACCACTTCCGGTTTGCCGGATCAGGAGATTATCGTATAGGCCTACGTGACGTAAGTAGTGGGCCCCTCGTCCCTATTCATGACGCTTTTTCTGATCCAGACGGATTCCCTGCATGAGTTTGAATCACACTCCTTACAAAGGATTTTCGCATTGCATTGTTCCAGTTAATGACGTTATTTTTCGCGTGATCTGCTCACTGGGGATCTGCTATGGCCGATTTTGCATCTCATGTTGTTTCAAAATTATTTTCTAATTTCAGAGGCTGAATATGCATTTAAAAAGAACAGATCCATCATACCCTTAATGGCCGAGAACCACGACCCAACCGGTTGGTTAGGAGTGTTACTAGGGTCCCGCCTTTACTACCGTGTCGACACAGACGATCAATTGAACCAAAATTTTCCCGCGCTCATCCGGGCACTTGGGGACAAAGGTCGAATACTTGGACAACAGAATGGAAATTCTGAGGCTTTCACCGGAAGTGTTCGTGACATGGGTAAATGTTTTGTTATTTTTGTTTGAAGGACTGGTCTCTGACAATCACAACATTTTGCCTTATAGGCCCATGTTAGGAAAATTATTATCAAGCACGAGTCACATGGTTTTATTTTAAACAATCTCACACTGGGAATAAAAACAGCCGTCTCTCAACATGCGATATTCCAAAAAAATTCAAAAATATTCAAAAATATTCCTGAGCACAAATAACCATTACGTCATTGCACTAGAAAATTTTGGTGTGGGGATTTTGAATATCGCGTTTTGAGACCCGGCTGTTTTCGCCAGCCCATTCGGGGCTGGTACCTGTTTCAGGTTTGGGGTCAGTTTACTCAAGAGATTATATTTTAGTGGTATTGGAATGATTTTTTTTTTTACTTTTTGTGGTTAAATTTTTTAAAAATATTTTAATTCGATTTGTTAGGAAAAGTAAGTATGTTTTGCCGTTTCAACGAACGAAAACGAGTGAGTATTACCAAAGTTATGTTTGAACTAATTAATTATGACTTTAAAAGTTTAAAGGCCTAAATGTAACAATAATAGTTAATATATATAGCATCATATGGTCAGCAGAAGAAAATCTGACATCACCTATGATGTCATATCAGTGTCCTTGACCGGGGTCCTTACTCCTTGACCACTGAACAGCGTGATATCATGTTGATAACAGATCTATAGAATCAAAATCTTCATCATATCCCCGGATCATATCACAGATTCTCAACAATCTGCATATGGACCATATTGATGTGAAAGTAGTTATCTATCATATCCTGTGTCGTTTTATGGATAAAAATGACTCAAAATGTTATTGATGAAATGGTTGCTATCATAAACATCAGTTTTGTCTTTTCAACGGGAAAAATCCGATGCAAAATAAAGTTTTTAGGGCCTAGCTATAATATGGGCATAATTTATGCATATAGTATTGAACAATGTACCCCATTTGACATGCACTTATAGATAAATAAATTGTCTTACTTTATTAATTTAATAACTTCTTGGAACAGGTTCATCAGGTTTGGTAATTAACAAATGAAAAGTTTTTTGTTTGTCAAAACCAGTTGAAGAAACTTACATTTCTTGCTGACAGTTTCGTCAGTGCACCACTGACTTTCTCGAAGCTTGGTGTTGTTGTGATGATCCAACAGCTGATGACTGGCGGAAGTTATATCACTTCCGGTAGCTAGGTTAGTCTTGCTACAAGTCTCCAGCAGTGGATCAAACACGTGACTCAGATTGTAGACCCCCTCGTCTCTGTTCATAACTCCTCGCCCCCTTCTCCTGATCTGAATTGATTCTTTTATCCATCTCGCTTTCCTATCACTTTCTCTCTCTAAGATTTTTGCCTCCCCCCAATCAATTCAGATCAGGAGAAGGGGGCGAGGAGTTATGAACAGAGACGAGGGGGTCTACAATCTGAGTCACGTGTTTGATCCACTGCTGGAGACTTGTAGCAAGACTAACCTAGCTACCGGAAGTGATATAACTTCCCGCCAGTCATCAGCTGTTGGATCATCACAACAACACCAAGCTTCGAGAAAGTCAGTGGTGCACTGACGAAACTGTCAGCAAGAAATGTAAGTTTCTTCAACTGGTTTTGACAAACAAAAAACTTTTCATTAATAACTTCTTTATTATAAATAAAATGACACATAACTATTTGATTCATAAAATTACATTCAACAAAATGATTGAAGAGATAACACACAAGGCACTAGGCAGACTGTTATAGAATGGAGTATGTAAGATGCCATGTCCATAGCTTCGCAGGAGTTTCCGACTAGCAATCAACATGATCAGCACATTCAGAAAAACACAGTTTAAGAGTGAAGATTGTAGTGAGTAACCAGTCCTTTATAAATGTGCTGGCCACTATCTATTATAATATAGTAGGCTTAAACTATACATTGCGAATTAATTAAGTTATTTTAAAATAAAATGTACATGTAAGTTAACTCAAACCGGCAGTGTATATATCGAAAGCAGTGAAATCGGACATTCCTAAGCGAAGATATTGAGTTCGTAAGTTCTGGTATTACAAAATTGGAAATTGAGATATCGTGGGTAAAAAGCTGAAAAGACAAAAAAACCCAACGACAACAACAACAACAACAACAACAACAAAACAAACAGACCAGAACAATTTGGAGTACATGTAATGAATTAAAAGAGTTGACATGAGATTAGGAATTAATGTTTTCTGCTGTTTCAGTGTGCATGTTCTCATCGTTGATGGTTTGGTGGACTGTCATGTAGATGTAAGCGTGATCCTAAAAATGCCTTTCACATTGACCAAAACTAATTACAAGACCTCTTCTACATTGAGGCTGGCTTTCCCTTTTAAAGGGAATTTTATTATGGTCAATATGAGTTTGTTTTAAATAAAACCACATGTGATTCGTGCTTAATAATTATTTTTATAACATATGATATGGCGTAATTTTATGATCGCCGGAGATTTCCTTTAAATAATATTTTCCTCTTGTATCTGTACCATGTGTGGCTGTTTTTTAGCAGTAACTCTATTATTAGTGGTAATGTAAATATTCACTTTTTTCAACTCATTTTATTTTACTTGCTTGTTTGTTGGAATGTCTCCCTCTATCAACAATAACATTATACTTTGCAACGCCACCAATTTGGGTCTGGTTACCGTATTAAAACTCTCATTTTGCATAGCTGTTCATTTGAATGCAAACACTTCATTTTATTTTAAGCACTTTTTAATCATTATAAGTGTCAATATTTTTAATCTAATTGATTTGGTAATGGAATAAATTTAATAGGGGATAAGGTATTCTTAAAAAGGCCAAATGAAAAAGGCATGATATCGCAATTTTATTTTGATCCAGGGGCACTGTTCCCGCCAGTCCGCTACCCTTCAATGCGCCAGTGAGTTTGAAAAGAGTACTAGTATCATTAAAACTATTTATCCAAACTAATTTTTTTTAGATAAAATTATTCAAATGGTCAATTCATTAAAATAATTTAGTATCGGAACATATTTCGATTACAGCTCGCCATTACAATGGCAAATCTTCTAACCAGCAAAATATCTTCAGTCGATCTGGTAAACAACGCATCCATGGCAACAGCAATGACGGAGGACCGATGAAAACTAGCTGTAAGAGTTTAAAAATATATATTACAAAAAATACTAATTTTTCATAACAATTGTTTCAACATAAAGGATATAATATCAAAATATTATTTATAAAAGTAGGACATTATTTTAAAATGACGTCACTAGGATACAGGTTGTTAGACAATTTCGTGAATGATTTTTGGTATGTCAAAACAGACATATCTGTCTTTTTTTTCATGTTTTATTTTGACAATACCTATTTTGTTTCATAAATAAAACCAAGTAAGGTATATCATCCATAGTAAAGTGCGCAACCAAGAATGAATGGAGCTGGAATATGTTTTTGTTTCATATATTTTGTTTCATATGTTTGGCTGATCAAATCTGCATTTTGTGCACTTTTTTGTTATTACATTATGGCATATGCATGCTCTTTATTGTATTGTAATTTCTGTGCAACTTGTGGCATGAAGTGTTTAATGTACATGTATATGTTATTAATAACTTGATTGACCAAAATTTATTCAAATAAACACGTTTGGGCTATTGTAATAATACATATTGTTTGAATGAAAATTAATAAAAAGAAATCTACAAATATTATGTAATCTCGTTAGTACTGTCACCTTCTCTTTAAAATTCAGAATCACTCTTTTTTGCAAATCTAAACTTCCTCCCATTCTAAGTTGGCGCAAGTGAAATAAAGTGATACCATATCCATTAAACTTTACCTAATATGTTAACTTGTCATTTAATTTGCATTGTTTACTACGAATAATGGCTCCTTGCCATGGTAATTTACAATTGAGTAAGCATTGAAATTTAAATGCCAAATATAGACTCATTGACCCGTATCCCGATCTGATAAAAGTTATTAATATATTTTTTTGGCGATGAAGTATTTTAACTAATAATAAATAGGACTTATTATATAACTTGCAAACACTAATTTCGTTCGTAAGATACACTGAAAGAGAACAGCTATATATTCGCATATAATGCAAAAAATAGAGACCTAAATGTGCGAGCTTTTATCGCATTAGCAAGTCTTGAACTTTTCGGCAAGTAAACTTTACTAAGTACATGTATTTCTGTATTATATTAAATTGGTACTATTAACCCTTCTCTTGCGGTCGTTGAGTCATTCCATAGTGCTCAAAAAGTTACACTTTTGAAAATTGTGAACTTTCTATTGTAGTATCCATATCTTTATAATTATTTAAATCTTGATTAAATGATAGATCAAATAAGTTCAAATAGGTCAAGCATTGGTTTACATAAGGTAGTTTGGAACAATAAATGCATCTCAAAAATCCCTTCTGCACCGAATTCATAAGCTATTCGCTTTGATACGGCATTGACTCGTGATTACTGACCCTGTAACAAGGTCATGTCATGTAGTAAGATAGGCCTATCTATTGGTGCTTCCATTGGTGCCATCAATGTCCAGATGTTTCTGCGATGTTCCTTAGCCTTCTTGATATTGATATGTCTTTGTATACCATGTGTGCTCCTACCATTGCAATATGAAACGGAAGAAGAGGTCATTCATAACGAGAGAGCTGCAAATGCTTCGGTCTTGTTGTTCCGATATACACCCTTGTATAGCCACACTCGTGTGCAACAATATTTGTTAAATGGTTTATACGAGGTATTAACAAATTATACATTGAAAAGAACATCCACATCTCTACTTCAGAAAAGTATCGCAGTTGTTGAGCTGAAACAATGTAAGTTACAGAGGAATTGGTATGTTTATAACTTGGCTATGGAATTCTGCAGCTTAAACGGTAGATTCAGTGGCTGCGGAATTCAGCAGCTTAAACGGTAGCCTGTATAGAATTCTGCAGGTAAAACGAAAGATTCGCTATAATGCAAGAGGTGATCTTGAGTCGTTGGTTTGATATCCTTCTCAGTACCAGAGCCGGTTAGAATAAAGGATTATTTTATTTCAGCAAAGATGGAGCGTATGCCTAAATAGGCCTATAGGGCTACTGGACATTACAACAACATCCGTGTGAGCCAGATTTAATACGTCGAATTCGGAAACCATGCTCAACATAAGTATGCTAGAAAACGACATTTGCCTTGTTATACAATTTTAGACAACATACCGTAAAGATACCCTTAATGGCGCTATGAGCTTTCTTGAAATAACTGGAATTTTAGGCACAAAGTAAAAGTGCCTTGTCGTAAAATCTCACCAGCAAATAAGGGTACCGACGCTTAATTCTTGTTGGGTTTTCAGAGGAGGGAACTCTCTAGCTATTTGCAAGTGAAACTTACCCTATGGCAAAAGAGCCCATGTGCGCTACTAGGCGAAGCTTTACGGTATATCTATGAATGTTGTTTTTGACTTGTTAACTTGACAGGTTTCAACCAGTACGAGACACCAGACAAATACGAATATCGCTACGTGCTACCTGCGATACCAGATGACCGTAAGATTATTACATTCCGTGTGAAAGCCAATAGCGATGCCTACATTACATTGTCATCTGAAAACAAAGATGTAGAACACATGTATGAAATAGGTAAGAAATATTTCTAATAGTAAGACCTGATAATAACTGCCACCACCATGCAAGAGATCGGGAATATAGGGTTAGGTTTCAGGGCTAGTACTAAAGTTTCTCTCTTGAATTCTGATTTTCAATCTTTTGCCGATATTAACTGCAATCGGCAAAAGATTGAAAATCAAAATTAAAAGGACAAATTG
Source organism: Amphiura filiformis (assembly GCF_039555335.1). NCBI lineage: Eukaryota > Metazoa > Echinodermata > Ophiuroidea > Amphilepidida > Amphiuridae > Amphiura > Amphiura filiformis. Next base: position 82,180,967 of record NC_092629.1, read on the forward strand.
TTTTCGACTGAATCATTTAATAGTAGATTAATTTGAAATTCAATCTTTTTCATCAAACATAGCATGTGATTCTCAATCTTTTTAATGATTGAAAAATTGACAAATCTTTTGCGATTCAATAATTCAGTCGAAAAGATTAATTTTCAAGGTTTGTAAATCTTTTGCTAAAATTAGAGTCAACTCCCCGGGGTCAAATCCATTCCAATTGAAGAAAAGATTGAACATTTTCAATCTAAATAAGTTTTAAATATCTTTCCAACCATACGCAACGAATGACATTTTACAGTAAAGTAATATTTTTGAAGTGACCAAAATGTATGTAGCTCTACGCAATTTTGCCACTAATGCGCTCTTACCATACCGGTATCCCGGGTGACCAAGCAAAACATTTAATTAATGTTATCTAACAAAATTGATTTGAAGACGCGTAGCATGTACTAATAGGCCTACATAATATTTTTTGTATAAATTGTATTCCTTTGTTTTACAGTCTTGGGCGGTTCTCGTAACAACATCTCAGCTATTAGGCTTGGGCGCCTCTGCAAAAATGAAGTCCAGGTCTCAACTCCAGGTTTACTCAGCCCTGATTCATTTCGGCATATCTATGTCTCCTTCGCCGGACAAGAGATTCGCGTTGGACACGTCGGGCAAGAACCATTCATGAAATACACACACAAAGACCCGTATGATGTCAAATTCATAGGGTTTTCAACGGGATTTGGTAGCACTGGTGTGTGGGAATTCTGTACATTTGGTAAGATATAAATATAAACGAAGATATAAGATTATAAATGCATGCAAGTTCCAAAATGTTTCCATTGTAATCTTTCTGTTCCAAAGAATAACAAAGACATAATTTAACTTTTTTTGACATGTTTTGAAACAAGGTGGGATGAATTTGAATTAATTTGACAGATTTAATGCATTGTGTTCGATTTCATACGAAGATCATCCTCAAAACGTAGAGACAGTTGACACTTAGGTTAGGCTTTTGACAAAAATATCTTAGGACAGATATTTCACTCTGAAATCAATAGTCCTCAGTTCAATTTAATACATCTAATTCTGTATAAACGTGTGAAGCTCATTCAAATCTACCCAAACATTTGATAGTTCTACTGGTTCTGACACCAAGTTTTTGAGACAATCCAAAAATCCAAATAAAATCAATTGTAGAATAGGGCGTCCATCATCTCCCTAATTTTCTGTATTTACCTTTGCTTTAATTCTTTCAAACAGGATACAATCAGTACAAGACCAGCGATGAGTACTCGTATCGTTTCGTCCTTCCGGAAATACCCGAATATAAACGAACCTTAACGTTCCGGGTTATGGCAGCTAGTGATGTACACATTGCGTTATCTCCTACCAAAGAGGATTCAGGTGACATCTATGAAATAGGTAGGGTATTATAGACCCAAGTCCCACTCCTCTAGATTAATATAAAAACGAAAACTTTACCTTTATCGCGGTTCTCTGTAATGTTTACATAGATTGTTCACAATCTTTTCAATCTTCATTTTCACGAAATTTTCGAAAAATATTTTGGCGTGTATAAAATTGAAATAAAATTCTCTGCCTCCTAAACGACATCAACTGTACCACAATTTGGTTATCACGAATCGTTATATAAAAATTATGTTGTGCAGTTAATATTCATATATTATTTTATACATATGATGCTTCAGTTTTTACACTAAAAATATTTCATCGAAAACCCGCCCACTCGGCTATTTCAAAAAGGTAATCAGACTTCCTTAGAACGTGCAATAAATTAGCATTAAAATCAAGTTGTTTTTTACGCATTTTAAAAACACTTGGCCAATGGCGAATGCTGCTGTGCCCAAGTCCTATTATTGGACATTTTGAGACACGAGATATTTTTTCATATTGTAGGAAAACGATGAAAAGATTGTAGTAAGACGAAACCGGGAATAAGGTTAAAGTTATAGCTATATCAGACATCCTTTTAATACTAGTCTCTCATATTGTGGTAATGGATTATTGCATTTGAAATCGACACCCCCTCCCATGGAAGATTTTGGAAATATCTTCCACAGGGGGAGTATGAATTTCAAATGGAATTAACATAACATAATATCGACAAAACCAAATCAATACTTTATTTGTGATAATCGTTTAGAAAAGTTTACAGTTCCGTTTTATTTTCAAAATTCATGGTTTAAAATTTCCTGATTGCCCATTAAGTCATGTAAGATGATCGGCAACACCGCTCTTACCAAAATGGCACTGGTAGACATATCACATGAATGGAGAATATTTAGAAATTATCTGACTTATTTGAAACACTCATTTTGATTTTCATTTTTATGACAGTTTTGGGAGCTGGTGGCAACACGTTTTCAACAATCAGACTAGGAAAGCTCGGTGACGATGTCACTACGGCCGACACACCAGACTTACTCAACTCTGCAGAATTCCGCCATTTTTACGTGTCATTTCAAGATGGCCACATTTTGGTGGGCGAAGTTGGTCATAAGCATATCATGGAGTACGAACATGGCGACGGCGATTCGTTTCCGGTGAATTTTGTTGGATTTTCGACTGGGTTTGGAAATACAGGCGTCTGGGAATTCTGTGACTTTGGTATGTCCCTTGTTGATTTACAGAAATAATATCCGTATCGCCAACGTCTCATTTTGACAAACTTACTTGACAATTAATTTGACAAAATATTTTAAGGAATCCTACTGAGCTTTCGTCCCGATTTTCATTTTACCAAGGTTGGATGGACTAGGGCCAGCGTGTCTCCCTTTTAAACATTGTTTTGGCATATGCGGATGATATGCCTAAGACATGAGAAATGTACATAATAATTATATTATTGGATATAAAACATGATAGGAATACGTGATATTAACGTGATTAGGTACGGTATTGTGACTTATAGTTTTTGTCAATGCTCTGCGTGCGGATCATATAGACTTCAATGTAGAAATTTCGAGGTTATAAAGATATTACTTCAACATATCAAGAGTTATCTTAAGAACCACTGAACCAATACTAGGCTTGCTTGTACTCATTTTAATGCATTTTTCATGCTGATTCCAAATATGGTCATGAATATTTACAATTATTTACAAAACGTTTGAGTAAAAAAGGTATGCAGTCTAAAGTCGAGAGTTAAAATGAAACATTATGTCCACTGATGAAATCATGCTTACTCCTATAGTAGATTTCCCTTGGTACTATATAAAAAATATGGTTCATATTATTTGTGTGTAAAATTAAGGTAAAATGTTTAAAATGTTAAAATGCTGTTAGATAATGTTTATCTCTATATAATATATTTTTCCATTCAGGATGCAACAACTACGAGACACCAGATGAATACAACTACAGATACGTCTTACCCGAGATACCCGCGCACAAACAGACGATAACGTTCCGAGTAATGGCGGGAGGAGATGCACACATTGCATTGTCGTCTGAAAATTGTGATGTCAAAGAAATGTATGAAATAGGTAAATAAACAGTATGTGTCACATAATAATAATAAAAAAAGCGCAGTGATTTATAGTGCGCTACGCACAGGCACAACGCCTAGACGTTGACCCACAAGCCTCAGCACACTTTACAGGTTGTCGCTGACCACTACGGCCCCACATCATTCCACAAACCATTAAACAACAAATCAGGGACTTTGCTGCTTCAAGAGCGCACACCCTAGACATTCCACAAATAACCATCGCAACCAGGATCAGCTCCCCGAGTTTCGTACGGGTTACAACGAGACAAATTAGCAGTAAGTTCCTTGTCCAGGGGAATTTAAAGCTAACTCAATTTTTTTTCCACGAGAGCGTACTAGGCACCACCAGGGTTCAAACCCGCAACCTCTCGCACATAGTCCCATTATTTCAATTTAATGACCGATAATTTGGGTATTGTATAGAAGTGATATTTTATAATGCACGCGTTCGGTATTCAACTATATTTACCGACAACATTTATGCCAGTGTAATTAGTTTGGTTGGTCATCCAGGATCTGGTAAGAGCACATTAGTGGCAAAATTGTGTCGCTTTGAAAGCCATTGAAACAAACAGAAATAAACAAGCAAAAAACAGAAGAAACAAGAAGTTGGTATGATTTCTTCCTTTGCCTTAATATTTTGAAAGAGGTAACGGTAGTCTAGCGGTAGGCCTAACAGGTACGGACTCATAATCGGAGGGTTGCGGGTTCGAACCCCGACGGTGGTGCTATCGTGTTGTGCCCTTAGACAAGGCTCTGTTAAGATGTTTATCGTCTGATTCAGGTGTAGGTACAGTAATAATTTATTGCTAGGAGGGTAAAACATATTGTGCGGGAATAGTGACGACCCCCACAACAAGCAGGGGAGTATGGTCCAAACGCCAAGGACAAAGGTGATGCGCACTTCGGCCTGCATGTGAGCATGCTCTGGCATTACTTAACTTTACCTTTATAGTTCATTAGTCCGAAAACAGAGAAATTTATGTTTTTTCTTTGCCTTTAAAAGCTCTCAATTAGTTGCAATATGGTTAAAAATCTGTTGTTACTTTAACAGTACTCGGTGCTGGTGGCAACACGTATTCAGGACTTCGTCTCAGCAAGCTTGGCCACACGGAAGTAACCGCTGATACAGAAGACTTTCTTAGCGCCACAGAATTCAGAGATTTCTATATTTCATTTGATGACGAGGGCAGTTTGCAGATAGGGAGGAGAGAAGAGGAACCGTTTCTGTCGTACACACATGAGGACCCGTATCCAATTAGGTTCATAGGATTTTCAACTGGATTTGGAAGCACGGGAATGTGGGAATTCCTTGATTTTGGTAAGAATATATAAGTGCATAAATTCAAATACAAAAGGTCGTGCTGTGGTTTCGGTTTTACTGATACCGTTTTCAATTTCAGACTATTTTAGCCCCAAATGAAAGTGTGTTTCGTGCAAAAAAAAGACGATGCACATGGACAATTATTGCTTGATATTTCTTCTCTATTATGATTTTTAGTGGGAGGGGACGTCCGCCATGGAAACTTTTTAGAGGGGGAGGGGTGCACATCTATGACACTAACAAAGATGACAAAATTTGAATTTTGATAATTTTTACGAACCTTAATTCAGATGAGCAAATCATCGAAATAAGAAGAGGATATCGTCAGACATGCCCGAGCTGCTAGACTCTATGGTCCGTATGCACAAAAGAATTAGACCGGGTCTAAAGTTAGACCTGGTCTAAGTGGAATTTAGTCCCAGGAAAAAGGACATTTTCCTTTACATTTGTTTAAGTTATTTTGTATTATTTTTTAACTTTGCCTTTAAATCTTTAGAATTTGCTAGCTACTCTAGGAAGGAAATAAGAATAAAGGACCATACCTGATGGAACACATTTCCACTTAGACCAGGTCTAACTTTAGACCGGGATTAACTCTTTGTGCATAGCCTACGTATACGGACCTATAAGTTTCATATCAGCGTCAAAGTGTGACGAAATGTAAAAATATTACTCTACAAAATTTTTATACGGATAATTTCTTTTATTGCAGGGAACTAAAGTCAGCTGATTTTCGACTTGAAAACCAAACAAAGTTGTCAAATAAAATGTTCTCTACTGACTGATGGGATCTGAAGTTCGACATAAGCGATAGATTTTCTTCTCGCCTGATGCTGAAAAACTAAAAGAAACTTTTGGAAGTTTAATTATTTGAATAAAAAATAAGCCTACACAATGACAATAAATAACTCAAGAAGATACGCTCGTAATAAAGAACTGCTACCCATTTGAAGTTAGATGGTAGGTTGCGAGTTCGAGCCCCGATAGGGCCAACGTGTTGTATCCTTGGGTAAGACACTTTATGTCGTTTATCCCACTCCACCCAGGACTATCACGGGGAGCTGTTAGGGGTTGTCATCAAGGTGCCGTTGTTGTTGGCAGCCACATGATTGTGTAGCATTATGCTTGTGTAATGGTAGCGGAATGGATGTATGGTGCTTTGAATAATATAAATTGAAAAGGCGCTATATAAATTCCAAAATTGATTTTAATTTTAGACTAGGCCTGTTATGCAGATTCCAAATCTGGTCATGAAAATTGACAATTCTGAAATTTTTTAATTAAAAAAAATTGAAACTTGTAGTCTGCAGACGACAGTAGACACCCGCGGGGAAATAGTTAAATGAACAAATCCAGGGTCTAGTCTGGTATAAGAAAGCCGTATTTGTAATAGCTGCCGTATAGACAATTTTACCATTTCTACATGCTATATTGTACGCATATGACACCTGGCAGCTATTGCAGATAGGCCTTTAATTGCACCTCGAAATATAATTTCCTTGCAGTTTGGGAAAAGTCTTTACTGGACGTTTTAAATGTATTTAATATTTCAAGCTATTTCATAGAAATAATTTTGAAATATTTCTACCCGACAGATCTCTTTATTATAGGCATCATTTATATTTTGTAAGGCTAAAAGCTGCTGTAATTTATTGATCAAATTAAAAGCGATTGTTTCTAGTAATTTTGTCCATGCCAATATAATTAAGATAAGATGCTAATACATGAATAATCGTTTTACTTATTTTTGTTTTGATAACATTTTTTATTGTTCATCATCTGTGAAGTGTAATATTGCAGCGCAGGGAAGATATTTTACCCATCCCAGAATCCTTTGCAACATAATACATCCCCTCATTTCATCAAATGACACTCTCATTACATTTGTACAGGTTTCCTTTGTTTTCATGTTGAGAATAGACTGGTTAAACATGGGTCCATAGTCAAGAAATTAACATAGTCCTCTTTTGCAAGATCCGGATGTACTCGCTTCATGAGGTACATTTCGTCATATATCAACCCATATTGCACTGGATAGCAAATCAGTACAGAAAATTGAAATGGAAGAAATGCATTGTGGGAAGTGTAAGATATCTTCTCTGAATGCAGCGCAATCAAGAGACTGTATATATTCAATTGGGTTAAAAATGTTTAATTTAATGATGTACTGCAATTATATACACTATAAGGCCAAAAAAAATATGTTTGGTTGCCCTTGCAGAGACCGACCCCAAAAATCAGAAATCTTGGGTCGGTTTTGTTTTCATCACATTTGTAGAAGAAACCTTAAATTTGGACCGTATCAATGACATTTTATATTTTGTTATTTACTCATTTCATTAATTAAATGCATATTTGATCAAAAATAAGAAGTATTTCCATTTAATTTCTGTCCAAAAACACAATTTTTTTAATGTAAAATGATCAAGAATTTGTCAATACTAGCCTTTTCACGATGGAGGAAAATTGGAGGAAGTGCTCATGCAAAAAAAAAAAAAAAAAAAAAAAGGATTGACCTACCGACCCTCCAAAATTTTGTCTGGGAAGGGCAACCAAACAATTAGTTTTTTTGCCCAATATTCAAGGGAAATATAAAGTCTGCACAAAAAGAAACGCAGTTGTTATAAATACACCTATAGCTTCAAAACTGATAATTGTTTCCACAATATTTCTACATAGAAAGAAGGATGATTTATTTACGCGCATTTTGATACTCCATTTGACTAATGTCGTTCAATATTAACAACACAGTATAGTGCTTTTAAAGAAAAATACTTGAATTAAAAAGTTGCCGTTTACAGCGATCAATGGTTATTACATGTAAAACTCTCCATTTATCTTCGCGCTGACTTCGAATCAATACAAATAGCTGCAACTTTTGAATTCGGGAGTTTTTCTTTAAAAACATTGCTGTGTTGTTAATATTGAACGAAATTGGACAAACTTGATATCAAAATTCGCGTAAATAAATCATTCTTCTTTCTGTCTTGAAATATTGTGAACAAAATTATTAATTCTGACGCTAAAGGCGTATTTATAACAGCTGCGTTACTTTTTGTGCAGACTTTATATCGGGATTTCCACATCCAGACGAATGCTGTAGCCAATGCATTGTTTAAACCTAAACACTTGCATTTAGACCTACATTTAGGAATAGCGCTTTTTGTTGTGTTTGGAAGAGCGTGCTGCCTCATTGGTCAAATACCAATCGCTCGTCGCTGAGCGATGGAGTATACAACTCCAGCTTATACTGAAATAGTCTTCTCTCGCGGCGCGGTCATGGTCATCCATGTGTGACTCTCGCCTTATTTAGCCGCAAGCTTTTGCGGCTCTATAGCGTATGGTCGTGTTACAGTTAAAAACTACAGCCTAATATCGACATAAAAAACACCTATTTTGAAATTTCAAAAGACGAAGTGTATACATATTCTTTAATAAATAAACATAATAGTTCACGAATATAATTATTTGAATGTTTAATTATTTTTTGTATGATGTTGTCATTGTGTGCTTTTCCCCAAAAATGTACTTAAAATAACCCCAATCAAGTTTAATTTCTGTAATCCTAAAAATGCATCTATTTCATAAAACAAAATGTAATTCAAGATCTCCTCTGTGTTAAATTCTCCCATCATAGTAACCATTTTGTATGATAAAGACGTCCTTTTATCACGATGTGTTACCAACAAGGACCCTAAGCAAGATCACCTCTATTTTTTCTAATAACTTCAACATTATTCCTCGAGCACCAGTTGCCTATACTATAGGCCTACGGACACTTAGGTCACTGTTAAAATATCGGAGTGTCATCCCAAGAAAAAAGCATCATCATCAGTCGGCTGCGGAGCAGGCGACTACACTACAAGCTTTCTCCAACTATTCTTGGGCAAGCGAAACAATTTTGTTTGGCTGCAGCACCCTTAAGTATCTCCTAGGAGGTGCTGTACATACTGTAAGTAAAGTCGGGGTCCAACAAACCGGAAGTGGTGAGGATCTACCATCATCATTCTGAAGATGTCTATGATAGACGAAACCGTCAATCGTGAGTGAAATTCTGATTTGTGCAAAAGAAACTTAGGTCTATTCAATCTGTTTATCTACACATGATGCAGTCATGTCTACAGTAGAATTCACCACGACCTTTGCAGGACTTAAACCCCATTAAAAGCTATTAAACCAAGATAACACTGTTTTATATGTGCGGTATCGCAATGAGCTGGTATTATTATATAGCTTCAGTTGGGTAACCGATTATAAAGGAAACGCAAGGAAACAATGGTATGTGGACCTTTGTTCACGAAATGAGACAATGGTCTGCTTTTTGTTAACCAGCATTCTTGAAAATGAGCAACATAATGATTGTTGACTTAACACGGTTTGGAAATAATTTCTTCATATTTTTTGGTGCTATCTGTCGTTTACATATCCTTCCTAAAACACAAAAGTGCGACTATTTCCAAACACCTAAATTAGCTAAAAATTTAGGACATGTTACAAAACTATATTTTCTAGAATTTCATAGAATACTTTAAATGTAGCTTGTACCTTTTTTTGTGGCATCCTTCAGAACTGAGCGGTCCGTTACCAATATTTTCGGTCAAATCTCCATTCAATTAACACGGGGAGTTGGCTAGCTATGAGCTAGCCATGCCTTGCCCTCACTCATATTTTACGAAAGTGCGACTATTTCTGAACATCTAACCTAGCTGTAATTTTAGGTCATTTTAGAGAAATATATTTGCTAGAAGTTTGGAGAATACTTTAAATATTGGCCGGTTATTTTTCAGACAGCGACGTTAACTAGGCAAATCCTCATACTTCTAACGTACGCTATTTGTAGAGGTCACGCGTCAATGGTAAGAGCACTGTGTATTGTGTATAGGAAAACGGACAGTAACTGCAGTATGAAACCTGATGAATCTATTCAGTGATGCAGGCCTATATTTGTATGTATTAAAGTAGCTGATATACTTTACAACTAACACACACAAAGTAACTATTTAGTTTTATTAGTCGTAAGTCGTTCAATAACACACAAGTAGTACATGGGACTTTAGAGACATTTATGAATATTCATGAGCGAGCTCAAACGTGGTTAATTAACATATCTGAAAGGTCACTTTCAATCGATAAATCAACAATCGATCTATGAATCAATAATTGATGGATAAATCATAGTAAGCGCAGCTCCAAATCGATGCTCACTAGGTGCTCCCGGAACGTTGAATCGATAATCGGTAATTGATTGATCTATTATTGATCGATTATTGATTTATTGATTATTTTAAATAATTATTAAAAAAAATAAAAATGTGTTCATTACATTTGAAATTCATACTCCCTCTGTGGAAGATATTTCCAAAATCTTCCACAGGGGTAGTGTAGATTTTAAATGGAATAGCCCAATACTGGTGAACTGTCACTATTCGTCTATTTGTATAAATAACCTCATGGGCTATTCCATTTGAGATCTGCCATACCCCTGTGAAAGATTTAAGAACAATCTTCAACAGAGGGAGTATGTTTTTCAAATAGAATTCCAGTGGTTAATTATTTTGACTTTCCTTATTAAAATCGTCCACAACTGAAGTATGCATTTGAAATGGAAGTTACACAACTGTCTACATGTATTTGAAACCCACACTCCCTCTGTGGAAGACTAAATCTTCAAGGGGATGGATTTCAAATGGGATAGCTCAATACTCTTCCTTTCAAAATTAAAAGCTTAGTTTAGCATGTAACCATGATAACAGGAGAAAAACATTGGCTAAAACAATTTTAGTTCTAATAATGACTATTTCTTAGGCACTGGAGCCAAATTCGTTCGATCTTTTAATGAACCATCGATGCTTGGTCGATCCTTATTATCTATTCAATATCAATTAATTGTTCATTGTGAAAATATTTCATCTTCGTATTATAATGCATTGACCAACTCAAATTTTACTATTCATTCTGTTAATTAATTAATCAATAGTTCATTGATTAAAATCATCGATGAATCATCGACGATCGATACCATGATCGAACAAATTTGACTCGAAATTGATTTTGGCAAGGACTTCATGTACGGTGGTAAAATTGTGCTAAAGACGAAATCCACATGTATTATCAGATTTAAAGATTAAAACAGGGTATTAAATCACATTAGGAAATGAATTTGGTGAAAACCTTCTGACAATAAAATACTATGCTGAGCCATCAGCCTGGGTGGCTCACGCTCCAGTAATTTCAGATGATTGAGCTCAGTAATACATCAAAGAATGTCTTCCAATTCATGAAAACAGATAGATAACCAGCTTATCGGATTAAAAGCTAAGAGGGAAGGTCTTGCTGCTCAGCGAGTGTTTGTAATTATCAGGTTTTCTTCAAATTCATTCTCTTATGGACTTAATTACAAAAACTCAAAAACTTGCCAGTTACCTCGTAAACTATTTGATTTTGATTTTGCCCCGTACTGAGTAGGTTTGTCTACTTTTGCAATGTTTTTTTTCATTCACGCACAATCTCACCTTCATAATATATATTTGCTATTCTTTATGATAGAATTAATTTCACTTTATTATTATTAGAATATTGATTGAAATAGAATAATTTCACTTTTTAAAAGAATCAACATGATCAATAATCAATAATCAATAACAGATATATTCATGTTTATAAATTAATTTTGACATGTTTTCGCTTAAAATGAAACTTACTTAATTTATATGATTTAATTGAAACTATTTTTTTTAAATTAGTTCAGCAGAATGTATCCAATTATAATATTCAGTGAACCTTATAGACGGTTTCGTATCACTAGGATCCACAACATGTTCGTTTTTCACGGCACAGTTCTTTAACCCCAATATGTTTGTACATTCATTGAATGACCTTTGAATATTTGGGAACAAGAACTCATACTCTGCAGTTCAAGGTCAAATTTTGCACTATTATTGTTTGATTGAGGTTATTGAACTATGCCATTGGAATGAGGCCATTGTGGTCCATAGTGTATGAAGCGTTGGGAAATATTTAACCATTACCAGTACCAGGACATTCTTCTTTCGTACCGGATTCATTAACAACACAATAGTAATTGTAGGTTTCGAATATGCAATCGCCTATGCACAGGTTGCCCCTATCGGAATAGAGACGACGCGATACCTGAAGAACTTCTGCGGCTGGGACTGCGTCTTCAGCATCTTGAGTTATGGCTGCTTCGTTGACATGCGTGAGCAAAATCATCATAGCCATTAACAGCAGAGTCGTTTGGTAAAGAAAAGCCATTCTGAAGCGTAATTAAAATACAGGACATGTGTGCATTTAGTCTAGTAAACGCCCTTTGTTTTTTTCCTTTATTGTAAAGTTGTGTATGACTAACATTTTCTGCACCCCGGCAATCACAACACTATGCCTTATTAGAAAAATAATTATCAAGCACAAATCACGTGGTTTTATTTAAAACAAACTCACAATTGACCATAAAAAACAAAAACAAATAAAAATAGCCGTCTCTTACCACACGATATTCAAATTTCCCGGGAACCGAAATTGCCTGTGGCAATGTCATCCCAGTAACACAATGACGGCTGACGAGTGACGACAATTGAGCACAAATAACCATGACGTCATTGTCACGGGCAATTTCGGCGCGGCCATATTTGGCATTTGGCAAATACACAAATATGATACACAGAAATATATACGCTAGAAATTCCCAGACACGGAAAACAACTAGCTCCTCTTTTGATGTTTACTGAGGTATGGCGAGTGTGGCCTTCAGCACGTAAAATTGGGAAAGCTATTTAGCATAACAAAGGGTTAGTTCCCATTACACTGTGAAGCAAGGAAAATGGTTATTTGCATAGTATACATTATTAAATCACCGGCGAGATGTAAATTGGGTGATGATGTCATAGCTCATTAAAGTCTGTCACTCGGTGTATTGCAACTTGTTGTAATGCAATTTCCCCCACAGTTACAATCGCCCCAGAGATAATTGTAACACCTAACCCCCTGTTTAAAATAATTATAGCTTCAAAACTACTTGCTTGACTGATTTCAATGCAAGTGGGATTTAAAACAGTGAGATGACCCTTGTAAGCTGAACTCAATCAGTGTTCCTTTACTTACCAAACGAAAGTTATACCCAGTTTATCAAAATCTTTTACAATTGACCCCGGTCTCCCCTATAAACATTGAGTTTTTTTAAAAATTATTTAGAGTGTAATAGTGCATATTTAATAATAAAAATTCCTTTAAAAATGGAATGGGCGCCCAATGGGAGCTTTGATGTGATGTGCTGAAATATAACCGTTTGGGTAAAATTTTCTTATTTTAAATTATTTTAAATAGAAGGAATGATGCTCAATTTACCATTTCGATTGCTATTGTTAGGCAATGATATATCACGGGGGTGTTCAGTGGCGGATCTAGAGCAGTCAGAGCGGCCGCACACCGACATCGCCCGGTTAATAACTACATTATACAGTCAGAGACACTGAAATGAATACCTGGGATCGATACACGTGAATGTGCTATGCACGATTGATATTCAGACGATAAATCTTTGGATACCGGGATAGAAAATGATGAATATCTCCCGTAAATGATTTCGTAGAAACCAGATCTGGTTCCTTGCACTTGAACATATATGTTCAACGGATATTATCGTCGTTAGCTAGCGTCTTGAGAAAGAAGCGAGCGTCTTGAACTCAAAAACTGACAGAAATATTCTGATTTTCTGATGTGAGCGCTCACTCACATGGTGTATACACACAGAGGTCACACACAGCGTAGTGTGAGCACACCCCCACATGGCGTATACAAGCTCACTTACACACAGGGAAGTCAATTACCGAGCTATTGTCAGTAGCCTTTGTCGGGATGTCCCTCGGCTCATTATGCGTCTCAAAGGTCGGAACAAAATGGCGATTTCTGCCATGAAGATATCGGGGCGATGACACTGTGGGCCGGCCAATTTGAAAACATTAGAAAATGTGTGAAAATGAAGGCCCGATTGAAGCCACTATTACAGTAGGCGTATAAAAGAGGGTGCTAGAATCACGAATTACTTACCTGATAAGCTTATCACCTGATAAGGTTATGACAAAACTTGATGTGTCCAAAGTAACCTAAGAGCACAAACACAAACACAGAGAAAGAAGATTCTATGAAAATTATATCCTTGAATACGCATATATATTTCAGGCAGAACGGTAGTCAGTCGATGCCGATTGTTAAACATGCCTAATTTTAACACCAGAATTTTTAAAAAACATGTATATCCAAGCACTGTTTTTAACTCACATTACTGAAGGAAAAAAATTGTTGCTTTATATTTGACCGAGAAAATTAATTTCATAGCAAAAAGTTGTATCTTTGTATCGTGTTGATTTCAACATGTATCGATCGACTTTTAACGCGACTATGCATAACAAAAGAAGCTACTGACCACCGTTCTGAGTGATTTTGTTTGCAGCAAATTGACGGGAACAGCCCGTTTATCCGAAGGGTCTGAAGTCTGAAAAGGGTTAAAGTTAGAGTTTAGGGAATTTTAGGTTATAGAATTAGGGTTAGGGTCATAGTGAACAAGCAAGTTTCACTATGACCAAACAGAGTGCATACCTCGAAATAGAAATCATTTACTTTATTTTTCGGGCCGAAAGGCTAAATAGCAAAGAGTTTAAGTATTAACACCTGATTTTATTTATAGGTTAATAAATGCGTATCACTTGTTGGGAGTGAAATTGTACAAAATAATGCACGGGTACTGAGATGTTGGTGAGTCTAATGCACGAGCCCCTATTTCATACACGAGAAAAAAATCCCGTGATTTTTGCTATTTTGATAACAAAATTGTCACTACTAATGTTGGAAAATGCAACCAAATATAAATGCATCCACCCGCAAGAAAAATGAAAGCGTCCGAAAGCACTGCGCGTACTACGCGGAATGCGCGCCCGTGCAATTATACAACTTGCACCATAGACATACCATTTTGTTTGTCTGGGACTTGCACGGCTAGTACTACCTAGGAGTGTATGAAAAATTGTTATTTCATTGTTCAACACAATGAGCGGTCCGTGTCATTTAAAAAATTTTTGAATGACTTTCAAGATGTGCTCTCATTAAGGTCATACCAACAGGCAATTTCTTTTTCAATGTTTCAGGTACAAGGTTTTTATCTCCAAATGCAGATAATATTTTAGAATCTTGAACTTCAAGAAAATCCTACCGTGTTATATAAAATGATTCTGATGTTTACACCCGGTGTTTACAAAGCATATTACAAGGGAAAGAAGAATTATGTATCGCACACAAGCACAATTATTAAAAATATAATTATAATGGAAAGATGATATGCATAGCCAGGTATAAACCATAGTGAACAAACTCCGGACATACGTGCCTGTGCGGGGACTTGAACCCCATACCTTTCGCTTGCTCGGAGAACGCTCTAACCATTGAGTTACATAGACTGTCCCTGATAAACAGGGCTCAAGTCTGGTACTTACGGATATGAGCAGTCAGGGTAAAATTAAAAAGACACAAAAACACAGGCGTCGAGATCATTTAATGATGCTTAAAAACGTTGACAACATAAGAAAGTAGCAAGTTTAAAAGGCCCCACCTCGGCTCACTTTTTACAACTTGGTCCCATTTTGAATATCAATGGCAAACACGGAAATAAATGTTTTTATTTTGTTTTCATCAACAAAATACAGCGTTTCCCAACAAGATATAACGTTTTAACAATATCATCACAACCATAGAGGCCAACTTGTTATTCGCTTAATTCAATCATTAATCATGAAATAATATTAAAAAACAAAACCTAATTAAATGAGATATAGGCTTATGCAAGAACAAGACTTTTAGCTACATATACTTTTCTGGTCGTTTCCAGAAAGTTTACCGATTAATATCGCATCTGCACATTATTAGATACATAATACTTTCTAGAAATTTATGTTGAAGAAAAAGGTGATATGATTCAATGAATCTCAACAAGGTTTTGTGACAAGTAACTTACGTGATGGAGTTAAGAAAATGTAGATTGCTCTTTAGTCTACAGTGAAGTGGTATAGAATGTTCTTCTAGCGATTTGGCGGGCCTCTTTTATTTAGTACGATGTGCGGAGCAGATTCAATAACGAATTAATGTTAAGTCATAAAAATGATTTTACTTTTAATAAACTACGAATCCAGGGGCTTCATATCAGACGTGGCCTGGAGGTGGAAAACATTCATGACATGATCCATTTCTATGTATTATTTTGTCTTGTTTTAACATAAATCTATCCCAGCTGCCAGACACATCACAGCACATGCGCAATCTACATTTTACAATTGACAAACTTCATGAACAGTTGTCGAACACTCCGCACTGAGTCATCTAAAAGGCTGTTAGAAATAAAATTTGAATGCTAATTTATTGCACATGCTAAGGAAGTCTGATTACCTTTTTTGAAATAGAGTTGGAGGGTTTTCAGTGAAATGCTTTTTGTGTAAAAACTGAAGCATCCTATGTATAAAAGAATATTATGAATAATAACTGTACATCATATATGACGATTCGTGATAACCAAGCGTGCTACAGTTTATGTGGTTTAGGAGGCAGAGAATTTAATTGCCAAAATATTTTGTTGAATTTAGTTAAAATGAAAACTGAAAAGATGGTGAAAATTCTATGTAAAAATTACATTAGACCCAGCCAAAGATTACTGTTTCGTTTTTATGGTAATCTTATCTCCTATTTCCTTAAATAAACTTTGGGGTCTAATGTGGATTTTTTTAAATGGAAAACCTAGAACGTCTATACAAGAAAACTGGTAGAATCTACCCAATAGACCTACCACGTGCAGCGAATCAGCGAAGTCAAACGCAAATAAAATGATGTATTGTGTAATTGTATGTACTATTAATAGACTAGGCCCATCATATTTTCTGCATGAGCATGACGACTTGAGAGCAACCGTGTCTCTTGAAATTGATAGCACTTACCCTGGTTAAATTGAGAAAAATTAAATTCTATGAAAATGAGGTTTTGATACAAATTTGTTATCAAACTATAAATAAGGGTCTATTCCAGTTTGAGGCTCTTTATAGATACAAAATTGCTCAACAGTACAGTAATTGGCCTGGGCAAATACAAAACATCGATCCCATTCGCCGGTTCGAATCTGAAATAATTTTGGCCTTGACCATAAACTTAAAAAAAATCTTTTACGACAACCTAGATCTTGGTCTCTAAAGAAAATGTACATTTGAAGCTTTATAGCAGAGACAATTTCAGTTGTATTGAATTGCTGCCATTTTACAGAGTTACATGTGGTGCAGTGATGATATATGTGATGTGAGCCCATTTGGGGTTTTATGTTGCGTCATATTTACATGACTTGAGTTATTTGGTAGCTATTTGCTGTGTGCAGATTCGGATAAAATGGTCAAAATAGCATATTTGAATTTGTTTTAAATTAATGATAGGTTTATTTTGCCCATTTGATTAAATTCAGACATAGGTTTCTTGAATCAACAGATTCCAATTTTTTGCATTATCGCTTGATATCGAACAATAGAATAAAATATATTTTATTATTAATATTATTATTATGCAAAGTCGACTATCATGATGCATTTTATTTTACGATACTGGTATTATGAAATGCAATAAAAGATATAAAAAATCAATATGAAATAATAAACTTATATGCCTCATAATAATAATGATCAAAGCCACGATAAAGATGTAAGTTCTCATATGGTAGAATTAAAAAAAAAATGCAGATGATGCCATTTGTTTGCTATATTCCCAAAATAGATTGATGATCAGCAAAAGCTGTACAGCCATTCCATGTCAACTCCAGGGATGTGCACCGCAGCACCTCTTCAATTTTTTCCCTTTTCTGTGTGGTGGTAGATATTGATGAGAAAGTAAAATCCTGAAAATTTGAGCTTCATACTCCATTTTGTTTTCCCGTGGCATCAATTTGAAATTTAGGGGTCAGCGTAAAAATGTGTCGCAACGTGAAAGACGATGTTTGGAGGTCCATAAATGTATAAAGGGAACCCCCTACAACTTTGAAAAGTATGTATCCTGGGGGTACTTTTTGTGTAGAATTCAAATCTGACATCAGAACTTGTAACTCCTTTACTTTCAAAGATACAGGGCCCTAAAAATGCAACTTCGTCCATCCAGGACCAACTTCGGGGGGTCAGAACTCCAAAAGTAAAAATTATTTTTTGTCCACTTTTTTTGCCAGCCAGAGCCCTTTGGTAGAGCATTACTCCTATCCAATATTGAGCCTATTAGAATACTTTTAGCTGAGATATTACCCATGCAAAACCCCTTTTTGCCCCAATATCAACTTCAGGTATGTTGAAGATATGTTCTTGGACAACATTTCTGCGAGATAGTGGCTTGGGGTCTTGATGACTTTGTTTTAAAAATATCAGTTAGGTTTGTCTACTCCATACTTCATACATAAATTATGAGTCATTCCATGGGTTTGCTGGTCAGTGGTCATCCATTCAGATTTTGCTGAAAATCATTTCTAGCATACCTCTATAGGCATAATGAACACATGGAAAAAATGAATGCTCAACTCCAAGCGGTTTGGGAGATATGGCTTGTGAAAATTTGACCCACAGCTCCACGTTTTGCTCTCTCGAGTCGCATCATTGAATTAGTCACGTTATGGGACACTCATATTTTGACTTTGCAAAAAAGATATTAAGCTGAAAAGTATTACATAGGGTGACTTTTACCAAGAGAAGCAGAATCTTGCCTCAGAAACATTGTATCTTATCTACTGAAGAAGTTAATGGTCTCTCAAAACCTCTTTTCGTTTCGTTTTTGACAAATGAAATTTTGACAAAACGAAACAAGGTTTTGAGAGACCCATAACTAAGATACACTATTTCTGAGGTTAGATTCTGTTTTTCTGGGTAAAAGTCACCACAGTTTGTACTTTTCAGCTTAATATCTTTTTTGCAAAGTCAAAATATAAGTGTCCCAAAATGGTACTAATTCAACGACGCGACTCGAGAGAGCAAAAAGTGGGGGTCTGGGCCAAATTTTGACAAGCCATATCTCCAAAAGCGCTTGGAGTTGAGCATTCAATTTTTCCACGTGTTTATTATGCTCATAGAGGTATGCTAGAAATGATTTTCAGCAAAATTTAAGGGGATGACCACTGACCAACCAACCCATTTTGTTGATGTGGCTGGAATGACTCATTAGTGAGTGGACAAAGCTAACTGATTTTTTAAAGCAAAGTCATCAAGACCCCACGCCACTATCTCTCAGAAATGTTGTCCAAGATCATATTTTCAACATACCTGAAGTTGATGGTGGGGCAAAATGTCTGACATTGGTTTTCAGGGGGGTCAAAATGTACAAAAATTAAAAATTGGAGTTTTGCATGGGTAATATCTCAGCTGAAAGTATTTTAATAGGCTCAATATGGGATAAGAGTAATGTCCTACCAAAGGGCTCTGACTGGCCAAAAAATGGACAATAAAATTATTTTTACTTTTGGAGTTCTGACCCCCCGAAGTTGGTCCTGGATGGACGAAGTTGCATTTTGAGGGCCATATATCTTTTCAAGTAAAGGAGTTTTCTGATGCCAGATTTGAATTCTACACAAAAAAGTACCCCAGGATACATACTTTTCAAAGTTGTAGGGGGTTCCCTTTATACATTTATGGACCTCCAAACGTCGTCTTTTGCGATGCGACACATTTTTTACGCTGACCCCCCTAAATTTCAAATTGATGCCACGGGAAAACAAAATGGAGTATGAAGCTCAAATTTTCGGGATTTTACTTTCTCATCAATTATCTACCACCGCACAGAAATAGAAAAAAATTGAAGAGGTGCTGCGGTACACATCCCTGGAGTTGACATGGAATGGCTCTGTAGCATAATAGTTGAAAAAAAGAAAGAAAAGAATTTCGTCTTTTTCGAATCTTGATCCTGCAATTAAATTTGTTGGGCCACTTCTGGATCATTCACGAAGGACATACTACTGGCTTGTACAGGTGCGCGGCTAACAAAGAACAATATCAACTCAGTCCAGCCGACTTAATACTCACTTCGTTACAGATTTCTTAAAGGGGCATTTCGTGATCCACAGCCTCATCCCCCACTTTTCCCCCAAAAAAGTTGAGATTTTACACCACTGGATACCTCTGGCTACATAATGTTTATGTACCAAATATTTCTTGCAGATTAATTCGTTTAGCAAAAATATCGCCAAATTTGAATTTCGTTCTGGTGCACCAGAACGAAATTACAACACATTGTCTATGGAGCAGTGTAATACACATAATCATGCATAACTCGCAAACGCAAAATCGGAATCAACTGAAATTTTGGAAATAAGCTTTTTTCGTGGATATCTACTGAAAAATGTCATAAAAAGAGGATGCTAGGATCACGAAATCCTCCTTTAATTATAAAATGTGTATAAAAAGTGGCGTATGGTCGATACGCCACTATGGAAAACACAAAATTTCAATTTGTAACGATACGCCACATTTAATTTATTAATTAATTATTCATTAATTAGCTAATTTTGACTGATGAGACTTAGAAAAATGAAAGAGGACATCATTAAAAACATATGTGCCAATTTAAAAAAAAAATGACCAAAATCACTATACGCCACTATGAAATGCAGCCGACGAATTTAGCATTTCGGCTGCTATTGTGCTCAGAGTGGCCGGCCAATTTGAGAAATTTTTTAGAAAACGTGTGAAAATGAAGGCCCAATTAAAGCCACTATTATGTACATGTACTGTAGGCGTATAAGAAAATGTGCTAGAACCACGAATTACTTACCTGATAAGCTTATCACCTGATAAGGTTATGACAATACTTGATGTGTCCAAAGTAACCTAAGAGCACAAATACAAACACAGAGAAAGAAGATTCTATGAAAATTATATCCTTGAATACGCATATATATTTCAGGCAGAACGGTAGTCAGTCGATGCCTATTGTTAAACATGCCTAATTTTAACACCAGAATTTAAAAAAAACAAATGTATATCCAAGCACTGTTTTTAACTCACATTACTGAAGAAAAAAATTGTTGCTTTATATTTGACCGAGAAAATTAATTTCATAGCAAAAAGGTGTATCTTTGAATTGTGCTAATTTCAACATGAGTCGGTCGACTTTTAGCGCGACTATGCATAACAAAAAAGCTGCTGACCACCGTTCTGAGTGATTTTGTTTGCAGCAAATTGACGGGAACAGCCCGTTTATCCGAGGGGTCTGAAGTCTGAAAAGGGTTAAAGTTAGAGTTTAGGGAATTTTAGGTTATAGAATTAGGGTTAGGGTCATAGTGAACAAGCAAGTTTCACTATGACCAAACAGAGAGCACACCTCGAAATAGAAATCATTTACTTTATTTTTCGGGCCGAAAGGCTAAATAGCAAAGAGTTTAAGTTATTAACACTTAATTTTATTTATAGGTTAATAAATGCGTATCACTTGTTGGGAGTGAAATTGTACAAAATAATGCACGGGTACTGAGATGTTGGTGAGTCTAATGCACGAGCCCCTATTTCATACATGAGAAAAAAATCCCGTGATTTTTGCTATTTTGATTACTAATTTTCACTACTAATGTTGGAAAATGCAACCAAATATAAATGCATCCACCCGCAAGAAAAATGAAAGCGTCCGAAACAGTGTATGAAAAATTGTTATTTCATTGTTCAACACAATGAGCGGTCCGTGTCATTTAAAAATTTTTTGAATGACTTTCAAGATGTGCTCTCATTAAGGTCATACCAACAGGCAATTTCTTTTTCAATGTTTCAGGTACAAGGTTTTTATCTCCAATTAATGCAGATTATATTTTAGGATCTTGAACTTCAAGAAAATCCTACCGTGTTATATAAAATGATTCTGATGTTTACACCCGGTGTTTACAAAGCATATTACAAGGGAAAGAAGAATTATGTATCGCACACAAGCACAATTATTAAAAATATAATTATAATGGAAAGATGATATGCATAGCCAGGTATAAACCATAGTGAACAAACTCCGGACATACGTGCCTGTGCGGGGACTTGAACCCCATACCTTTCGCTTGCTCGGAGAACGCTCTAACCATTGAGTTACAGAGACTGTCCCTGATAAACAGGGCTCAAGTCTGGTATTTACGGATATGAGCAGTCAGGGTAAAATTAAAAAGACACACAAAAAACACAGGCGTCGAGATCATTTAATGATGCTTAAAAACGTTGACAACATAAATAAAGTAGCAAGTTTAAAAAGCCCCACCTCGGCTCACTTTTTACAACTTGGTCCCATTTTTAATATCAATGGCAAACACGAAAATAAATGTTTCTATTTTGTTTTCAACAAAATACAGCGTTTCCCAACAAGATATAAAGTTTTAACAATATCATCACAATCATAGAGGCCAACTTGTTATTCGCTTAATTCAATCATTAATCATGAAATAATATTAAAAAAACAAAACCTAATTAAATGAGATATAGGCTTATGCAAGAACAAGACTTTTAGCTACATGTAGGCCTACTTTTCTGGTCGTTTCCAGAAAGTTTACCGATTAATATCGCATCTGCACATTATTAGATACATAATACTTTCTAAAAATTTATGTTGAAGAAAAAGGTGATATCATTCAATGAATCTCAACAAGGTTTTGTGACAAGTAACTTAAGAGAAAATGTAGATTGCTCTTTAGTCTACAGTGCAGTGGTAAAGAATGTTCTTCTAGCGATTTGGTGAGCCTCTTTTATTTAGTACGATGTGCGGAGCAGATTCAATAACGAATTAGTGTCAAGTCATAAACATTATTTTACTTTAATAAACTACGAATCCAGGGGCTTCATGCGCTCTTATCAGACGTGAAGGTGGAAAACATTCATGACATGACCCATTTCTATGTATTATTTTGTCTTGTTTTAACATAAAAGTATCCCAGCTGCCACACACATCACTGCACATGCGCAATCTACATTTTACAATTGACAAACTTAATGAAAAGTTGTCGAACACTGCGCCATCTTTTAGAATAAGAATATTTTTGAATTTAGTGAAAATAAAGACTGAAAAGATGGTGAAAATTCTATGTAAAAATTACATTAGACCCAGCCAAAAATTACTGTTTCGTTTTTATGGTAATCTTATCTCCTATTTTCTGAAATAAACTTTGGGGTCTAATGTGGATTTTTTTTATATAAATGGAAAAAACCTAGAACGTCTATACAAACGGGTAGAATCTACCCGATAGATCTACCACGTGCAGCGAATCATCGAAGTCAAACTCAAATAAAATGATGTATTGTGTATGTATTATTAGTATTAATACACTAGGCCCATCATTTTTTCTGCATGAGCATGACGACTTGAGAGCAACCGAGACTCTTGAAATTGACAGCACTTACCCTGGTCAAACTGAGAAAGATTAAATTCTATGAAAATGAGAGCTTTGATACAAATTTGTTATCAAACTATAAATAAGGGTCTAATTATTCCAGTTTGAGGCTCTTTACAGATACAAAATTGCTCAATAGTACAGTAATTGGCCTGGGCAATTACAAAACATCGATCCCATTCACCGGTTCGTATCTGAAACAATTTTGGCCTTGACCATAAACTTTAACAAGAAGAGTCTTTCAAAAAGACACAGTTCACGGATCAGGTGTATAGTAATTTGTTCTATAACTTTCCATTTCCATATCTAACCTACTCTGCACTGATCTTACAATAAATTAGTGATTTGAGGCATAATGATTCCTACATCCTGACTCTGGCTATATAACTCTCCATTCAGCAAGAAACTCATTATCACTATCATAGGCTTATTGAAATTCAATTAATATACCATGCAGATAATAACCTTGGCCCAATAATTACTTGGGATCCAATTAAGATCAGCAAACATTACTGGGTAGATAACAGGAATTAAGTTTTGTCAGTTGGAAGGAATTGAGTAAATCGCCTATATCAAAATAGCAGTGTATTTTTCATATATGCAGTAATATGCTCAGCCTTATCACAAAATAAACAATAGCATTGACCTTACCCACCAATCAGTAAAGCCTATTATAATCATGTGATGGCTCAATCCAATAGTAAACATGCTTAGAAAAAAAGGCAAACAAATAGTCCTGGCTGCCATTGTCTCAATACAAGATAAGATGTGCTAAAAAGTCCTTGTCATGTGGGGCCGGGTTAGATAAAGGGATACAAACACAGGGTTGATGGGCTACAATAGCTATTCAAGACACAGTGTATGTAAGGGATAAACTGTGCATATGAGATATGGGTTCAAGTGGACAAAAAAAATCTTTTACGACAACCTAGATCTTGGTCTCTGAAAATGTACATTTGAAGCTTTATAGCAGAGACAATTTCATTTGTATTGAATTGCTGCCATTTTACAGAGTTACATGTGGTGCAGTGATGATATATGTGATGTGAGCCCATTTGGGGTTGCGTCATATTTACATGACTTGAGTTATTTGGTAGCTATTTGTTGTGTGCAGATTCGGTTAAAATGGTCAAAATAGCATATTTGAATTTGTTTTTATTTAATGATAGGTTTATTTTGCCCATTTAATTAAATTCAGACATAGGTTTCTTGAATGAACAGATTCCATTTTTTGCATTATCGCTTGATATCGAACAAAGAATAAAATAGATTTTATTATTAATATTATTATTATGCAAAGTCGACTGTCATGATGCATTTTATCTTATAATACTGGTATTATGAAATGCAATAAAAGATATAAAAAATCAATATGAAATATATAATAAACTTATATGCTTCATAATAATAATGATCAAGGCCACGATACAGATGTAAGTTCTTTTATAGTAGCATTTAAAAAAATGCAGATGATCCCATTTTTTTGCTATATTCCCAAAATAGATTGATGATCAGCAAAAGCTGTAGCATAATAGTTGAAAAAAAAGAAAGCAATGAATTTCGCCTTTTTCGAATCTTGATCCTGCAATTAAATAATTATTGTTAGGCAACTTCTGGGATCAAGATGCACACAAGTATATCGAATAAACATTTTTACCGGATTCTAATATGACTAAATACATAAATTATGATAGGATATCAATAACTTAAATTACGTATGAGCTCAATATCACATTATGGTCGAATCCAATGAAAAGTGTACACGGCATAATTGATTTTTTGAGTGGTATTTTTTAACGTTACCTACGAATACAATTTATCATAGCACTAGATATCTATCTGTTTAAAAATGGAGGTCACTAATTAATGTGCGATCTATAGAAGATTTGGTATGTCAAATACTGAAAAGCATTACATTCAGACATCTGTTTAGAAGCCAGACATTATAAATGGTTTGGTAAAAAATATGTGTTACCTTCGAATACATGTTAAAAGCTGTGTCATTTCCACAAATTGAGAGAAGAGTAAATAATATTTAAGCAATAGGTGCAGGGTAATACACTCTTTGATACTACCAAGTTTCAATAGCCTGTATATAAATATCTCTGAGATATTGACAAAAAAGTAAGTATTCGTTTAGGGAAAGAAGAATTACGCATTTAAACTTGAATTTACAAATGGAAACATGATGAGCATCTAGGCAGATAATACCAGAGTAAAAACTCCGGATATACCTGCCTGTGCGGGGACTTGGACCCCAGACTTCCCACTTGTCGGACGAGCGCGCTAACCACTGAGCTGCACAGACTGTCCCTGATAAACAGGACTGGTACTTAGGCCCCGTATCCATAGGCTGTTCCCTTGTGGCGTGCGCCCTTGTTCCGTGTTCACTTGTTCCCATGTGACCTGCCACACAGACAACAAACTAAGCAAAACAAAGGTTCGTTGTCTGTGTGGCAGGTCACATGGGAACAAGTGAACACGGAACAAGGGCACACGCCACAAGGGAACAGCCTATGGATACGGGGCCTTACAGATATGAGCAGTCAGTGTAAACATTACAAACAATACATTACATACCAGTGTACGAGATCAATTAATGATGATTACCCGCCAGCCTAATATAATCATACAACAAGGGAAGAGGCTTACGCATCATACACTGGAACATGGAAACACCATGGAAACACTCAAACATTACAAACACGAGATCAAATTAATGATACTTTTTCGTTATTCTTAAAATATATCAATATACAGGGCAAAGAAGAATTACGCATCGCACACTAGCACAATTAAACATGAATTTACAAATGGAAACAAGACAAGCATAGGCAGATATACCAGAGTAAAAACTCCGCTCCGGACATACCTTCCTGTGCGAGGACTTGAATCCCAAACCTCTCAATTGTCGGGCGAGCGCTCTAACCACTGAGCTACACAGACTGTCCATGATAAACAGGCCTCAAGTCTGGTGAATATGAGCAGTCAGGGTAAACAGTACAAACAACACATTACATACCAGTGTAAGCTAGTGTACGAGATCAATTAATGATGCTTACCCGCCTGCGTCTATGGAAGCATAAGTGTATCATTTCGAGCAAAACCCAAGAATCGGTCGCTATACCCGGGTTTCGCCAGCCCATTCTTAGGTTTTGCTCTCCAAACTAAGGAATAGCTCACCAAAACTCAAATCGGGTAGCTATTCTAGGGTTTTGCTGTCCATTCCTAAGAATGGGCAGCAATACTATGGTATAGCCGCCGAATCTTGGGTTTAGCCTGACAAAACTCCAATCCGGGTAGCTATTCTAAGGTTTTGAAGCCATTCCTAGGAATAGCCCGCAAAACCAGGGTATAGCACCCGAATCTTAGGTTTAGCTCGGTAAAACTCAAATTGGGGTGCAAATCTAGAGTTTTGAAGCCCATTCCTAGGAATAGCCAGCAAAACCCAAGAATGGGCTGTTGAAACCCAGGTATAGCGACCAATTCTTGGGTTTTGCTCCCCCAAACCAAGGAATGGGGTAGCAAAACCACGGTTTGGCTCGCTAAATGATACACTTGTGCCGCTAAACCTAAGTTTCGGTAGAGAATCTAGGGTTTCGTGGCTAAACCCAAGAATGGGCAGCAAAACCACAGTTTTGCTCGATAATGATACACTTGTGCCGCTAAACCCCGGATTCGCAGCTGAAAAGAAGTTTTGCTCGTATGGTAAAACCGAAGGACTTCTAATTATGTTAATACGAGATTCAGTAAAATTCAACAACTGTCATTAATTAACTAACCTTGTACTGACACGAATGTTATGACATTACTATGTGGACGGCCATGCCCAATAAAAAAGTGTATTAAAAAGCCATGCCTAGTATTAAAATAATCGCGTAAAATACATGTTTTAACACATATGTTGGATTGTCTTCACGATATTGTTTTTATCATGTTTATCACTACATTCACTGCCAAGACGGCCTGCTATGTATTTAATTCGTTCGTTCTTTTTTATTTACGTATATAAATAAATAAATAAATAAATAAATAAATAAATAAATAAATAAATAAATAAATAAATAAATAAATAAATAAATAAATACATGTGTCGTAAAATTACGATTAGCCCTACACCCTGATTATATCTTTGCTGTGGTGGTGCTATGACGATGACTGATGATGATGATGATGATGATGATGATGATGATGATGATGATGATGATGATGATGATAATACACTAACGACAAAGAGGAACAAACATACATGTTTGCCTAACATATCGTAATATTTTTAACATAGAACTAATGTAGAAAGGAGAAATTGCCTCTTTTATTCTTGGAGAATATGCTGACATATCATACATGCTGTTCGACACACCGTATATTACAAGATAAATATTTAAGGTCACGAATACCGTATCAAATTGCGGAATCACAACTGATTCGGTGTTTTCAGACCCGATTCAGGGTTTCCAAACCCGATTCAAGGTTTCCATAGCTAAACCCTGGAATGGGGAGCGAAACTAGGGTTTTGCGGCTAAACCCTGGTTTTGCTCGCTATTCCTAGGAATAGCCCAAAACCATAGAATCGCTACCCGATTTAAGTTTTACCGAGCTAAACCTAAGATTCGGAGGCTATACCATGGTATTGCTAGCTATTCCTAGGAATAGGCTTCAAAACTCTAGAATAGCTCCCCGATTTGAGTTTCCCCGTGCTAAACCTAAGATTTGGGGGCTATACCCTGGTTTTGCGGGCTATTCCTAGGAATGGGCTTCAAAACCGTAGAATAGCTACCCGGATTTGAGTTTTGCTTGGCTAAACCTAAGATTCGGAGGCTATACTATAGTATTGCTGCCCATTCTTAGGAATGGCCTGCAAAACCCTAGAATTGCTACCCGATTTGAGTTTTGGTGGGCTATTCCTTAGTTTGGGGAGCCAAACCCAAGAATGGGATAGCGAAACCCGGGTATAGCGACCGATTCTTGGGTTTTGCTCGAAATGATACACTTATGCTTCCATATGCGTCCACACCAGGTAAATAATTGTTTTGTACAGGGGTTAAAAGAAGATATACTATTATACGCACACCCAGTATAAAATTAATTTCTTATAAAAAACAAGGCCTACATGATAATGCCACACCTGCAAAATCACGATAAGGCGACGAAAAAAACAAAAACAAAAAACAAACCAAAAAACACACCGACCGACCCAGATTTTGAATAATTTGGAAAACAAATTATTCCTGAACAAATGATTGTGGACACAAATTTCGAAAATTCCAGGAACAACTTTTTTGGTATGTTCCCAAATTGCAAAATGTTAACAGATTTTGGTGATTTTTGGGTCATTATAAAAATAATAATAATTGAAAAAAAAAACCCGACCAATCGATTCTGCTGAAAAGGACCTTTCTGTCCGTTGAATATTGTTTATTTTTCGTCGCCTGAACACGAAATATATTTTACATACCTAAATACCAGTATGCTGAGTTGACTGCAAGCTGGTCGGTACTACACGTCGAATATAAGTGATATGAATGAATACTGAAATGAATACAATTTCAATTGCCTTGACTTGCCAGGGAAGTATATAAAATTTATAATTTTATTAGGCAATATCTACTATTGTGCAATATTATTGATAATTATATTGAAGAGATCTAATCTAGTTTGATTGAACTTACTTTTTGACAATACAGAGTTTGCGTAATACGTTCTATGTCAATTTCACATTATATGACCTGCTACCACGAAATAGCGTAAAGTCGCAAGTTGGTATAGTTTCGAAACGCCCAGGCTACTGTATTTCACACGCACCTGTTCAAGGCAGAAGTATATCACACGTCTGCAATGCACTTCAGGGTTTATTGTTCTATTGCGTCTGATTAGAGTCGCCGGTGAATTGACATAATAATCGGATTAACTACCATAGCAATAGGTGAACACAATTTTTGATTACAGCGCGCTGCACTAGTACGTTCACGTGGTACCTCTGCATTGAACCATATCATTCTGATCACTCGCACCTGTAAGATTAGTATCTTTGAAAAGAGCGGTATTGTATTCAATACTATGATTACAGACATACACAGGTGATGAGTGCAACCTGCTTATAGTGCAGCGTGCTATATTATATTGTTTTCACCTATTGCTATGGTAGTTAATCCGATTTTTTAAGTCACTTCGCCGGCGAATTATTAGGTGCTTTTATTCATACATTAGGCGTATCGAGCTGTATTGGTTGGCTTGCAAAAAAGTTTAGTCAATGTGATGTGATCAAGCAAAATCAGTCGGAAGTCGGAAATATTGATTTTCAGATACAGCGAAACAAAGGAAATAATTTCTTTTGCCATCTTTTGTTTTGGAAACACTTCGACTGTTCATATATTTGGAGCTAAATGGTCAATTTTTATATAGTTTTCTGCAAAATGCAGCTTTGTAAATGCTTTATACAATCATGTAAAAAACTGAAAAATGAATATGACCGACTTCAGACTGATTTTGCTTGATCACACCACAGTTATGTTTAATGGCGGAACTCTTTTGTTCAAAACAATAGTACCATTTTCATGAATAGCTTGTCGGCGAATCAAATTGACATCAAAGGAACAAGGCGTTACGTAATCTATTGCTTCTCCTTCCTATCTAAGCTCCTTGGTGGTATGTATGTCCTTTGTGGATGGGGGCAGAATGGGCCATTCACGAAGTACAAACTACTGGCTTGTACAGGTGCGCGGCTAACAAAGAACAATATCAACTCAGTCCAGCCGACTTTATACTCACTTCGTTATAGATAGGTCACGCATATCGATTGGTTTTCTTGCCGTGATTTACTCCGTTTAATTGGTTAGTACTGCACCATCAGCGTCTTGACGCTTATACTTAGGACATGTGTATCAATAGGTGATCAAAAGAAAGCCACGTTGTGATGTGCCCTGAGTAATTTAATTGGATGATTTATCTTTGTTTGCAATTAAAATCTATTTCATGAGACATTTCAGGGATTCCCCTTTCTTGCATCAACTTGATCAAAAACAAATTGAATCATTTCTAATTTTGGATCATCTGGGAATTCCCCTGAGATTGTAAAGTGAAGATGACATCATAATTATGGAGTCAGGAAGTGATGGGATTCCCCTCAGGAAGTGATGTCATGTGAAAGGTTAATGTTATAATTAAGATTATAAGATTAATTAAGATTAATTCCCAAGATCACATTTGGCTATTAAAATAACGGGATTTCCCAGTGCTTGATATATAAGAGAATGTAATTCTTCACAGTTTATAGTGTTGATCTGGGCTAGCTAGCTAATATGCTTACAGTCAAATTCCTTCAAAGAAAGGAAATTGCAAACCAGAATTATTTTATGTAGTCATGGTACTACTACCTGCCAGTGTTGTCGGAGAAGATCTAGAATACGTCAAAGAACGTACTTCTTCCAAGAAAGGAATATATATTCTTCTGTCGACTTGCTGAAGTCTGGTTTTTTGATCCAACACAACTGTCAATATAAGTGGGGACAACAGCATCGCAGTCCTGCTACCTGGAGATATTGTGTGAAAGGTGGAAATAGCACCAGTTTTGGAGAAAGCAGCACAAGGAGTTAAGTTTGGAGAAAGTAGCACAAGGAGTTAAATTTGGAGAAAAAAGGAGATAAATGTTTGGAGAAAGCAGCACATTTTCGTGTGAGGATTTTATACGCAAGGATATGCAAGTGTACAAAGGACTTCGCTGATTTTCGCAGGACAAGTGATTTACATCAGCCGTCCAGAACATTACAAGAACTCTATGATCACCTACAAGAAGACTGATGGTTAAGTACTGAGTAGTTAAAATATTATTGTGATTGTGTGATTATTTTTTGTATATGCATTTGTCATATATTGTACCAATCATATCTTTACTTTCAATTAAAGACTTAGATTTTGTTAGCTTATTGAAAAACAGTGTATTTGTGTTGTGCATTCGTGTGAATTTGGGTAAGAGGTGATTTTGGCCTTGAGTCAGTACGGCTCGTAACAACATGCAATCGACTGCAGCAAAATTTCTCCCTTTTGTTCTGACGAGTGGGTTTTTGGTCACACTCAAACACAGAAGACGGCTGCGTCATGTGAAGTCTTTAGTTATATAACATATATGGTACAATTTGAATACGCGATAAATGAATACATCTGTTCAACCACGTAAAAATGCAGTAACTGCTTTGATAATTCAATACATGAATCCAAAACCCACCCAAGTCCATGGGAAGTGATTTTGAGAAAAAAACCTGTGTATCATTTTAATTCCTTCAGTTAGATTTACCTGGTCAATATGGTAAGTTGTACGTGCAAATGGGTGGGTTAAACTGTATTAGGTATGACGATTAGCATTTCAGGGACTTCGTGGGGTTCATTTTAAATTCTGGACTTGGGTGGTTTTTTGAATCATATACAAAGACAATAATGTTGGAATGATATTACCACTAGTAAGATAATACAAAATAAAGCACACAGTTATGTATAATGTTGATAAGCATTCTGCCATGTAATATAAACCACACACTTTCCTTGATTAAACCCATTTTTTTTTTTTTTTTTTCACTCTCCAGCAATGAAGATGTTACAAGTGGACTTTTATACATACTGGATTTCAATCAATGTGTTACAAGACTCAAATCATGGACTTGGGATGATTCTTTCATACATGCTATTTTTCACATGCTCAATAGACACAGAGGATAAATTTGAGTTGTTCTTTCAAAGATATGACAGGCCTATGTATAGCAACACTTTCCCATGCTTAACTCAATTTGGCCAAAGTATGGACTTGGGTGGCTTTTGTATTCATATATTCAATTACACATAGATGCTGCCTTTTCGGCCTCCCATGTGAAAATGCAGCATGTGCTTTGAAAATTATTATACAGATACTGTACTTTACTTTGAGAGTTTTTTTTTATTTATTCATTCGTTATTTATTCAGGAAATCAATACAAATATACTGGTCTCCCTGGAAGACCTGATTGTACTAGTATATCCACCAAAAAACGTTGACAACGTAAAGAAAGCAGCAAGTTTAAAAAGCCCCACCTCGGCTCACTTTTTGAAACTTGGTCCCATTTGTAAAAGATACTGATTTAATCTTTGTCATAATTATCAACTTAAAACATTTCCAGAAGTGTTATGTATCTTTAATGTGCCGATGCGATATTAAGTTGTTAGCATTCTGGAACGATCAGAAAGGTTATTATGTTGTTCTTGGCCAATATCATATATGTTTTGTTTTATAATAATTATTAAGTTCATGACCAATGATTGAATTAAACGAATAACAAGTAGACATGTTAATGGCAATCATTTCGATTTGGATTTGGAAGATACCTTCTGTTAAATAACAGTATTGCGAACCACCAGCATACATAACTCGATGTAGAGAGTCTTTCCTATTCAGAGGAAATATTGCAATTACACACCTTCTTGCCTTTTAACAATAACCATTGACACTAGCACATATCAGAGAAGATGTAAGAAAAGGACGGAGAACAGAATTGTATCCTTGAGATAATCCCGTAGGTAATCCTGTTGCACCTATTCATAGTCCTTCATTCTCAAGTGGTAGGTTAACCAACACTTAACAATGAGAGGACATTCCTGAACCTCGTTCAGTTGGGGATGATTTGAAGTGACCGCCGATTATGACCATTTGATATTTAATACCAGCAATGTGAAAAAAAGAAAGAAATAATGTAGTGCCAAAATAATGTACCCTTTTACGGAAGGAGCAAAGTTTAACAAGTTATAACTCGGCTTCTGCAGTACGAATGTCAGCGGCGAATGTCAGGTTATTATTTCCCAGTCTTTAAAAAAAATGCAGGCAGAGGTGGGAATCGATCTCGGTACCTCCCGGTTAAACAGCACTGTGCAAGACCACTAAGCCAACTAAATATCTGTTGTGAGATGTGTGACATTAATCTTTGATATTGCTTAATGGAACAAATCGCGGAATTAAATCAGTAATAAAAGAAGTAGATTCTTATATAGCGGTCAAATTGGATAAAAGGGGAAATATTTGTCCCTGCTCTAAAGAAAATATAGGTTAGAAAATTATCAAATAAATTTAAATTAAAAATTGAGATTTTAAATTTATTTCTTTCACGAGGCGGCATTATCACAGGCAAACACTGTATAAGCTAAAAACTCGACCCTCATCACTAGATGCTGTCATAGCTCAATGGTAGAGCATCAGACTGCTGATATCAATATCGTTGGTTCGAGTCCTCCTACCAGCAATGGTTATATTTATGATTTTAATGCTACGCTAAAATTTGTTCAATTTATTTCGTTTATTTATTTATTTATTTATTTATTTATTTATTTATTTATTTTTGTTTATTTATGTAAATAATTTGATATATTTGAAAGAGGTATTTGAGCAATTCGAAATTTTGATTTTATAATCCTATGCGGTCATTTTGAACCCCCACCCCCTCCCAAATTGCCAAACGCACAACACCTATGAGTTTGCATCATGCATAATGATCAGTACGTCCATGTCATCATCATAAAAAAACCATTCTATGTATACCTGACGCCGGCAACTAGACTACTATAAAAAATAGTATCACATCTTTCCTGCTCAATCAAAATAATACTTGCAAATAGATCATAGTTTACTAATCTAATCCTGTAATATATAGACCTGTAATATCACCTGTAATATCATATAGGTGATCATTGTTTACATGGTTTGTTATGGTTGGGATTAGTGTCCGATCTCTGTAATGTAATGTAAATGAAGCATATTGATATGCAAGATGAATCGATCAGGGCGCTAGCTTTATTGTCCTATGAGATGTAGGGCCTAGTGCGAACTGTCCAAGCTGATTGTTCATTTAGTATCATAATCTATTAGGGAAGGATAAACACTATTCAAAATATCAATAGATAAGAAGAAAGGGATTTAGAGATTTGTAATTGAGTCATGCATGATTTAACAGAAGGTTCTTTCCAAAACCCAAACGTAATGAATGATGCTATTGTTTAAACGTTAAAAACACCGATTTGCTGTTGATATTCAAAATGGGACCAAGTTTCAAAAAGTGAGCCGAGGTGGGGGCTTTTTAAACTTGCTGCTTTCTTTACGTTGTCAACGTTTTTTGGTGGATTTTCTTTCTTTTTTATGAATGTAGCCAAGCAGCTCTAATCTTGGAAAGTCATCGGGTTACGAAGTACTCCATAAAACGAATAAAACGAAAAATAGATGTTTGAAATTATGTTATCCTTGATTTATGACAGTAAATAATTTAATAAACTTTATCAGCCGTTTATTTTGAAAACTTGCTGGTCACTGCTACCGCGTGACTGTAATGTTGATAGGGATACATATACATTTTAATATACTTTAATTATTCAAGGCAACTAAGAAAATGTAAATATGAACAACACATACCCAATGTTGACGATGCCAGCGAGACACAAAGTCAGTCCGATTTACTTCAAATTGAAACTATGTAGCAAGGCTTATACTACGGAAGCATCTAAGTGCCACGACTTAGCAAGATAATTATGTTTTAATGATTGTGGTTTTTGTAGCCCTGCGGGGCAATCTAGTTGGATATCCAAATTTCGCGGTTGATAGTTCTTTGTAGCCCTGCGGAGCAATCTAGTTGGATTTCCCTATTAAGCGGCGGTTGTTGGCGGTCTTTCGCGGTTTGTAGTTTTAATTTCCCTCATTCTTCATGCCCTACCCTCTATCGGGGGTTAATTTATAGTTTAAGCTCGTTGGATAACTATACTTCGCGGTGTGTGGTTCTTTGTAGCCATGCGGGGCAATCTAGTTGGATATCCAAATTTCGCGGTTGATAGTTCTTTGTATTGCGGGCAATCTAGTTGGATTTCCTATTAAGCGGCGGTTGTTGGCGGTCTTTCGGGTTTGTAGTTTTAATTTCCCTCATTCTTCATGCCCTACCCTCAATCGGGGGTTAATTTATAGTTTAAGCTTGTTGGATAACTATACTTCGCGGTGTGTGGTTCTTTGCAGCCCTGCAGGGCAATCTAGTTGGATATCCAAATTTCGCAGTTGATAGTTATTTAGATTTATAGATCTAGTTGGATTTCCCTATTAAGCGGCGGTTGTTGGCGGCCTTTCGCGGTTTGTGGTTTTGATTTCCCTCATTCTTTATGCCCTACCCTCTATCGGGGGTTAATTTATAGTTTAAGCTTGTTGGATAACTATACTTCACAGTGTGTGGTTTTTGAAGCCCTGCGGGGCACTATAGCTGGATGTCTCTATTGAGCGGCGGTTGTTGGTTGTGTTTCGCAGTTTGTGGATTTAATTTGTTGGATATACAAATTTCGCGATTTGTGGTTCTTTGTAGCCCTGCGGGCCAATCTAGTTGGATATCCCTAGTGAGAGGCGGTTTTTGGCGTTCTTTCGCGGTGGTTTTAATTTCTCTACTTGTTCAGGCCCTGGCCTCTATCGGTGGCTAATTTGTCTTTTAAACTGGTTGGATATCCATATTTTTTGCGGTTTGTTGTTTTTTGTAGCCCTGCGGGGCAATATAGTTTGACATCCCTATTGAGCGGCGGTTGTTGGCGGTCTTTCGCGATTTGTGGTTTTAATTTCCCTCATTCTTCAAGCCCTGCAGTCTCTGGGGGTAATTTATAGCTTAAGCTTGTTGGATAACCATACTTCTGTGTAGCCCCGCGTGGCAATTCAGGTGGATATCCAAAATTCGCGGTTTGTGGTTCTTTGTAACCATGTGGGGCAATCTTGTTTGACAGCCCTATTGAGCGGCGGTTGTTGGCGGTCTTTCGCGGTTTGTGGTTTTAATTTCCCTCATTCTTCAAGCCCTGTTCTCTATCGAGGGTTAATTAAATAGCTTAAGCTTGTTGGCTATCAAAATTTCGCGGCTTGTGGTTCTTTGCAGCCCTGTGGAAAATCTTGTTGCACATTCCTATAGGCTGTGCCAAGTTGTTCTGTGTGTCTGTGGTGGGGACAGTCCCTCCTTTCAATAGGCCTTTGTGTATTTTTGCCGCTTTGCTAATTTGTCTTTACGTATGACTTTAATGGACTTCCATATTTGGTTGTCTCTTTTTGGATACGTTTTTGTCCCTGCTGGCCTTCCATATTAGTGGAACAGTTTTTCACACCAAAAGAGTGTATGCAACAAACCAACCGGAACGGTATAACAATTGAAACGGACAGTCATGTAGGAATACAGTTCTACGATAGCTGAAGATGACAGAGGGACAGGTCTCTAGATCGAATCAACAACCATTCATACATATTACATGTTTTATTGTCCTATTATCATGCGAATCGCCCCGTGGTAGGACAGAACTTTATTTAAATGAGAAAAAGTAACCTGATCTAGTTTCTTGTGTTATTCAGATTGTTGTGTTGTTCAGATTTAAATAAATAAAGAATGTAATAAAGAGATTTCTTTTATTATTTGTTCTGCTAGCGGCTGCACTAAAGGTTTTTTTTTAAATAGGCCCTTAATATAATAAATAATAATCCTGAGAATCAAACATCTTGCTTTGATAAAAAAAAATAATATCACAATAGCACTGGATGATTAAAATTGTGTTATCCTTGATTAATGACAATAAAATTATTGTTTAATACAATATTGAAAAAAAAAACAATTGGTCGTCGGGTTTCGAACTCGGATCCCCGGATCCGGAGTCGAACGCCGAAACCATTGAGCTACGGGACTCCGAATTGCTGTGTCGAAGTACATTATTTATTATATGAATGGGTGCATCGTCCGGAAAGAACAAAAGAATTGTGAAAAACTTGATTTTTTGGCGAATAGGGCTCAGAATTTTTATGTAGGGTATCTCAGAAAATGCTAGGGTATAATTGGAAGTAAATCTGAAAAAGTAGTGTGTAGGTGATTGCCCGCTAGTGCTGTAGCCTTGTCCAAAAATTCTGGATCAGCAATATTTTCCACTAATTTTCGCTACGAAATACCGGGTGAAATGAAGCAAAAGTGTTTGTTTATTATTAAACAATGGTTGACTGTAGGATTGGTGTCCCTTTTTGAATTAATGAGTTGTCAAGATATTACATTTGGGACTCTAAATAACATTAAACATGGTTTTAGATACACTTTGTACCCAGCGAAAAATATCATAGAACAATAGAAGTCAAGTGTTTTAATGTTAGGTGTAAATATAGTCTCGCGGGAGCATCTTATTAGTCTTCTTTAACAGTCTTTTTTTTTTTAAACTTGCTGGTCACGGCTACTGCGTGACTCTAATACATGTTTACATACATGAAAATTAAAATAAGAATATAAGAAGGAAAACTGCGGAAACATGTAGAATGTCGCAATGTGGAAGATGTAAAGCAACGAATTCTACAAACAGAGACTAACACAATAGATCGGCAGTACTGGTGGAATAATTCTGGAATAGCCCGTAATTATAATCTTACCCTAACATAACCCTAACCCTAAATCTAAAACACAGGATGCGCAGGGTATACCAGAATTATACCCAAAAATTGGAATTTAAAAGTGGCCCTAAGAGTATAGGGTCAATCAAACAAAACAGCAGTATTAACGAAGTTGAAACCCATTGAAATACATGTAGCTAATTTAGATACTGTCAGTATATAAATTAAAATGCCTTATTTTGTCTTAGATACATGGCGTTCGCAGGCTATGTTAGTACATCTATGACAATGACAAAGATACCAAAATCTGAAGTTTGATTATTTTTACGATCGTCCG
The DNA here is from genome assembly GCF_039555335.1 of Amphiura filiformis. Classification (NCBI taxonomy): domain Eukaryota; kingdom Metazoa; phylum Echinodermata; class Ophiuroidea; order Amphilepidida; family Amphiuridae; genus Amphiura; species Amphiura filiformis. Next base: position 82,218,904 of record NC_092629.1, read on the forward strand.
GATGAGCAAATCACTGAATGGGCCTTTAATTATGAAAGAGTAGCAGGAAAGGTAGCAGGAATTTAAGCCAACAACACAGACATTGTTCTGAATAAATGTCAGCGTCTGTGTATGTAATACATTGCTTATATTGGTAATAAACTGCTCAAATAAAGAAAGTCCGCAGTAATGTAACCCGTCCTGCACCAAAACTTGATCTTGTTATGACAATTTGATCGATACGGTCGTGTGCATAATCTTGTTAGCTCAAATTTGATACCACATTTGCTACTAAACACTCAAAAGTGACAAAGATTGATACCAGTTTATGGCATTTGGTGCATTTTCAAAAGTTGCAAATCAAAACGAAGCACGCGGTCGAAATTGCTTAGCGTGGCAATATGGTCAAGCTTCCTTGCCCACGATGGGCCCCTGTGTACTATCCCAAGTGCGCGCTTTATTCAATTGTTGATTTAAAACGCATGGATTACTGCAGTGCTTTACTGATGAATACTAGGGCACGATGCGATCGATATGACCTAGCGGTTGTTTCGGGCTATGTCAATGGTTGCGCTCTGCCTTCACCTCTACAGGTTCGCGGGGTCCGTTTTTAATTTGCAACTTTTGAAAATGCACCAAATTTCATAAACTGGTATCAATCTCTGTGAATTTAGAGTTTTTGGTAACAAATTTGGTATCAAATTGCAGCTAACAGGATTCTGCACACGACCTTACCAATCAAATTGTCATAACAAGGCCAGAATTTGGTGTAGAACGGGTTATATGACTGCGGACTTTCTTTATTTGAGCAGTTTACATTGCTTATATTGGTTGCAACAGGTTATCTGGGATCATTGTCCAAATTATCTTGTAAAATTGTTCAGAAGAGACAGTGGTTTAAAAGTATTACGTTATTTGAAGTGGACGAAGGCGAACGTTATCTAGGTCAGAAGGGGTTGTTGGGGTCAAAGGTCAAGAAGAGGTCACGGGTCAAATTACCCACTTTATATTAATTAGTGAAAACCCCAGTGATTGAGAGTAATACATTGTTCATAATAGTTGAGGTCAAAGTTCATGCAGAGGTCATCGAATTCAGAAGCCAGTGGTGAGTGGTTGTCATTCATGGTACTTGACCCACACTCCCACAGCAGTTCTAATATAAAAAGTCTTATATTTCAAGAATGAAGTTGTCAATTCACCAAATCAAAAGGTGTAACGAAAGCTGTGTTATTAATTTAGGGATTCAATCATGTTTCACCGTTGTTCATCTCCGTTTAACAACGATGCGGCCGCGTCGTCTGCGTGGTTTACTTCGCGAGGGCAGCTTTAGCTGCCCGAGCGAAGTAAACCACGCAGACGCGCCGGACGCGAGTTGTTAAACGGTGATGAACAACGGTGAAATATGATTGAATCCCTTTCAACAACGAAAAGAAGCTAAATATCGTATAATTCACGATTATTTTACGAGGAATATCAGTTCATCATTGCCACTCAGCCTTACAAAAACTTCGATGATTTCTCTTTTGATATCAGCAATAAAACTACAGAATAAAACGGCAATGTTTAGCCGCTACCTGAAAAATACTGAATTCAACTTGTAAGCTGGCATACGCACAAAGGTTCCAGGCATGACGAATTTTACGCGCTCTCGCGTAACGCGTAGTCTCGCTCGCGTTCGCGTATACGCTACAGTAAAAGTGTGGGTTCATCACGGTTTAACAACGGTTGCCTCCTGTACAAAGGTATAGGAAGAGTTGTTGAAAAATTATTCAATCCTGTTCAAATCCACTACACTTCCGACGGTACAGTGTACTGCTCGGAGAATTTCCCTATGTATGCTAGTTAAATTAAAAAGAAAATCATCCACCACTATTTATTGCAACAGAATCCATTTCGCATGCGTCCATCTTCCAATTCCAAAAGCTAATACAAAGACATATCAAAAGTCCAAAAAATTCAAATACATGTAGTGGAACAGTGCCTAATTTGCATAAAGTCAATATGGACTCTTATGCAGGGGTGAAATTTCAAATTTAATCAAAAAACATACTGATGTATTTCTCTCGTCATAAGGATTCTTACAAAAAGTATAGTTTGACCTATCTCCGATATTTGCAATCTACAGGGGACAAAAAATGAAAAATTCACCGATTTAGAATTTAAAAAAAATGGTGTCATATTGTTCCGCTTGCAAAAGTATTTAATAAAAGAATAGTTTGCAATATCTCAGGTGGTTTGTTACCTTGGAAACATGGCTAAGAAGATCAATTTCCATTCATGTTGACCTTGACCTATTTTGTGATGTTTTTATGTAACAAAACATCGAAAACAATGCAACTTTTATCATATTATTTTGATTTATTTTTGCCAAAGGTGCAATTTGAGACCAGTTAAGACTAAAATTGCAGCATATTTTAATTGTAAACGACTGTGGGCCCCATAGTTTGACCCTTGACCTGTTTGCCTATAACTCAAGAACTATATGTCGGAGACTGGTCAAACTATACTTTTCTAAATCTTTATGCTGAATGCTGAGAGCAATACATTGGTTAATAACAAGATTTGACCAACTTTGAAATCCCCCCTGCATAAGCGGCCATTTTGAATTATGGGAATTGATATGGTATTTTGGAAATGAATGGTGATTAAATGGATTCGGTTACAATTAGTGGTGAGTTAACCCCTTATTTTTCTTAATTTGATTGGCCTAATGGCGGAATATGTAATTCACAATGTGATGGGCCATGAGTAACCTATACCATTTAACTTTGTTTACATTTAAAAATTATGTCATGAGAGATAGGAACCTTCTTTCAAATAACCATACAGGCCTATACGCGTATTTCAAGAACGAATCAGTCTATCAGTGGTCTATTACAAATTTCAAAATTTGCTACTTTATGCCAATTCAGGTCAAATGTCACACCACTTTGCCGATTGACACTTGGCTACTCCTCTTGTTTGGACTTAAAATACTAAAAACAAAACAAACCAAAAAACAAAACAAACAAAAACAAACAACAACAGCAACTCCTAAAAATAAAAACAACAACATACCAACAACAACAACAACAAAAACACTATAATTTTCGTCGGTATACTCGTATATCACGGATGTTTGATGGTATGTAGAACCGTATTCATTTTTTAAACAAAGTTGAACACTGATGGCGCTATTTATCTTAAATCTTATTTACATCTTTATAATCTTTACAAGGGACAGACACTTGTATAATGTATATATAACAGTGGCGTAGATTTCTTTTTGACATTGGTGGGATGGGTTGGAAAAAAATTCTTAAAATATAGTGAATTCGGCACCTTTTGGCGACAGAATAAGTTTATGGTACAAATGCGAAAAATGTTGTCATTTTGAAGCTAAACTGATGAAATATTGTGCAAAAGTGGAAAAAATTGGGCTTCGGGGGCTAAGATGGCCAAATATGAGGTTATTTTGGTCAGAAACCCACATACAGGCGTCAACACGTAGGGGGGGGGGGCTGTATGGACTATCCCTCTGGCAAAATATTGAAGGGATTTATCCCCAAACCCCCAGGATCTTAGTCTACTGTAGTAGACCAGTTTAATTTATCATTCCCTAAATTAATCTCTCTGACCTGAAAACTCATCATTCCTGTTCTGATTCAACAGCTCAGATATCCATGAGAAAACTGGTCTACTGTATTTCGAATATACAATGAACTATGCACTCTATAGTGGGTATGATGTTACCTCATTAAAAATGCAGTCTTGGCTGTTTATGCACATATCCTGTGGTTTTTACAAATTAAGCCGTTTGAATAGCCGTCCAGCGCGTATTATTTGCACAAGGTCCAATGTATACGCTTGACGTTGCGCACGTATACGCGATGGTTAAGCTGTCAAAGGAAATCTGAATGACACAGATAGAGCTACCCCACGTGGGTTGGGTTCAGTGAACACAGTGGGTTGGGCTAATGCATAAACATGTATGCTTGCCTATCTGCTATTGGTTAAGATTTACCACCCACATTGATTTTTACTTCATTAACATTCATCTCAGATTCGAGATGAAAGAGGTTGAGTCTATGTGTTAAGATATGGTGGGTCACACAGGTCATATCCAACTACCGCAGTCCTTTTTTCTCTGGGCAGGGCAGTCACTGGAGATGTGATGTGTTTCGTCATAGATTTTAAATGGTTTCATGCATGAAACGTATGAATTGTTAAAAAAAAAAAGGAATGCAGCGCAGTCTACCAGGATCTACGCCTATGATTATATAAAAACATAAAAAGTAGTAACATATTGCAAATAGCGCCCTCAATTTGTTAGAAACATACATAAATGATCACATCAAATAACCGTTCTTTCTGCACACACTGTATTGCTCGGGGAATTTCCCTATTGCGAAATATCATTAACGTGAATTCAGAGTGTGAGTAATTAAACGTGAATGTGCATGTACTGTATGCATGGTGGCCATTCTCGTGAACTTGTTGTTTGTGTCTTACTTGTAGGGTAAGAATTCATTCATTTCTTTGTCTGGATTTTATGTTGTAGCGTATATCCCGGGTATATCTCGGGCTATATGCCCGGCTATGTTGTAATTAAATCCGTTGCATTTCCTACTATAGGGCCTATTTGAACGATGCGGCTGTAATGAAATTGTCTTGAAATCAACTCTTATCCTTAATTGCTAGTATTTTATCTATATTGATATATTCACAAATGGACTAACATGTGAATATACATTGTATGTATTTGTAGTCGGGCTGCATATTGTTAAAATGTTTTCACATTGTTAAAATGTTTTCATCACTGATCGTGCCGTATGGCGTATCGACACTTCGAAAGGACATTAGCTACATCATACATGTATAACAATTTAAAAGCTAAATTGAGGATCAGTGACAAAAATAGACAGTGTCTAGTACTCCGAAACATTCTCTAATTCAGTAACAATCCCGTAGTGTTATTTTTAGATTCCACAGTTTTCGTGTTGATAATAGGCTATTGCAATAGAGTGCACGTATGCACTAAATCGATCATTTCAAATAATTATTGAGTTTTAGGTTGGTTTTGGTCACGTGGTTGCCTATTATCCTGCATAAGCTCCAGAGTGACGTCATTATCGATATCTTTGTCTATACCCTTTGTTATGGAACCAAAAAATAAATGAAGTTTTTAAATTTCGCAGTGCAATATTCACTAGCAGAGAAGTCGAATAAGTCAATCTACATTTCCAGTTTTGGAAATAGCTTAGGCTTATTTCAGTGTGAAAAAATATAGACCATCGAAATATTTCCACCGATAAAACAAAATAATACCCTGAGAATAGACACATGAGTGATATATTCGTCGTAGAAGTGACGTAATTAATCGGAATAATTACCATAGCAATGGATGAATATAATTTTGAATATATCGCCCTGAACTACAACATTCAAGCGGTTACCTATGTATTAAACCACGGATGTCAAAGAACAGGGATAAAGACATGGATCGTAATTCTATAGAATTATGCATATTATGCTGATCACTCACACAAGACTTAGTTAGAGTGCAACCTGCTTGTAGTGCCGGGCGATCTATTCAAAACTTGTATTCATCTATTGCTATGGTAGTTAATCCGATTATTATTTTACTTCTACGGCGAATACACTATTAATTGTACTTACTCTTCTCTATTTATATGCATATCGCATGCATAGGATCGATATAATAGAAAGCTATATGAATTTATAATTATACGGTGATATGAAAGTATGCCACCTACAACAGACTTCTCTGAAGAGCATACCGTCCGCGGTGATAGATATCGATAATAATTATGCTTAGCACAATAGGCCATTATATACTTTGGTTATATACTCTGTGTCCTCCCAGCTCAATAGTGTTATGATTACAGACCAGTTCATCTGCACTTTTTAATCCCTTGATTTTTGGTTTCTGAACAAAAGAGAAACCATAACTTGAAAATGAGGGAATGTGAGATGCGACTTTACATAATTTTATTAGGGATGCACTATTCGATATCAAAGGGGGGGCTGGGTAATATTTTGAAAGTTGCCTCGTCATTTGATTAGATTTGAATTTATTCAGCATATCATCATACAGTCAATAAATATACTGCGCCAATAAAGTATCCTTACACTCGGAACAATAATCACAATTTCCAAACTGAACAATATTGGGGTAAATTTTTTTTAATAGAGGCACTGTCTAATCCTGCACATTATGACACCACATTGAATCCAATGTGACTTCAAGAAGTAAAGTTACAAGCATTTGATTAGACGAAGGTCCAGTTTTAAAAGTGACAAACTGGCCTATTCAAAACTCCACAGACCACAAATCTGGTTTGAGAGTGGTGAATGGCTAATTTATTCGTTTGGCTTTAATTTAAAACAAAAGGAACAAAAGAAAACTGAAACAAAAGAACTAACAAATAAAATGACAGTAATGAAAAGTAGAGAGAAGTAAAAACTGGAAAAAACTGCTTTAAATAACGCTTCATTGAAGAAACTGTGTTGTCTCTTTGTTGCGCTTGTTGGAATCTTTTTGCGCCTTGTATAGGCCAGTTTGTCACTTTTAAAACTGGACATTGTCTATTCAATTGCTTGTAACTTTACTTCTTGAGGTCACATTGGATTCAATGTGGTGTCATAATGTGCAGAATTAGAATCTTTTTAATTTTTGGAACCTGAAAGTTAAAATTGCTACCCCTAGTGTTATAACGATCAAGATTAGATAATTTGCTTGGGTAAACATGAAAATTATTAAAATTATGGTTCAAACGGAGTTGCTCAGCCCTTGTCCTGATATTTGAAATGCCTACATTCTGAAAGTCAGCTTTGTTAATCTGATCGAATGATATTTAGAAATGGCGCAATACCAGGAAAAAAATAGAATAGTCAAACAGGCATAAAACAAGAGCTGAGAACACCATTTTCTTCACTTTTTGATTAAAAAAAATTGCTTGTCTGTAGACGAAACTTGTTTCACAAGTTAAGTTGTTTCACAATTTTGGTTACAATTTCCTCACCATCAAGAAATTGATTAAGTTCTAGACCAAGATAAACAACAGTATGCTTAGACTTAATTATTTGACCATTGCTAAGGATAATTGAAAAATTAGAAACATTATTGACCTTGCACTTAGATCCAAGGAGAATCAGTTCAGTTTCATCCTGTGTTTAGAGAGAGATTATTTTCTAAAATCCATTTATTGCAGCCAAATTATCACGAAGAGCATGACTGACTCTCTCCGAATCTTTGTCGGAACATATCAAAGCACTATCATCAACATACTGCTACATAATGCAATTATTAGAAGTGGACATGTCATTAACATAATAGAGGAATAAAAGAGGACCTAATATACTACCTTGGAGAATTCCGCATTTTATGGCAAGAGGATCAGACTCAACCCCATCAATTTGAACAATTTGTTTACGATCAAAAACATAATACTCAAACCAGGCTGTGGACTTTTAAAAAACCCATGGCAGTTTGTGAAACAGGATTTTATGGTCAACACTGTCAAATGCCTTCTGGATATCTAATAAAACCATTTCAGTATGTTATCTTGAAGATGAATGAGGCAAGTGTCAGTTGAGTATGATCCTCTGAAGCCAGATTGGAATTCATAAAGGAGTTTATTTTCAACCAGGAATTTGTTCAATTGAAAAAAGACTTCTAAAATTTTGGAAACAACTGGGAGAATGCTAACAGGTCTATAGTTTCCTGCATCCAGCCTGCTCTTCTTTTTGTTGAGAGGGATGATTGATATGATCTGCAATGTCCCTTTTGTCAAATATAGCTTCGATTATTTTTGAATCACAATGAATTGTGCAGTTGCAAGTCATCAAGCAAGCTTTCACTGATGGCAAAATGCTCATCGAAATGCTCTTCAAAAATGCTCATCTGAGCAATAAAATAATACTGCTCTACCTCAGACCCCCAAAAAATTGCTCCACCTCGAACCAGACGAAAAAAACACCCAAAAAACAAAACAACAAAACAAAACAAAAAACAAAACAAAAGAAAACAAAAAGAAAACAAAACCAGATTTGATTGTCGAGAGTCAATTTTGTGTGTGTGCACATTTAGCATGTTATTTAGTAAAGGAAAGTTAATCTCAGATCTGATTGTTTGTAAGAAATAGAAAAAAATGTCAAAATTGCCCGCCAAAAACTCAGGGTTCCTAACACACTCACTCCGCATACCCTATGGCGGTGGTCCTTGTTGACAACGACGTGACAGTGACCATGAATGCAAACTTCTGCAGCATTTAAACCAGTTCACAAACCGGACTTCAAAATAAATCGGTTGCTCAATGAACTGAGTCCCGGTTCCGGAGCTATTATAGTGCCCCCATGCCTACTAGATAGGGCCTTTTGACGTCATACACATTCTACGCCAATGGATCATATCCCTGAATGGATTATAAGCCAGGTTTCTTAACCTCTGTTCCTAAAATGTTATGACTTTTAAAGTTTATTCTACATTTTTGTATAGGAACATCAGGGAGAAGCCGTTTGGCCGGTACTAATAGCCTACATACTTTTCTACTAATATTTTGGATAACAAACGAAGATTATGTTTTTGGTAAGTATTGTCTACTTTATTCTTGTAGTCGGCATTGCTACTCAATGCTTCCTCTTTTAGGTGCACAATAGTAATAAATTTCCCTATACTTTGTGTACAAAATGGCCTCTATTCAAATGGCTCTACCTACCTTATGAAGCGACTCAATTTTTCAAAGTGATGTTTTCCTGACAGACAAACAAACAAGCAAGTAAACGCTAAATTGAATATATTGGTGACCATTGAATTTTCGAGCAACTGGACCACCAATACAAGACACTTGGTTTATTCCCACTTGGTCCAATCCCATTTGGTTCAGTCCCACTTTGTCCAATCCCTTTTGGTCCAATGCCACTTGGTCCAGTTCCCACTTGGTCCAATGCCACTAGGGCCATGTCCCACTGACTTGTGACAGGTTGTGGACACGTAAATTAGTATATTTCTCATTCATTTGGATGAGACAGTTTCATAGAAATGAGAAAATTTTCAATTCTCATAATTTTGTCCAATTCTCATCGCTTTGGAAGAATTCTCATTTTAAATTTCCACTTTGAGGCTCCACACCTACACAACATCTAAAAATGTATCCGTGTGCATGGGAATCGACCTCTGGAGACCAGTACATTTTACATGTGAAACCATCGCGGTTTTTTGTGGCTGAAAGTCAAAACGCATTTAGTTCATTGTGTCTTTTCTCTTATTTAGAGAGTTACCAATGCATGTTGTGCTTCGAACAATAACTGCTTGTATAAAGATCTTCATTGTTAAATTATTGGTGCAAAATGTTCCATATCGATATGTAAGGGAGATATCAACTTTTACTGGTACCTAATTCATGGAATTACCCATATGATATACCAAAACCTAAACATTTTACATTTCCGACATCGTTCTCATTAACTCACGTTGCATCACATTTTTTTAATTCTCTTTTATACTTCTAGGAACTTTTGGCTGGTGGATATGCACTTGCAGTCGGGATTACAACACTTTATCTGTTCTTGAAAAAGGATCGACCACCAGGTGGGTATATGGCAACAAATTAGGAAATTATTATTAGTAGTGTTATTATTATTATTATTATTATTATTATTATTATTATTATTATTATTATTATTATTATTAATAGTGCAAATTGCGTTCGATTTTGTTTAGTGGTTACAAAGAAACGGGTGATAATTAAATTGTTCCACTTGGAAAAACACTTAAACTAAAGAATAGTTTGCCATATCTCAGGTGTTTCGTTACCTGTGTAACAGGGCAAAAAGTCAAAGCCAATTGAATCATGATTAAAGAGTTTAACTTCAACACTACACTATTTTTCGCTCACCTGCACGTTTTCACTAGTTCGACTAGCGTCTTCAGTAGATGGTGATGTTGTGATGATATCTTGTCTACAATCGGGATATCTCTCACTGATGACGTCATATGATTGACAGGATGACGTCATAGGATGTTACGATGTAGCGCCGCCCCCCTGGGCATCAGCAAGTTATCCCAGATGGGGTCTATTTCTAGACCTTTGTCACGATTCAGTCTTGGTTTCTGAGTCCTTATGTGTATTGCTTCCAGAACTCTACGGGAATATTCCTTTTGCTCCCGTTCAAGAACTTTTACATTTTCCCAGTCAATCTGGTGTCCTTTCGATCTTACGACGTGCTCCCTGACAGCTGATTTGGAACTGCCAGCGGTGGATTTATGTTCACTGATCCTTTTCTCGAGCTTCCTGGCCGATTCGCCTATATAACTAGCATCACAATCAGCGCAAGTGATCTCGTACACAATTCCAGACTGTTTAATGGGTTTTGTCTTGTCTTTAGGGGCTACTAAAGCACTCCTAAGCGTATTTTGAGATTTTGAAGCTGGTAGATACTCCTGCGGTCCTAAACGCTCGGCGTAGCTTCTCAGAAAGGCCTTCTATGTAAGGCAAGGTGACAAAACCTTTATTGGCCGTCTCCGAATCCGGGTTCTGAGAAGCACTGTCTTTCTCTTTGGGCTGGCCGCGGAAAAAAGTTCAGTCTTTGTAGCCACAGTTTTTAAGAGCGTTTTTCACATGTGCGATCTCCTCCTCTTTATCTGCCGGGTCTGTGACAACCGTTTCTGCGCGATGGAGTAGCGTTCTTACCACACTGAGTTTGTGTTCAAGTGGGTGGTGAGAGGAGAAGTTCAGGTACTACTCTGTGTGTGTCGGTTTTCGGTACACTTTGACTTTCAGAGTTCCGTCCTGTTGACGACAGACCAGAGTGTCTAGGAAGGGAAGTTTGCCGTCTTCTTCTTCCTCACGCGTAAACTTGATGTTGGGATCAATGTTATTAATATGATCGGTGAAATCTTCGATATGAGCAGTTTTTATGACCACGAAGGTGTCATCCACATATCGTTTCCAAACACGCGGTGGTGGGTGGCTGAAGTTAATGCCTGACTCTCAAAGTATTCCATGTACGCGTCTGCAGAAAGAGGACTACACGAACTGCCCATCGCACATCCATATCGTTGAAGGTAGAAGGTCTCCCGGAACACACAATAAGAAGTGTCTAGACAAAAGCTCAAACAATCCAGCTCACTTGCTCAGGCTCAAGGATCAGTGAGAGATATCCCGATTGTAGACAAGATATCATCACAGCATCACCATCTGCTGAAGACGCTAGTCGAACTAGTGAAAACGTTCCAGGTGAGCGAAAAATAGTGTAGTGTTGAAGTTAAACTCTTTAATCATTTTATCTACCACTACGTATGAATCCACTCGTACAATTGAATCATGTTAACCTTGACCTATTTTGTGATGTTACTCAGGTAACAAAACACCTGAGATATGACAAACTATCTTTGTTAAAAATGTTGTTCTAAGCGGAACAATTTGAGACCACTTTAATCAAAATGGGAGCATTTTTGATATTTTTACCTTCATGGACAATGGTGGAGACCAAAATTTGCATTTGACCTTTATGCCTCTAACTCAACAACTGTACATTGTAGATTGGTCAAACTATACTTTTTCTGAATCCTAATAATGAGAAGAATACATTGGTATGGGTTTTACCCAAAATCGAGCAATTTTGAAATTTGAGTCCTGCATAATCGGCCATTTTTGTTTTATGCAAATTAGCATTTTGGCACTATTTCCTTTTTTCTCCTTTTGATATATTGTTGTGGACGTCTTTTAGAGATACTACATGTTACAACCTTGTCCCTTATGGATATCTATGTATTTTGCATTTATTTAAATTTGCCTATATTAGTTTTATTTTGCAATTGAGGTTGATCAACAGGAAAGGAAGTGGTGAAACATTTGAATTAGAGACCTTTAGATAACATAATCCGGCAGCATATCATTTGGATTGGAATTATTTCAAATTAACCAAACTTGTATTGTTAGCATCAAGATAGTACCTCATTTCGAGCTAGAGGTGAAAGTACGTGCAAAGGTCGTATTTTGGCGAAATTGAGATTTTTGCAGCTTTGAAATGTTGAAGCTTTCTTCTAAGCACCTACAAAGTTTATTTTAAAGAAATAAGCGGAAATATGAAATAATCTACATTTTCCGAGGCTCGTCTGATGAACAAAATTACAAAACAGATAACTTTGAACGCGTTTTTCTCGGTTTCGCGTTTTGATTCATGACAACCTATGATAAGCCATAACTTCGCTTCTGATTGTGATGTGAAGTTCATTGACATGTCATTTTAATCTTTGAAACATGCTCTTTGCAAATATGTAAAAAGTAAAAATGACCAGAGGGGGACTTTACGGCTCATTCGTGGTGTATGGTCACATAGTGAGCTTTAGTGAGACTTGGTTCGGTTAGGGTTAATTAAAGAAGCGTTGGAAGAAGAATTATTTTCAGCCATACATTCTGGGAAGGTTTTACGGTGTTCAAGAATTGAAACATCCCAGGCAGGCTGCCAAATAAAAACAAACATGTTCTGAGTTGTCTTTTCTACTTTTTTATGCACTTCGCTGCTTAAAGGGGCATTTCGTGATCCACAGCCTCATCCCCCACTTTTCGCAAAAAAAGTTGAGATTTTTATATCACTGGAAACCTCTGGCTACATAATGTTTATGTACAAAATATTTCTTGCAGATTAATTCGTTTTGCAAAGATATCGTGAAATTTGAATTTCGTTCTGGTGCACCAGAACGAAATTACAACGCATTGTCTATGGAGCAGTGTAATACACATAATCATGCATAGCTCGCAAACGCAAAATCGGAATCAACTGAAATTTTGGGAATATGCTTTTTTCGTGGATATGTACTGAAAAATGCCATAAAAAGAGGATGCTAGGATCACGAAATACTCCTTTAATGGTATCTTTTTAGCCGATTTTTGTGAACGTTTGCCCCATGGAAAGTTGCCTTGCCCCACTTTCCCCTTCTGAATAAATCCTGGCTACTAGTGTCCGACGCTGGTATTACATCCAAATTAATTAAATCTTGGGTAATGTAGTGTATTGTATCTAGGCTCTCGTTGAATGAGACTATGTGACCTGCTACTACGAAATGAGCGTAAAGTCGCAAGTTGGTAGTTTCGAGACGCTCTGGCTACTGCGTTGGTGTTCTTTGTTTCACATGCACCTGTTCAAGACAGTAGTATATGTCTGCATGTCCTTTGTGACTGGGGAGGGGGGGGGGACAATGGGCCATTCACGACTGGCTTGTACAGGTACGCGGTAAACAAAGAACATCAACTCCGTTGATGTTAATGTGATATAAAAAGCACTAACATAATGCAATGTTAAAATTATGATATAGTTTCCCATAATGAATTGTTGAAACTATGCTATATGGTGAGTGGCTGTGTATTAAGTGGAATGCCTTCCCACTGGCTGTACCCTGTAGTGGAATGCCTTCACATAATGCAATGTTGAAATTATGCCATAGCTTCCCATTATGCATTGTCGAAACTATGCTATAGTCATGGTAAGTGGCTGTACCCTATAATGGAATACTTTCCCAAAATGTTTGCCATACTGTCGAATGTACATACATGCTACAGGTACTTTAAAATTCTATAGTTCTCTGGGAAAACATAAAAATATAGGCATACTCATAACATTTGTCAATTTCGTTTCCAGCATATGTGTCTAACTGGTATGATAGTGGTGCAGATCTTTGTAATGATGTCAGAAGAGGGAAAATCATACTCAAGATTGGAGACAGATTGGAGGTTAAAGGTTTTGCAAAGGGGAGCAATCACCGCCCTCATTACTACCATTGGGCAGTGGTAAAAGAGGTTGGTTCTAACCCTAAGATGATCCATTTTACGGTCCGTATTGGCGGTGCTGCATCTGGACTAGCGAGCTTTATTGTTATGGTATTTTTCTCTCTTTTACTTCGGTGCCTATCGTTCATCGGTGCGGGCTCGGGTGCAGCTAGTGCGGCAACTTCGGTTGTAAAAGGGAATGCGACAATTATAGTGGATAATATTACGGAATGCGACAGGAAGATCAGAGTAAACAACAAAAAAGACCAATCAAGAAATGTCACAGTGCTGTCCGAAAATGAGATAAGAAGAAGAATTGGATGTGTAGAAAGAGACCAAGCGTTGATAGGACAATATAATTTGTTTACTAACAACTGCGAGTCCTTTGCTAATTATATACGGTATGGTATAAAAGAGAGTGATCAAGTACCCAAAATAATCAAGAAAATCTTGCAACATGAAAGGCTATGTAAAGTTATTGTGGCTTTTGCAATTCTTTTTGGTTTGTGGGTCAGTCAAAAAGTTGCGCCTCAAGTCTTTTATAACGAAAAATATCTGTAAAAGTATGGTCTCATGAAATTTTCCATGAAAATACACTGCTAAAAAAAATCATATAAGTCGTGATGATCTAAAAACCAAAAGTGTATTGCCGAAAAGTTACAATCATCTCAATGGTTTATGGTAAAGGGTCGGATTTCAAAAGTTGCATTAGCCTCTCTATATACAAAAGGGTAAAGCCATTAAACAGGCTACACTGTAAAAGTCATAGAACACTTGACACTAGTGTTCTGTCTCTGTTTCCGAGATTAGTTATGAAAAGATATCTGCATATCCATACTAAAATTTGCCTTAAATAGTGTCTCTCTTACCTAGCACTATCACAAAAAGGAAACATTGTTACATTAATATTTGATTTTGAAAAATAAGACAACATTTTCAAAACTTATGTAACACCATTTGAACACTTGACACGTGTTCAAAATTTCCTTATGTCTTTCTTTGTTTCATTTGAACACTGGTGTTCTTGTAGGTTGAACACTGATGTTCTGAAATATTTAGAACACTTATTACACATGTGTCATGTATTCAGCTGTATCTTATGAGCACGTCTCAGGTGTTCACACCAGTGTTCTCTAAATAAGTTGAACACGTGTCATATGTTAAAAACCATTACTTTAATGAACGCGTTCCATGTGTTCTGGCCAATTTACAGTGTCAGTGAGAACTTTTATTAAACCGGTTAATTTCAATCTCATGCTATTGTGTTCATGGATTCATTCTTTACTCTCAGTCATATCAAATGCAGTTTATTTCAATGTGTCCTTCAATACTTACTGTGTCCTCCAATACTTACTGTGTCCTCCATCACTGCACTGTTAATCACAGCTGCTTTTATGTGGCGTCGCATGGCTGATGCTTCTAACGAGGTGTCTTATTATTTTCTTCTTGCTCAATGCTAATCCGCATTCTCAAAAGGATGGGGCACAGACCCTCTATAGGATTGTGTATGACTTGGTGGACTTGTTAGCCATCTTCTTCAGAGTGTCCCATAGGTTCTCTATTGGGTTCAAGGCTGGACTGCTTTTCATCGTTTAATAAAATTCCGACAAAACATAATGGTTTAAATTTGAATGAAAATGGCTCGCACAAAAGCGGCACAATAAAGCATGTAGGGACTTTTGCAACTTTTGAAATCCTACGTTTTACCAATCAAGTGAAATGCCTGTAACTTTTTTCATCAAGATCGTATCGCAACAAATGAGGCGACAAATACTACCAGTTGGACCACTTCCCGGGGACCATTGTCCTATTCAGACCGTTATGTTATTATCATTCCCGGTTTTTATATTACCTGGATAGTCATAATCATATTACTTTAGAAACATAATCTGATAGAATGATTGGTTCAAATAGCCCCCAATTTTTTGCCTACCCATTTGCATCAGGTATTAGCAGTGGGCACACCAGTAAATTGACTGCTTATTGAAATAGGCTACGTAAAAATACAGGTAAATCATAGTAGGTAAAACATAAGTAGGCCTACTGCTAACAAGTTTACAGGTTAGTAAATGCGTATCACATGTTGTCAACGAGGTTCAGGAATGTCCTCTCATTGTTAATTGTTGGTTATACATACCTAGACAAATTACAATTGTTATCCACCACTTGAACAGGATTTAGCCAAAGCAAACAAAGACAAGAACTATTTAAGGATTCTATAGAAATAGGTAGAAGCTTATTATAATCTTCAGCAATAGGATTATTGATTAGTTTAAACAGTGTTTGATGAGATACTTGTCGCACCGAATTGAGATACCTAAGAATACGACATTCACGCACATTTTACACTGTAACTCAGAATACAATTTGCCGAGTTTACGGCTCATTCGTAGTGTCCAGTCACATATAGATGTGTGATTTAATGATGCATAGTAGGCCCTACTCACATTAAGCGCAGCTCATGGGTAGCGCATTCACCTTATTGTAAAACTTAGCCCAAAAGTGTTAATGAAGATAGGAATGAATTGGGTTTTTTTAAACATAGCTTATATAAAACCAAAGAAAAAAAATGTGTAATTACAGAAGATGAAAAACATGTTAAAATTAAAACACGTTATTTGATTATAAACATCTAAAAAAAAGTAACTAACCCCCTTAAATAATGGTCATTATTTAAAAATGGGCGATTGTATTACAAATCTGTAAAATGCGTCGGAAGCAAAATATATTTCTGCACATTTTGACACCTCATTTGTAGCGATTGTCTAAATATTGTACATTTAAATCAATGTAACCCAAGATTTGAAAGTTGCAGTAAATTCTATTGATTTGTATTCAGTATAATGGAAGGAAATCTGTGTAATGATATCTGAGTGTTTTTGAATTGTTGTAAGTGCAACTTTCAAATCATGACCTCACAATTAAAATTAAAGTGTTTTATGGGCTATGGTATCAAATGAGGTGTCAAAATGCGCAGAAATAAATTCTGCTTCCAACGCATTTTACAGATTTGTATTACAATAGCAAATTTTTGAATAATGGCCATTATTTAAGGGGGTAAGTTACTTTTTTCTTTTTTTTAGATATTTAGTTACTAAGTTACCATGGTTACCATGTTAGTGTAAAAAAAAAGTCGTGTGAACCATTTTGGTATTTCTTTTTTTTTTACTCATATCTAAATATTTCAACTATTTAATTAAAAATGAATTGATTGTTTTCAATAACTGGTAAATATCTTAAGATATGCGCATTTACCTAATTTTCATAATTCACAAAAATGAAAATAGCACGAGTAGAAGTATGTGCACTTTGTTTTATAAATATAGATGTATTATAAACCATTGTATATTTTTATCTTAAGAATCGTAAGGTACAAAGTTCATGAAAGAATAAATTTAAAGTATAGACTTGTTACAAACTGTATTTGCATTACATTTTTTAATAATTTGCCATAAAATTTTCATATCGCGAATTTCAAAAAAAAAAAAATCAAAATTATTTGATTTGAGAAGTACATTCCTTGTATTCAGATTGCAGTTTGTTGTCTCGGATGTGCTTGCTGTTAGGTCCTCAAAGAATACTGTGCAAACGTGACTATCCGATTCCTAGTATAGGAAAACAGTACAGAAACGTTCAATGTAAAATATCTTGCTCGCTAGTAGGTTTACAAATTGGGAATCAAAAATGTGATGTAAAAGCCGGGAGGAGAATGGGGGTGGGGTGGGTGTGTGTGTGTGTGTGTGTGTGGTGGGGGGGGGTTGTGGAGGGTAAATTTTAACCGGGGGCTCATAATTATAGCACAGTAGGGCCTACATAAATAATTGAATACTGGACTAAACGCGAGCCGTTCGATGATGTTGCACGAGTAATGGAGTAAAGTATCAAACTAACGAACAGGGGTGGGGGGGGGGGGAAGAGTTCTGACGGGGGGGCATTTTCCCCTCATGTCCCCCTGTGGCGCCGCCACTGGGTTCATTATCGAACCCTAACGGTATTAATATTATTATATCATAGGCCAGGGAAGTGCAAAATTTGCTTGTGATATTTTAAGCGTTTAAAATTTCAAAATAATCCCATTCAATTACACGACCGACAAAGGAAATTTACTGAATTTAGAGAATTCGTGGCGCTCACCACCTCTTTGGGGCAATTGGGTATTAAAGTAGGCCCTCTTGATAATATCGTCAGCATCTTGCGGAAAGTAACGGGACTTAAAAAATAGAGGTGGCGCTCTTCAACATTTTAATGAAACAATTGGTGTTGCGAGAATCGAGGAAGGAAAGAAAAAGGAAAGAATGAAAGAAAAAAGGATGAAAAAAAACGAGAAAATTATATAAAATAAAGAAAATATAAAAAAGAAGTAAATACTAAACGACACCCATGCAGCCACCTGCTTAAGATGTCGGTAGTTTAGTAGTGTATACAATAATATTGTTTAACAACCTTTTAGTATAGGCCTATAGTTTGAAATTGTTAGTAACAAGCTCTCTTTTGTCGGATAGGCCCTTACTCCCGGCCCTTACTATCTTTCAGAATAATGTTGTGCTTTAGAATATCATATTACGCATACTTTAATAATTTGTACCAAGGCCTATGAATTATTTCATTTTTATACCGTCTCTGAAAACTCTTGCAACTGGTCCGATGTTTGTTTGTCTGCTAAGTCTTTTTGCATGGCTACACGAATTTACTGGTTGCTGATTTTTATTTATTTATTTATTTATTTATTTTTTAAAATTTAAATCGGATTTTTTCTTATTTATTTAAATCGATTAAAAAAATTAATTCCGAAAACTGCTATACCCCATGATAAAGTCAAAAGAGACAGTGAAATGCTAAACATATTGTGCGCATATATCACGATATATATAACTTCAAATCCATAAGATCGACTTTTCAAGTCTTAGCATAGATTAATCTTGGATTAAAATAAACCATAAATTAATTCACGAACTAATCCAAGATTAAGATACAAGTCGTACTTGATAACAATTAAAGGTTTGACCAAGTAAGGGGCTGTGCAGTTATGTGTATACCCCCGGTGAATTCTCAAAGTGGTCTGCCAAAATCGCCCCCCCGATTTGGCCGTGCCAAAAATCTTTACCCCCGTTTTGACGTGTCAAAAACCTTCCCCCTTTGACGTGCCAAAAACCTTTGACCCCCCCTTTACACACTACGATTTTTGGGAATCCGAATTTAAAACCTTAAATTGTCTTATCATGTATATATAACATGTATATAATGCGAGCGCAGCGAGCAGGAAATTTTGCATATTTGAACGTGTTCCTAATGATTTCCTACACCTTTATAGGGCGTAATATAGAGACGGTGCCCAAAATATCTGTGCCAAAAATCGCTTGCCCATCCCCTTTCGACCTGCCAAAATTGCTTGCCCCCCCTTTCAGCCTGCCAAAAATCTTTGCCCCCTATAATTCACCACCCTGGGGTACACATAATTATTGCACCACCCCTAATACAAGTTTAAATATTAAAGGGACCAAGTTATTCACAAATGTCACTAGGATCCACAACATGCTAATCTATCAGGGCTCAGTTCTATAACCCCAATACATTTGCACATTCATTGAATATCCTTTGAAAGTTTGAGTACAAAAACTCATATTCTGCAACTTGAGGTGCATTGTGGTTAACTTGCTTAACACGCTTGTCTAAATGAGATTGTCGGATTTCTGGCCTACTAAAACTGGCCATGATGTAATGCAATTTGTGGTGCGTTTGTGTTGGCGCGAAAGTTAAACTCTCACTAGGTGCATGGCGTACGTTCAAGCTTTGTACTTGCGGTTAAATTGGATTGAAAAAAAAGTGTGATTGGCAGTGTGTGTTATGGACAAAGTCCCTGATCAAAGGCCTTTTCAAAATGCAAAGTACATAGTCGATTTTTACTCTGGCTTTCGCGAAACTGGTAGATTCTAAAATCAGAATTATTCAGTATTGAAATGAGCCATTATAATTCTGCCATTAAGGTAAGTTGCATTCAACCTACGTACACTTTACTTTTATTGTCACTAATTATATAAACTTTTTGTAACCATTTACTAGTAGGCCTATTTTAAATTAACAATAGAATAATTTCGAGTTCAACTGAATGCGTTCATCATTAATAATAACATATTTTTATTTATAAAAATCGATCATGACATAGTCTATTCCCACTTCAACTGCCAAAAAACACTTTCCCCACTTTTTGGCCTGTCAACAAATCTGTGCCCTACAATTCACCACCCTGGGGTACACATAATTATTGCACCACCCTATAATTCACCACCCCGGGGATACACAATATAGCATATTGCAACACCCATTGGAATGATTTTTTGGCAGGGGGGAAGCGATTTTTGGCACAGATATTTTGGGCACCATATCTATATTACACCCTAAAAAGTGTAGGAAAACGTTAGGAACACATTCAATTATTTCCTGCTCGCTGCGCTCGCATTATATGATAAGACAATTTAAGATTTTAAATTCGGGTTCCCCAAAATCTTGCATGTGTAAGGGGGGGCAAAGAATTATTGGCATGTCAAAAGGGGTGGGGGCAAAGGTTTTTGGCACGTCAAAAGGGGGGCAAATATTTTTGGCACGGTCAATGGGGGGGCGATTTCTGTCAGACCATTTTGAAAATTCACCACCCCGTGGGGGTAGGCCTACACATAATTATTGCACAGCCCCTCAGATGCGATCTTTACTGATCACTATGCTGGATCACACATTTTCACCAAAGGCCTAGCCTATACGAGTTATCAATTTTCCTTTCTGGTAAAAAATATAATTACCCGGGATAATTACTCAATCGATCACATCTTTTCCTGCCTGCCTATGTGACAGTATTTCATCTATAGCATACACATCTTATGCCAAAGCAAAAGAAAGTAATATATTTAGAAAAATAAATATTAGATACACACCTTTGCAGTAAATTATTCAATGAGAGCCTCGGGGAACAAAACAACACAACAACAAAACTTTTGACTTTCACATTTTTGTGTAGGTGTGCTGCACTGACCTTGGCCACGACCCCTTTGTTGCGTTTATACTTTAATCGCCAGCGATGCATGACAAAAATAGTACTTTTTGCTGGGATGGATAAGTAATGGTCTATCGCATTGGTTGAAAGTCAATCGCTCAATGCGAGATTTTACAATGTAAACTTAAAAGTGGAAAGTTGAATATTTTTTCCAAACTTTGACTTTTTGCTTGGTAGTTGACACTGGATAATCAGCGAGCTATGAAGTGTGTCTTGTCTTTAATAGTTCGCATTGTGTCAATTTCTTTACGTCGGTGAAAAAGTCTGTTACGCTGCTAAAATAATTACTATAATTTGGAAAACGATACAAAAAGGACTATAATACTGCTGCCTGGAAGTAGGCATACGCAGTCACCATGGAGCTGGACGGGAGACGGCCAGATTCGACATTGCCGAGTGAAAAGGTAAAGCTTTTGTTTTAAATAAATATTATATTATGATTTTGTTTGGCACTTTTAGCATTATCATTGTTTTGGGTGTTTTCAAAGTGTTCCACTGTGTTAATGAAATAAATTAATAGGCCTATATGTCAAACTAATACATGAATACTATTCGTTTGCTTTGAATCTGAATAAAGTTGTGTATAGTCATAGAGCGAGTATTATACGTAGCCTGCAGGGGCATAATATCCCGGGATAATATACGAGTATTATGCTTTTCATATAATTTTGTAAAATACATCACAGATCAACAGCTTTACCTTCCATTTTTAGATAATATCAGCAGCTTTGCAAACGGAGAGTGGGTTTTTGATTAACGTAAAGCGATTTTCTTTCAATGGGGGCAAGATATTCAGATATAAAATACCAGTATAGGCCCATACCGTATTCCGTATACGATTCTTTACTTGCTGGCACTAAATGCTGGTACTACTAAGGATATTCGGACTTTAAACAAATCATGTTAAATTGATTCCAGGATCTGTATTCATGTTCATGGTACCGGTATTGCACCTAGCACCTGACCGCCCAAAATGGACAGTTTACCAAAAATCAGTTTCAAGTGCCACACCCCCATCAGGAGTACATTAATGTTTATGTTACGGTAACTATGGTAACGGCACACTGGTGGAACACACTTTAATCATGTTAAAATAGTCTTGTCCCCCAGCCGCCCATTTTAAGAATGCAATTCACCTGGAAATCCGATCATTCTGTGAAAACTGCAAAATAGGTATGACGGTTCAAGTGACATGTTGGAATGTTGATAGTGTTCAACTGTGACTTGACTTTTGACAGAATTATTGTTTTTAAATGGCCATGTTTGAAATGCACTTTAATGCACTAAATGTTGCGAGAATTGGATATAAATATGATTTGTATTTATTTCAATCATCTGTATTAGGTCTCGATGCATTAAGCTCACCGCCCACTCGTTTTAATCATGAACTGCATGCATGTTTGTCATGTTTGAGTGTTTAATAGTGGAACCAGTGGGGCAAAGATTTTTTGGCAGGCCAAAGAAGGGGGGGGGGGCAATAGATCACAAGGGGGGGGGGGCGTCTCTACGCCTTAAAAGGTGCAAAATGTTAGGAACGCATTCAAATGCAAAATATCTAGCTCTCTCGATCGCATTATGATTTTTTTGAAGGTTTTAAATTTGGGGTTCCCCAAAATCTTGCAAGAGGCAGGTTGGGGGGGGTTAGATTTTTGGGCTTGTCAAAGGGGTGACAAAGGTTTTTGGGCATATCAAAATAGTCGAGGCCAAATACTAGTATACTATGTGCTACTTTGGCACGGCAAACCCAGCAAACACAAAACGTTTTCGACATCATTCGCAAAAAGTTATAAAAGGTTGTCAGAAAACGTTTAAATGTCGGGTTATATAAAGGGTAGGCCTATATTAAGAGTATAAAACGTTTTCATAACCTTAAAAACATTTTTTGATAATCTACTGCTCAGCAAACAAAAATGTTTTACAGAAAACGTTTAAATGTCGGGTTATATAAATGGTATAAAAACGTTTTAATAATATTCCAAAAACATTCTTGAAAACTTGATACAAAACATTCTAAACAGAATGTTATTTTGGGTTTGAAAAAATATTTTGCGAAAAATGTTTGCCCAAAATATTTTCAATAACGTTTTAAAAACGTTTTCATGACCTTTATATAACCCGACATTTAAATGTTAATAAAATATTTTGAAAAAAAACATTTTAAGAACATTTCTGTGTTTGCTGTTTTCAAATATTTTAACATAATGTTATCTAAGTATTGACACAATATTTGGCAAAAATGTTTTGCACAAATATTTTACAATAACATTTTTTGAAAACATTTAAAAATATTGTTGTGGTGTGTTTTCATACAAAACGTTTTAAAACGTTATCATGACCTTTATATAACCCGACATTTTAATGTTATTAAAACGTTTTTACCTAAACCAAAAGCCAAAATATAACTTATTTAAAACGTTTTTGTGTTTGCTGGGAAGAGGGGGGGGTGGGGCTATTTTTGGCAGACCATTTTGAGAAATTCACTCACCCTCCAAGCCCTTGTGTCCACCCACTGACCCTTTAGGTTAACACATGGTTTATTTAATCTAAAACCAAGTTCTGTTTATAAACATATTGTAAAAATGTCAAAATTGTTATTCCTGCTTGTAAATAATTTTTACTTTAATAAATCAGTCTCAAAAGTATGTTTTTCTAACCTGTTGTTTCACCTTTAGTACAATCAGATAAGAGTAAATCCAATTTGCTATACCTGACAAATTCGGTTTATACACTGTACATTTACATTTTGAACTATATTAAAATGTTTCCGTCTACAGAAAAGTATTAGAAGTATTAGGCCTTATCAAAGACAAAAGCATGTGAAAGAAGAGCTGGTGGGGTGGGACGACACAAATAACCCCGGAAAGACCCCTGTTTTTGGACCTCGAAACAAAACAGCGCGCTAAAAGACCCTTGATATTGATAGTTTCAGCTCTAAAAGACCCTTAAAATTGCTCATTCCAATTTTCAACCAGAAAGCCAAGAAAGACCGTCAGCTCCCAAAGACGCGTCACCATCTCCGTATTCCGGTTGAGCATAGGGGCCTACCCACCAAAAATTTAATGACGTGTCCCATATTCATAAAAAAGTAGCCCATGCTTTAAGATTGTCTTACCCGGCCCCTGTACCATATCTTGATGATTATACATGTATATCTTAATATCACCAACAGAAGTCTCAATCCATGCCGAAAAGATCCGCCAGTCTTCCAAAGAGCAGAAAAACCACACTTCCCAAATCAAGTAGTACAACGCCGACGAGATCTTCAACTTTGGCCTCAAAGTCACCAACCTCAGATGTAGGACCTCCATCTAGTCCCAAAGAACACGAACCTTTACTGGAAGAAGGACACGACGATGCCTCGATATACACTGCTATCACAGCTACTGAGGTACGTAAGTTTTGTTTGGTTTCACTGTGTCCGACCCCAGCCCAGTAGCGTAGCGTCATAGGAGGGGCACGTTCCCCCAATCGATTGCAAACCCCCCTCTAATATGAAGAGTTTAACATGAAAACTGCCATACTGCAGTTACTGTCCGTTTTCCTATACATAATACACAGTGCTCTTTCCCATTGACGCGTCACCTCTACAAATAGCCTACGTTAAAAGAATGGGCCAATATTAAAAGTACTCTTCTAAAGTTCTAGAAAATATAGTTTTGTAACATGTCCTAAATTTTTAGCTAATTTAGATGTTTGGAAATATTCGTACTTTGGTGTTTTAGTTAATGTTATAGGTAATAGTACATTGCCTAGTTAACGTCGCTGTGTGAAAAATAACCGGCCAATATTAAAAGTACTCTTCTAAAATTCTAGACAATATAGTTTTGTAACATGTCCTAAATTTTTAGCTATTATTTAGATGTTTGGAAATATTCGTACTTTGGTGTTTTAGGAATAATATGTAAACGACAGATAACACCAAAAAATATGAAGAAATTATTTCCAAACCGTGTTAAGTCTGCAAACCACCATGTTTCTCATTTTCAAGAACGCTGGTTAACAATAAGCAGAGTTTTGTCTCATTTCGTAAACAAAAGCCCACACAGAATTGTTCTCTAGCGCTCGCTTTATAATCGTTCACCCAACTGAAACTATAATCCCAGCCATTGCTCCATTGTAGCAGAAACATAATATGTGTGTATTTAACCAGAGAAGATATGATTTAATCAGTTGAGCTGCTTTCAATGAGTGTTATCTTGGTTTAATAGCTTTTAATGGGGTTTAAGTCCTGCAAAGGTCGAATTGAATTCTACTGTAGACATGACTGCATCATGGGCCCTTTTGTAATTTGGGGAAAATCTGCCCGAATAGAATCTATTGCACAGTATTTTCAATAGCAAACACACTAGGAATGCATGGTCAAAAGGTTGTTCTTTTCATACGTGTTCGAAGTGTCACAGATTCAAGGTGTTGAACTTGACTTACATTTTACACATTTAAGTAAACGTTAAACTATGCGTCAAACGCGTATAGCGTGTAACCTTTGTAGCTTTAGATTTGTTTACCTTTTCGTAGCTAAACTTTAAGGAGGCATATACCATTAAGTTTTGTAACATTTGTAGCTAGATTAGGATAAACTATATTTAACATTATTTTTTATAGCATCAAAAACAAAAAAACAAAAACAAACAAAAAACAAACAAACAATACCAGGCCCGTACGCAGGATTTTTTTGGTGGGTGCGGAATTTTCAACAAGTGCCATTGTCGAATGGAAAGTGCGCATGCGTAGTCCTTTACTTGTAAAAGGTGGACCTGAAACCCGGCTCCCCTTAAAAAAACGGACCATTTTTGAACTTTTTGAACGCCTCATCGCCCAATAGTGAACCTTTTGCCAATGTTTTTCCTACAGTTTTCCCACTTTTGGAAAAATATCAAAAAGTGGGTATATAGATAGGGAGGGGTGCATGTCTCATGCATTGTTTTAATAACTTGAATGTACCAGTGCAGTGATGCTGTCTTTTTCTGAAATGTCGGTTTTGTTTTAACTAGTGGCTCCGGAACGGGGGCGGGTCCCCCAATACTTTTGGTGGCTATGGAAAAGTACCATTGGGCCCCTAATAATTTGGGCTAGGCAACATTGCTCCCCCCCAATATTTAACATCTTCCGGACCCATGTTAACCTATCTGTATTTCTTGTTTGATATGCATTAGGCCTACCATAGGAACAAGTTAATAGGGGCATATCCTGATTATCAGAAAACCGGTCGATAATCAATCTCAATCTGAGTCTACTATTGACCGAAATGAACGTTATTTAACCCATGGGTTTCAGACTTTTCGGCAAAATACCGGGATCCGTGGTATGCAATTACTCTAAATAAATGTCACCACAATTGGAGCGAGAATATTTACAACTTGGCACTTAAAAATATTCGTGCTGACAAAGAAAAGTAATATTTCATTTTGAGAGCAAGGAGTAATATTTAGTAGGCCTAAGTATTTGTAGACAAGGTATAGGCCTAATAGAAGACGTGCTTTTATGCCAAATATGACGTGTGTCAATTTGTATTTCTAAAATGGATGATATTGTCAATTCAACTGACAGTTTAGTACTTGACAAACATTGATAAGCTGTTTCCTTTTTTGTTCTACTAAACCGAAAAGTTCAAATTTTTAAGGGACCGTTCAATATTTACGCCAGATGAGTGGGAGTTTTGACAAAAAATATGAACAAAAGAATTGCGTTTCCCCCTCGCGTCCGCTCAAAACTGTCGGATTTCCCTTAGTTTTTCCACTTTTCTCCACTTAAAACTTTTAAAACATTTAAAGGAGGATTTCGTGATCCTAGCATCCTCTTTTTATGACATTTTTCAGTAGATATTCACGAAAAAAAGCTTATTTCCAAAATTTCAGTTGATTCCGATTTTGCGTTTGCGAGTTATGCATGATTATGTGTATTACACTGCTCCATAGACAATGTGTTGTAATTTCGTTCTGGTGCACCAGAACGAAATTCAAATTTGGCGATATTTTTGCTAAACGAATTAATCTGCAAGAAATATTTGGTACATAAACATTATGTAGCCAGAGGTATCCAGTGGTGTAAAAATCTCAACTTTTTTTGGGAAAAGTGGGGGGATGAGGCTGTGGATCACGAAATGCCCCTTTAAACAGAAATCCCCCTCAAGACCCCAAAGAAATCGGATTCCCCTTAAAACTCCCGGCACTTCCCATATTGAACAGTCCCTAACTGTTACCCCGGTATGGTAAATCAGCACTTTTTACATATTGTCAGAAATAATAATTTAGAATTATAATAAATATTCTTACACTTTGAATTGAGGCTGTTTTTAAATCCATACAGGAAACAAATAATACTTTTGGCACGTTATATGAAAGCGGTGGCCAAAATCTTGACCCTTATACGGGGATAGCTATACTCGCCGCGCCTTCTTGTTCCTTGCGCTAAAACACGTTACGCTCAGGACCAAAGGGCAGCTGTGCAATAATGAAAGGGGGAGGCGGAACGAAAAACATTCTTTAACGAAAGAATACAAACTTTTGACTCTAAGGATGATGATATCGTGAATATGGGGGAAAACACACCACTCCACGCCATACATAAATTCTCCCAGTCACATTTCCCCAATATGAAATTTAAAAAAAGTGTAATTTTAATTTTAATTTTACTTCTTTTAAAGTTTGGCAGAGGCGGGGTTCGAACTCACGGCGCACCACGCCGCTTTGAATATGCTCTATGAGCCTAGCGCCTTAGACCACTCGGCCACTTGTCTTGATGGAATCCATTTGAAACTTATTTGAAGATATAATCTCAACTTCAATATAGGCCTACCACGTGACAAGCAAAAGCAGAAAACGTACCATATTTTGAAATTTTATTTGCCTAAAAACATTAATGTGTATTAATAGCGCTGTTGTTAATCCGACAATAAACATGATAAATGCGCGTCTATATGGACAATACATTATATCGATTTTGAAATGTGCACGCACGGTGTCAGTACATTTCCATGGCCATTAAAATACTATAGAGGAACCTACCATTTTTCTTGTATACACGTTCGATGTTTTATAAATTACATAAAAATCCATTTTAGACCCCAAATGTTTTTTCAGGAAATAAAAGATTAGATTACCATAAAAACGAAACAGTAATCTTTTGCCGGGTCTAATGTTATTTATACATAGAATTTTCAACGTTTTTTCTATCATTATTCTTGCTTAATCAAAAAAATATTTTGGCGTATATAAAATTGAAATAAAATTCTCTGCCTCATAAACGACATCAAAATGTGCCACAATGGGTATCACGAATCGTTATATTATGATGTATAGGATAATGGCCAAGGATTAGAACGTGAGTGGGTAAGAATGGCTGAGCCGCGGAGCGGCGAAGCCATTCTTACCCACTCACGTTCTAATCCGCGGCCATTAACCGACTTAATACACACCTATGACGTCGCGCTATTGTTTTACCGCTCCATTATTTTTCACGAATGGAGTGTTATTGAAATAGGTTGCTCTTTACAAATTGATCAATTACTCATTGATGCCGGACAATACACTAATATAATGATCGTACTAAATTTTAGGTGCGAGTGCAAAAATAGTCCGACTCAGCTTTATGTAAAATTTCTATAGAAATACCCATCATATCACGATCCAGGTGTTTAGTTCAAATCATCCGTAACCACCTTCTTGAATTATAAAGATTTAAAATGTTTGTTACACAAATTGAATAAACGTAGATTCGTAAAATCATTAAAGTGATTAGACCATCAATAGTTCTTTATGCCCACTTCTAATGTATTAACTGTTGAAGTAGTTGCGTTTATAGGTCTCTATTTTGCATAATAAGGAAAATTGGCAAAAGGTCATATAGCATGTATAGGCTCATATGAAATGGTCATTTCAGTTGTCAACCTCAAGAAAACTACACCTATCGCTATACCTGAGCAATGATACTCTTCTCTGTGAATCGAGTTTACGATTTTGGAACAACCATGCAATTATGGACACTATTGTTTATCTTGGATAATTTTGTGATGGAATCATTCCGAGGATATATATCGTTGATTCGCAGCAGAAGGACCAAAATCAGGTACGAAAATTTTAAATGTACTACAACACATTTTACCTAGGCCTATTATTGTCCTTGAACTTTGTCGGCAAAAAACAAAACAAACTTCGCCGCCTTCGACGCGAAATAAAAGCCACCTCAACTTCCAGTCCCCCTTCCGAAATCAAATGGAGCGTCCCTAACATTGTAATATTTAATTACCGTAAAATGGGGGTAACTTCGGTAAGCGGGGTAACTTTGGTCGTTCAAATATATTTTTTTAATGGTCATATTTCCGTACAGCAATATTGTTTTTAGTCATATTTGGTCTCAATTTGTTAAGAAATATATTTGGAAGAAGTCGCTCATGTCCAATTTCTTTGAAAGTTACGAAAATATTGGCATTTTTGACCAAAAATGAGCATTTTTTTACATTTTTTTCAGACAAAATAAAAATCGATATTTGTGAGCAAGGATGCGTGCTTGCTTAATTTTGCATGGGGACAAATGTCACAAAAAACAAAACCTTGCCCATATACAGCGAAGATCAATTTTTTTCATTTTCTTTTCTTCATGGAATGTAATACTCTGACCAAAGTTGCCCCAAATGCGGGGTAACTTTGGTCAGGCTATTTTCAACCCCTAGGGCACCCTTTCAAAATTATTCAAAATCTTTTTCAACTTCAAGGTGTAGAAGGAACCCTAACGTCATAAAAAGAGATAATTAGAAATATATTTGGTTTTGTTTGGAAGCAGTGGTTTAAAAACTCTGAAAAGTGCCCAAAGTTACCCGTTTTACGGTATCGGATAGGCCTATACTGATCGATGTAAGTAAATATTCAAGCATGCCAAAATACCATCAGATGAAACATCAGATATACTAATGACAAATAAAAATTATACAGAAAATAGACCTACTGTGGCTTTTATCATTATTAAACATGCCCGAAGAGAACGATTTGAAAATAAACAGATTCATAGGCCTAAATACATTGATACAGAATGTGTATTATGTATATGTAGCAATGTTGCCCAAAATATGACAAATTATATGTAGGGCCTAAGCCACTGAAAACGTATACAAATATAAAGAAGGAAAAAAATGTTATAAAAAACAGTAAGCGTAGAAAGAAAGGTCCAAATAAATAAAAGTAAAGGCCTACGAAGTAAAGCCTAAGTGAGGGTAAAACACATCTTGCATAATAAGTACAACGTACTTAGCCAACAATTTAACCTGCCCGTTTTGATCTTGACTTACTTTTCACAGATTGCATTGTAAGGGCTCGGATAGCGACGTTTTTACGTATTTTGTTTGTGGCACCTAAGAGCAAATCAGACACATCCTTCTGATATCAAATAATTTAGATTTTTATTAAATTCGCGATACAATACACATTTTAAGGCAAATTATTAAAAATTGATATTTTTGAAATTTAACAGTCCTCAAAGTAAATTGTATAAATCTAACGATATGCAGTAAATAGTAGGAAGTTGGGTTGAACAGCCATCAATCATATGAAAATTGTGACCTTCATTATTAAAGATATAGATTTTTTCCTCAAAACACTAAAAATGTAGGTCTTTTTGGAAACAAATGTTTAAGTTCTATATGAAAGGTCAAATTTTCAATTGAGTCGGCTTTTCATCCCAGCTACATAGGCCTATAGTTTAATTACATATCATTAGATTTATAAAGTTTACTTCGAGGACTGTTAAATTTGGAAAAATATAAAAAATATGAAATTTTAATAATTTGTATTATATCGCGAATTTCACAAAATTAAAATTATTATTATTATTAGATATAGGGACAATCCTCGTATTCAGCATGCAATTCGATATGTCTGATGTGCTCTCAGGTCCCATGACAATACTGTGCAAATGTTGCTATCCGCTTCCTCAATTTATTGTATTAATGAAAATCATTTTCTTCTTGTTTTTCGTATCATTGTTTTGCATGAATGAAGTGATGATAACAATACCGCACTTTTCGCAAATACTTGCTTTTCAAAAGTGCAATTGATATTAACACTACATTCGTAAATGCCAGTACTTTTTCCCTGAAAAGTATTTGCTTTTCAGAGAAAAGAGAAAGGCATTTACGAATGGCGTGTTATTGTAATCATCGCTCCATTCGTGGAAAATAATGGAGCGGTAAAACAATAGCGCGACGTCATAGGTGTGTATTAAGCGCAGTTAATATTCATATTTTCTTTTATACAGAGGATGCTTCAGTTTTGACAGGAAAATATTTTCTTGAAAACCCTCTCACTTGGTTATTTCAAAACGGTAATCACGCTTCCCTAGAATGTGCAATAATTTAGCATTAAAATTTTTCTTATTCTAACAGCAAGCGTTTCTAGAATGCAGTATGGCGAAATATGGTGTAGGGGGAAAACTATCGTCCGATAATTAGATAGGTCATGCTTGGGATAGGTCAATCTACTTGGGTGTGTCAAGTTGTGATTGACCAATGAATTGGTGTCATTCTCTCATGAATATGTATGAGGTGTAATAAAGTAGGCTTATGCTATCACTGAAATCACGCGTGCGCAGGGGTACCTGCTTCAACTCAAAGACGTGTTTCGGGTTCGAACCATGTTGCATACCTTAATCATGTTAATACTAGGCAACAAATTCAAGCATACTTGCTGTGTGGCGAAATCCCAATTTATTATATTGCTTGCGTGTCCCCATTATTGAGAAAAGACTGATGAGACGAGCACACTGGTCCCGCTCTTAATTGTTTTAAAATTAAACAATAAAACTTACAGAAAGATTTAATGTATCAATGAAATGTTGACTTAATTGGTAAAAAACAAATAGAATAGCTCTATACTTTCATTATTAACGTAGGCCCTAGTTATACTACAGACGTGTTTGGTATTTTAACGACAGTGTGATGATTTGTTATCTATTGTTGTTATCTATTGTCATCGTGAGACGGTTCAGCGCTCTTGAACTAACATTGACCGTGAACTTAGAACTTGATTTCATCAGATTTGAAAATATAGGCCTATCGTGACAAAAATGTGCATGTGTTGTGCTTTTAGTAGCTGCTTGCTGGCATTATGTGCTGTTCCCAATACAAGGGTTGTGCCGGGTTGGGGACGAGCGGGGGTGGGCTGAGTTGAGTGGTCAAGTTGCAGTAATCGGGGGCACATTCATGAAACATTCCATTCCAGCAATAATAAGTAGGTGCAATTGGGCTCCAATACCCCGAAATATATTTAAATGTACATATCCAACTCCAGTTAATATGCTTGAGTGCCGTAGGCCCACAGACTGAAAGCGAATAGCTCTATAAGGCTGCGATCACATAGAAGTATACGGCATACGGTATTCGGTATTCGCTATACGATTAACGCTCATTCGATCAGGCTGAGTTCACATATAGTATACTCATTATGTGAACTCAGCCTGATCGAATGATCGTTAATCGTATAGCGAATACCGAATACCGTACTAACCGTATACTTCTATGTGATCGCAGCCTAAGGGGAACATAATGGAAATAATTATTATTTTTTATAAAAGCTATAATTACAACACAAATTTATTTTCCACAGATCCATAGTGATGGAGAGGAGTATGAGAGCTCGCAGGACTTTGAATTCGGAGAGGTTGAATTTATAGGCATCGGCTCACAACACGCCAAGAAAACACAAAAGGTATGATTGAAGAAGTTATACACCCTCTGATCTTACAGGATCAGGATTCAGGAAGACTCTTGCCTTTTAGCTCAATTTTGCACAGGACCCCCTAGTTCAAAGCATTTTACACTTTTATCAAATTATTTGAGGTTGTTGTGTTTTAGCACTACTACATGTATATGGCCCTTTAGAAAATTGCAACCCAAAATCCACGCCATGACCCTGGCGCTATCCAGAAAACTGCTAAACCCAGTTACCGCTCCCGCTCCCGAGAAACTACTAGCAATGGGTGGAGCGGTCAATGGGTTTGAGCGGTTTAATATCTGGGTACAGTGTGTTTAAAAGGCCCTACAGTAGGGCTATTGTATTTTGGTATCGGAAATAAAATACTTCAATGTGTTTAAACTTGGGAAATCAGATGTAGTTGTAGGCGTTGGCTCTGAGTGTCACGAAAACCAAAAAGGTATAGGGGGAGTGGGTGGTAAAGAGTGATGCACTATTCGAACTTTTATACTTGCCCAGATTGCAGATTATGTTCATATTTAAAAGTTTAATATTTTTGTGTTGATTGGTTTACAAGGTGCTAAACACCGGGACATAAATCTGAAGTGAAATATTATTATAAGATATTAAAGCCGGAATATTTTAGACCCATTATTTCAAAATACAACAGAACCATAGCCTATGCCGCACAAAATAAATTATTTTAGTTCTTGTCCAGAGGATTTGTTTTTTCTTCTTTTTTTTTGCAACGCAAACTTGCAATTGCTAGCAATAGAGAGATTGCGATTTCCAAACGTAGCATCGAACGTACGTGGAATCTATTCAAAATCCAGTCACAGGAGAGTGATTTTGAATAGATTCCACGTACGTTCGATGCTACGTTTGGAAATCGCAATCTCTCTAATGTGTTTGTTTGCACGGTCGCATGACAATAAATAAATAAATAAATAAATAAATAAATAAATAAATAAATAAATAAATAAATAAATAAATAAATAAATAAATAAATAAATAAATAAATAAATAAATAAATAAATAAATAAATAAATAAATAAATAAATAAATTCAACACAATTCAATAGGAAACAAAGAAATTTTAAAAGGATTATTCATTATTTGAGTGACTATTAAGCAGGCAATTATCATAACATCTGATACATCATTTTAAAGTTTATTTTTGTACATTTTCAAAATCTAAAAATTGAAGATTCCAACTTTTACACCTGGTTCATGGTGGACGGCCACATAATTTGCTACTTACGAGAACAGTCTTTCAACACATACAAAATATAACTTGAGATTTTCACCTTATATTTCCACGTGACGACAAATGTCCTGAGGTAAAAATTTCAATTTGATTTTGTGATGAAAGAATATCTATTGAAACTTTTCCTCTGTTTTCGTCTTCGTATTCTAAGAGTATAGTATAGTTTATTAAAATGTTTAGAATACTGCAATGGATCATTCAATATTTACGCCAGGGAGAGTGGCATTTGTGACCAAAAAATCGACACAAAATTTCGCATTCCCCCTCGCGTCCGCTCAAAATTGTCTGATTCCCTTTTAAAACGTATTCTCAATTAAACAAACCAGATTCCCCTTTTAAGGGTGGTCTTAACCCTGGAATTATGGAAACTTTCGGGCCTCATAATTGCTAAATATTCAAAAACATTTGAAATTTGGGCGAAAATCAGGTTTTTTTATGATTTTTTTTGAAAATTGAGCTTTTTTTTTTTCATTTTTGGTGCAAATTTCTCAAAGTTAGTAAAAATTCAAAAAACGGTTCCTAGATATTTTTATCTACCTTTTAAAGATTAACCAAAATTTCCCAATTTTTTGGGAATTTCTTCAAAAATTAGCATTTTGGCCCAAATTTGACCTCACAGATGAATTCATCAAATCTTTGCCATTCTACATTTATATTCTTTAGCCCAATAATTTAGCCGTTATGAGGCCCAAAAATAATTCCAGGGTTAAGATCACACTTAAGACCCCCACAAAACTCGGATTCCCCCTCCTTGGCGTAAATATTGAACGGTCCCTAAAGTGTTAAAAGTTAGCTAAGTTATAATCACATCTATTCTGTGCAGTTTGTAAAGGTACCAAAGAAAGCCAATCCGTCTGAAATCCTAAACACACTATGCCATGCCTGGGGCTGGGGGCCAGGACAATTACAGCCAAATCTACTGATTTCAGTGACGGGCGGAGCCTGGGATTTTCCTGTTACCAGCAATGTGAATGATGTGTTTAAGAAAGGAATTGTTGAGGCTGCAGTAAGTGCAAGTAAGTGATTGTTATAACTTATATTACAGGGAAGAGCTTGGATCAGTGCTTTTAGTTAATGGTCCGGGTTCAATTCCCGGTGGTAAAAAAACCCCAAAACTTAATTTAACTGACAACTTCTGTAAATTAAATTCAGAATTCCGCTCTCTGTGATTTAGATAATGACTCATTAGAGAATTCTGTCCTTCTTGGCGAAGAGGACGGAAAGAAGAAAGGAAGAAAGAAGATGAAGAGAAAAGTTTTTTTCTCCGGTCCGGTTTTGAACCACAGACACTTCGGATGCGAGGTACAATACCGCGGATAGCAAGCCACACCAACATGCATGGATCTTACACGAATGGGTCAAAAGTCATGTTGTCAACTTGCACTTGTAGTTGCTAGAGATCATTAAGAGAAAGATGGAACATTAATATAATTTAGACAGAGTGTATTAAAAAACTGATGTTAATGGATGAGGTCGTGTTCCATGTTATACTGGACAAACCGTAGCATATGCTCATCAACACACCTTGAAATGGTCGTTCTAGTTCCCTGCATGGCTCCATGCGAGGGATCTGATTATGCATGGGTGGTGAATGCATTGAACTACCGGGTATATCATGCTGATCACTCGCACCTGTAAAATTAGTATCTTTCAAAAGAGCGGCATTATCAATATATTCAAACATTGTTTTCACCTATTACTATGGTAGTTAATCCGATTATTACGTCACTTCGCCAGCGAATACCCCCGCGAATACCGTGATTGCCATTTATCTATTCAATCATACTCATCCTTTCTGTTTGTTGCTTCGGATACAAGTTTTGCTTACTAAGCTCTTGATTAATATCAAGAAATGTCAACCTCAAATGACACATTCTTCCGCGTCACCACCAGTGACCAAAGGTGGCATGTAGGGATTAACAACCAGACAATGGGTCTTTCTAGTTGAAATCCACAACCCCTAGAAGATATGACCTATAACCTCCAACACAAGGGGTGTAGAAAATTTCAAATGGAATCACCTATTCGGGCAACTCTATTTGAAATTCACACTCCCTGTATGGAAGATTTAGGGACCGTTCACAAACACTTGTTAGGGGGGCCTGATGCAAAAAAAATTCATCGCAAAAATGTTTCGGCCCCCCCCCCCATTACAGACCTCAAAAATTTTAGGGCCCCCTTTTTGACATGAAAATTATCGGTCAACCCCATAGAAAAGCATATAAACTCAATTTTCCCAGGAAAATTTGTGGTCATTTTTTCAGACCCCCCTAGAAGGGTCAACAACTTTCAGGCCCCCCTTTTTGCATCAGGCCCCCCTAACAAGTGTTTGTGAACGGTCCCTAAAGACATTTCTTACATATTATAATGAATTTCAACTGGAATACCGTAAGAACTCGATAGTTAGCATATGTGCTTTACTATCAAACACTTTTGAAAACATGAAATTGTATGAAAAGTCTGGCGCTTCACCAACTGAGCTGATGGAGTTGAGACACACATTTGCAGATTTACTTGTTCGTATGTGTATCAATGATTTGCTCAAAACACTTTACACTTTTGTGAATGGGGCACTTCATGTTTACATGTTTTAAAAGCGCTCGATAGTAAGTACATATGCTAACTATTGAGTTTTTATTACGGTAGCACATTCCAGTATCCTCATTTGAATTTTCACAAGAATACTAAGACGTTTGTTATGTTTTTTTTAAAGATGCGTGGATAATTACCGGAGGTACAAA
The DNA here is from genome assembly GCF_039555335.1 of Amphiura filiformis. Taxonomy (NCBI): domain Eukaryota; kingdom Metazoa; phylum Echinodermata; class Ophiuroidea; order Amphilepidida; family Amphiuridae; genus Amphiura; species Amphiura filiformis. Next base: position 82,255,386 of record NC_092629.1, read on the forward strand.
CACGGGAGTAATGAAATATGTTGGAACAGCTGTAGGTGACTACGAGATGGCAACCCGAAAGCACGGTAGTATCGTTACCATCGGCATTGCTACTTGGGGGACGCTACGTAAAGATCATAGAGATGAATTGACTAGAGCAATTGTCAGCGAGGTAAATATTTCGGTTACGCAAACCTTTAATTACCAAAATTGTAATAACTAGTCCACTTTCGTGAGTCCACTAGACTAAAAATCACTGGGATTTCAGTGCTTAAAGCCACACCTTTAAAAACAGATATGGAAATGAGAGTATAGACTGACAAGTAGATACCAGTTAGAGTATTAATGCAGGGCATATTTGATGGCAGTTATTTGCAGGACTATTAATGCCTTCAAGTTGAAATAAACTATACTATACCTCAATACTTATCTGCTGTTTTCCTGGGAAAAGATGAATTTCAGTTATGTAGTACCAGGGACAGTCTAATTAGGCCTAGATATAACTTTATTTCCACCTTTTTAAAATACATTTTCAGCACAAATACGTAGCAAAAGTCAGTACGAAAAAGGCCAGTCAGAGTGGCGTTTTCTTGGACCCCGACCACTCGTACTTTATCCTCGTTGACGATGGTAAAGCTAAGTTTAGGCGCCGATGTGAAGTTGAGAGGGGTCTCGAAAAGGAAATGGCGACAAAATGGAAAGTTCCAGGATTGCAGAAAGGTTAGTTTGTGGCTTCGATATGATATAGAGTTAAAGCCACAAATTATACGATCATTTAAATTTGGTCAATTTTTTATGATATTTGTGATTTGAACTTATAATATTTCTTACTAGGCGTACCTTTGTCATTGTTTGTATAAGTATTAAATTTGATTTATATATTGCAGACCTCCCGATGGTGTGCATAGTGGTTGAAGGAGGGCCTAATACAATCCTGCAGGCTCATGCAGCTGTGAAAAACGACGCACCAATAGTGGTTGTAGCTGATTCGGGAAGAGCTTCTAACATCATGGCAAAAGCATTTAATCCGTGAGTAATCAATCAATCACATAATCATTCAATCAGCTAAATGACCGACTCAACGACCGACCAAACAAGCTGATTGATTGATTGATTTTATATATAAAAACACTAAAAAAATACCATGAAATTATGAATTGGTTTCACTTAGGTAGGTCTTTATTGCACTTTTAAAACAATTCTGATTTTGATGGATTTGATATGATTTGGGAGTGAATTCCAATCTTGGATCGAGGTAAAATATAAAAGTATTGCACGCTTGACTTTTGGCACGGGGAAGAATAAAATTAAACTCACTGGAACGAGTGTTATAGCCATGTATATCAGAAAAGAGTTTGAAATTGTCCGAAAGATAAGAAACTGAGGTGCCATTAAAAATTTTAAAAACATGATTCATTTTAAGTTGAGTAACCCGATCTTTTACATAAAGCATGCGCAGTCGGTCAAGTTCCTGTTGCCCTATATGTGTCCGGGAGTCTAGGTTCAGGATGAATCTGACCATTTTGTTTTGTATAATTTGGAGTTTATTTTTGAGTTTTTGAGAGAGAGCCGAGTACCAGGAAGTGCATGAATAGTCAAAATGACATTGGATGAGGGCAGAACACAATGTTTTACGCGATTTTTCATTCAGAAACGAACCTTGTCTGTATAAAAATTTAAGCCTGGCACTAGATTTTTTAATGACATTGAAGGCAATTTCATCGCAAGACAAGCATTGATCCAGAGAAATACCCAGGTACTTGACAGAATGCGCACATTTAATAACTTCATCATTACATTTAACCACAAAATCAGTAGCTTTATTGAGTTTTTGTTTAGTACCAAAGAGGATGGATTCGGTTTTGCCAAGATGAAGGGAAAGCTTGTTGTCAGTTAACCACTCTCTACATGAATCGAGTTCTTTGCTAAGGGATTTACCAATTTCGCTAGGATCCTTACCAGAAATGAGGAGAGCACTGTCATCAGCATACAAAAGTAGTTTACAATTAACACTCATTGGCATATCATTTACATAACATAAAAACAAAAGTGGGCCCAAAATACTTCCCTGCGGGACTCCACATGAGATGTTTAGAGGATCAGATTCCACATCATTGACACTAACGATTTGCTGCCTATTTGAAAGATACGAACGGAACCATGATGAAGAACCAATGCCCATAACGATAAGTTTATGACATAATATATCATGGTTCACTGTGTCAAAGGCCTTTTGCAGGTCCAATAACACCATACCAGTATAATTGCCTAGAGAAGTTTGAGTGCGAATGTAATCGGTAAGATGGGCGAGACATGTATCTGTGGAGCATGATCCTCTAAAACCAGATTGGTAATCATAAAGCAATTTCTTCTCCCTCAAGTAAGATTCAACTTGGACATATACAGCTCTTTCCAAGATTTTAGATGCGACACTGAGGATACTGACGGGTCTGTAGTTCCCAACATCAGTTCTGCTATTCTTTTTAAACAAGGGCTTGACACGAGCCAATTTGAAATCATTGGGAACTGTATTAGTGGTGATGGAAAGATTGACAATATGTGTTATTGGTTCAACAAGCACACAAGCACCATCCTTCAAAAATCTAGAAGGAATATCATCAATGCCAGTACTTTTACTTACATTAAGTTTGCTAAGTTCTTTTAAAACAAATTCCTTAGAAACATGAGAAAGAATCAAGTTATCTGGTTGCACGCCTTGATCTTTGTAAAAATCAGTGAGAGCTTTTGAGTCAGCACAAAACCTATTTGTAGATGGCGGGAGTTTTTTTACAAGCTCTGAAGCTATGGTGGTATAAAACATATTAATATGATTAGCAATTTTGTCTGAGTCAAAACACATTGTACCATTAATATCAAGAACAACTTTGTTTTTTACCTTTGACTTGGTACTATAGCCAAGAGATTTGAGTTGTTGCCATAATCTCTTAGAATCATTTTTATACTCATCAATTTTGTCTCTGAAGTAAACAGACTTCGCCTTTTTAACCTCTCGTTGAACCTTGTTTCTTATTCTACGGTACTCAGTGAACAATTCAGGTTTCTGTTCATTCTTAAATCTGTGGAGTAATTGATCTCTTTCTTTGATACTCTCCAAAATTTCAGTTGACATCCATGGCTCAGTTCTAGTTTTTATTCGAACTTGTTTAGTAGGCGCAATTGAGTCCAGGATGGAGATAAAAGTCTTTTTAAATCTTAACCAAGCTAAATTCACATCATTACAATTACATATATCTGACCAATCAACTTCTTCATTCAACTTCACTAGAAGTCCCTCTTTGGTGTAATTTTTGAGGGATCTAATTTTGACAGTATTGTGTTGATTAAAATTACCTCTCGACACCTTACGGGTGCAATAAACAGCCATATGATCACTGAGACCAATATTTAAATTCCCAAATTGGCATATTTTATCAGTGTCATTACAAATAATGTGATCAATAAGCGTAGCTGAAGTAGCTGTCACACGAGTTGGTTTGTTAATGATTTGACTACAATTAAACATGTCCAGAGTTTGTTTGTACGTTTTAAACATACACTCGTTCTTTTTTTTAAAGTCAATATTAAAGTCACCCAATACTATGAGTTCACTACTAGGAGAGACTTTGGAAAGACAAGACTGAAAATGATCCAGAAATTTACTATTTGTTTGTGGCCGATAACAAATGCCGACAGTTATAGGCCTAGTCTTGGGAAGAAGAATATCAAACCAAAGATTTTCAATGTGCATATCTTGGATATCTTCTCTTAACATAAAGGCCAAATCAGATCTTACATAGGCACATACTCCACCTCCATTCCGGGTTCTATCGCTGCGGAGTATAGAATAGCCATCAATTTCAATTTCTGAATCAGGAACAGTTTCATCTATCTTAGATTCTGAAATTCCAATTACTGAGGCTTTAGAGTTCTGAACAATTATCTTAAGTTGCGATAATTTTGGAATAACTGAATCTATATTTAAATGAATAAAATGTAAACCCCTTCTGTGGAAACAGTCATACATGTTCTCAATATTTGAATCGGGTTTAATAGTTTTAGGCTGCGTTTGATCCTGTATTTGATCAGGTAGACTAGTTATCTTCTCATCTTTGACAGTTGGTTCAGCATTTTCTATAGTAGAAAGGTTCATTTGGTTGCGACGGTGTTTGATATGAGCACCAGCTCGACATCCCCGGGTTACAGGAGGGAAGTTAATCTTCAGATCTTTAATTGTTGACCAAGTGTCATTTGGCAGCCACTGGTTTTGTTTGTTTCTGTATTGAAGAAGTTCATCGCGTGTGTAGCTAATTTTTCGTATAGCAGAGTTAGTACCAGAAGCAGAGATTTTAACATTTTTCTCATTGCTATCATCAGGGCCTGGGTTGGACTGTATATCTCCACAATTAAGTAGCCCTATTTGGAAAGTTATTGTACTGTTTGGATACAATGAAATCGGTTTCTGAACAAATTTGTCATGCTGCAGTATGTAGCTCATTGATGAAGACTTAGAGTTCAGCAAAGTACATTGTTGACATCTCACACCTGAGAGTATCAGGGCAATTATCAGGTACTTGAGTAACATGGTTCTTGATGAAGTTATAGTTCAATAGTTATAGGTTCAATATAAAGTGGCAAAAACTCACCAAGAGTGTGATGAAGTGATCAAAGAGATCAATAATCCAGTCAAGTAATTCAGTACAGTATTACTGGTTCAATATGTAGTTACCAGTAGCAGTGCAGTGCATACATTGTACATTGTAGATCAACCAAGTTGAAATCAAAATCATATTTCAAGAAAATACACAAAATTACGAATGTCACAAACAGGAAAAATAGCACAAAATAGTCAGTGTATGTTCCAAACTGAATGATGCAAAATTGCAATAACAAGTGCCCTTAAGATGGAAAAATGGGCACAAGTTGGCAGAGCTCTGCAAAGGTGCTGCCAGTAGGCGCCAGAGTTGCCAGCACGATCAAGCAACTGATATGACCGAGCGACCGATCAACGGACGTAGCGACCCACCAACCGACGCAGCGACCCACCAACAGACTTTTCTAAACTTTACTGTCGAAAACGTTTTGTGTTTTTCTGGGCAGCGACCCACCAACCGACGCAGCGACCCATCAACCGACACAACGACCTACCGATCGATGACCGAAATTCTTACACAAGAAACATAACATAGGCTATAGACGAGTCTAATTTCACGCAGTCCTGTACCTCAATGGAATCCATGTGAAATGTGAAATGATACCAAATTCCATCACCCGTTTTGCACTTTTGCACAGTATAGACAGTTTACAACACAATACAATATAAGATCGATTTTTAAGCGGCTTTAATCTACCCATTTGGGCAGTCACAACACCATTTTGGTGCGAATGGGATAAAATAATCTGATCATCACGTGGCTTGTCTGTAGCCGAAAATTGTTGACCTGACCCATATCCGTAGTTCATGGGAACACGGTGGCTGAGCGGAACGGGCTCCGACTCGTAATCGAAAGGTTGCGGGTTCGAACCCCGGCGACGCCATTACTCCTCTCCACCCAGGTGTATAAATGGGTAACGGCATTCTTTATTGCTGGGAAGGTAACAGACTCGCTGTGGAGGAGGTGTAGCGATCCCCCTACAGCACATGGAGGAGTCTGGCCCAATCGCCAATGAAAGAGAGACGGACACTCCGTTCACTGTACAGGTTCGCCTCCTTTACCTATCTTACAGGTGGTTCGATGTACTAACATTTTTTATAAAAATTATCCTTACCGGCTTTATAAGTTTATTAAACACCATAATGCAGGAATATAGCTGAAAACTTGAAGGAGGTGAAGAAGATGTTGGAGAAGATCACAGATGACACCAAACCACCCTTGAACTACATCCAGTACATGTCGAAGATGACGCACCTTGTCAACGTCTACAGTGAAATGTCAGAGGTCAAAATTGACCAAATGATACTACGAGCCCTTATTAAAGGTATACTAGAAGATGGGCTATTTCAGTTGAATCCATACACTCAATAGGAAATGACCTTAATCTCCCACACGGGGGGTAGATTTCAAATGGAGTCACCCATTCAGTCAACCCCATTTGGAATTCACGCTTCCTGTGTGGAAGATTAAGGTCATGTCTTCCATGGGGGTGTATGGATTTCAACTGGAATAGTCCAATAGAAGTGTTAAAGTCTTCCAGATTTGTAAAGTTGCTTCTATTTACTTGAATAAGAGAGGGTGAATAAGAGAGAGAGTCACAATAATCAGCGGGTTCGTTAGAGGGATCGGACACACAAAATAAATTCAATGAAAACACATTAGACTGTACGAAGATTGTTACATATGTCACCAGGTTTTGAGAGCATAACATTATGTATCAGACATCACATTTATTAGATGACACGACAAAGTTTAAATGTAAAAGAAATGAAATAATAAATCAGAAATCATTTGTAATAACTATCGATCATTCCATTAAAATTCCATGAAACATCTAATCACTGGTATATCAAAATTGTTCAGAAAATCATTCAAATTATCTGTGCCTTTGTGTTTCTTTGTTGTAGCCAATAAGAATGACAAACAGGTGCAGCTAGATTTGGCTCAGACATGGAATCGTAGTGATATCGTCGAATTCAGTGAGATACTCAGCACAGATACTCTCAATTGGCAGGTAAGACGTCCCTATTTTTCTTACCGTGTCTTAAGCTGAATTTATACTCGATCGCTTTTGCAGAAAAGCGATTTTCACGCATGCTCAATGTTTACTTACATTTCCAGAGCGTCAAGCCGGTCAATCGATTCAAATCGCTGAGGCAAAAACGACGTTGCTTTTGCAAGTTGAAGAAATCTCAACTTGCAAAAGCGATATCGCTTGACACGTGAATGCGTCAACCAATCATATATAACCATCTGGATCTATTATTTTGCTAATTAATTTACCTTTCTCGATTATTAATTTTTGGTGATGAATTAATTCAAAGCAATAATTATTGACAGCAACTGATGTTTTAAAAATGTATTTTGTGGCATTTAGAATATTTTAATTGTCGTCTGCAATCGCTATCTCTGTGATATTAAAGTATAAACGCAAAAGCGACGAGCGATGCATCGCAAAATTCGGCGATTGCCCATCGCTTTTCAAAAGCGTTTAATCGCAATCGCTCGGCGATTGAGTATAAATTCAGCTTTAGGCTCGACATCTTATTCGGTCCTATAGCACTATCAGTGCCCGGTTAGGTACCGATGACTCTTACTATTATACCCTTCTATACCCTGGTGATGTAATAGATTGTAGAAAGCATAATAGTTAACATTTGTATAGTGTCATTGCTTTTATTTTCATTTAGATAAAAAATAAAAGCACTATGCAAATGTTCATGGTATGATAAAAAGAGCTATCGGTACCTAATCGGGCATCGATAGTGTTATAGGACCAAATAAGATGTGGTGCCTTACGTTTGTCCTCTTCATTTCCTCCCCATTTGCTTCATGCAACAACAGCGACAAAAAAACAAACAATACCAAAACAACAACAATCACGACAATAGTAAGACCCCAAACTGTGAAGAGGACATCAACGGCAACTACATCAACAATGGCATCAAACAAACAACAACGGCATTATTCAGCTGCAGAGTAAGATGTGGTCACAAGGCCTTTACCTGGACTACAATTTATAGCCATAGCATCAGGATCATTTTTTTTCAGAGGCGTGTGAGATACAAGGGAGAAGGTGGGGTAAGGTGCTTTTGGGAGGGAGGGCAATTTGGACAAACAATTGTCACAAATTGTTAAAAAAAGGTCTAGCTATCTAAAAAAATCCAGAACCCATCATCTCACGGGGCTGCCCCCTAGTTACGCCAATGGACATTTACAACGACGACAATAAATTACTGATCCTGCTGCTGGCGCCGGAAAATGGCCTACCATCTCTCCTATACCACTATACCGGTATGGTAACTGCATATTTCTGCATGTGTCAAGACAGTGGTACATGCTCTTACTCTTTCCCGGAGCAGCACATACAATGACCTTTATCTTGGGTTGTACATGATTTTACATAAATTTTATTTATGTTACCATGAATTCTTTAAGATTATCAGTATCAATTGTGTCAATGTCTTTCAGGCGTACCACAAACAGGAAGCAATATACCGTGACAACGTGTACAGGTGCTTACTCAACAATCAACTGGGATTTATCAAACTATTTTTGAGAAACAAAATAGTGAGACTGGACGCTTACCTTACACAGGCCGAGCTCGAAAAGCTGTACAAAGAGGTATGTTTATATACACCCCGGGGGTCACTCCCATTGTGGCCTGTACACCATCCGCGATAATGAAAACGCGTAAAAAGTGTAGTTTTTCGTGGGTAAGCACGATACGCGCGTAACGCGTTTAGGGTGTCAAATACATGAAATATTGGAAAAAAGGGTAGCAAAATTGCAATTGCTATACGCGGAAATGAAATTTAGGGTATGAAATTTGATGCAAGGAATAAAATCCCTGTTGTTTTAGCCAAGGGTTAAATCCTTGTTTAGGGTGCTTTTCAAAAGTTGATTATCGCGGATGGCGTACAGGCCACAATAGGAGTGACCCCCCGGGATATACACGTATCTTCCTTCACAAGTAAAAGGTTTTGAATCATCCTGACCAGATTTCAGAGACACTCTGGAGCAAAAATAAAGTATGAATACCATAATCATATTTCTCCGTATTTTCTCTGCTTTAGGTTCACATATCGCACACGTCACCGTTGTACCAACTTGTGACCCGGAAGAAGAAAGAGCCGCAAGAGGTAAGATGGGTACTTGTATAGTGACAAGATGTATAGGTATATTCACGCTGTTTAGCGTATCCCTACCATGTGTCTTTGTCTTGTGAACATCTCACTTTTATTGTTGGTTTTATGGTTAGCCTAAGGTTCGACATAGATAAGGCACATTACATTAAACCATTTCATTGAGTTACTAAAAATGTTTTCATGCAGCAGCTTGTCATTCTTAATAACGTAGGTTTATCAGAAAACTATGCTATCAAATCATGTATTTAGTGTTTAAATTTCTAGATCTAAAATGCTTTATGATGTAATCTAAGGAGCAGTGTTTACATATGTTTTGAATGGTACTTTTAGTTTAAAGATATATGTTTTTTGTAAAATAAATAAGTTATGGTAACAGATCCAGATGATATAATTCAGTTCCTATCAGGAACCTTGTTCACTCTGCAATGACTGCAGTAGTGTTTCGAGATGTCTGCAGTCCTCGGTGGTTGTGATGACGTCGCCAACTTTATAGGAACACTACAGTCATTGAAGAGTGAACAAGGTTCCTGATAGGAACTGAAATCTACCGAGTGAGTACTATTATTCTGTTCTCATCAATAATATTCATTTTGTTTTTCTTTTTGTGGATTATTGTACTTTAAGGGTAGATGCGGTATTGTAGGTCGGAGTAGCCAAAAACAAATCGATTTTCATTGTCTAAATCAATATATTATTGAAAAATAAGACTTTGATGTTTTGCAAATAATATATACTAGCTTGCTTGATTTATTGTTATTAATGAGTTATGAACGTTTTACAAAAGTGTTGTTGTTTCAGCCCTCTTTACAACATAACTTAAAAACCACAGGACTTACAAAAGTATATCTGTGATATTTGAACTCTTCTATACACTCGCCATGAAATGATCAATGCAATTTTTGCCAATGCTCACTACCATTCGCAAGATGCTGTAAACTACCAAATCGCAACAGTTTAAAATAGTTGCTAACCTTAATGTCGTGCTGATCTGTTTTAGGGTGTCGAACAGACAGAAGATGTACTTAAAGATATTGAGGAGGTACTTCAGGATCTCACTACGGAGCATTTTGTTTTTCTCAGTGAAGACAATAAAGCAGGTATGCAATCCCCACAAAACGATTTAGACATTATATCCATTGAGATGAAGAAAGCTATTTACTCAAAGCTTAATTTTGCTCACCTGAGAGGTTTCGGAATGTAACACTATTCCTTGTTCACTCGTCGATGGACTGTTAAAAGATGTTTACTACTGCTGGTCAGAGAACGTTGGACCGTGATGTAGGTCACGTGTCAGGCACTGACGCAGTAGGGAGTTGTAAGCTTCAGAAAGTCTATGGTGGCCCTGGTCCCGGTTCTTACCGGGACCAGGTTTTCAAAGCAGATCATTAGCACACGAAGCGAAGTAACTTCTTCAAAAACATCACTATTTTCTTTTGGAATACTCTTCACAAAAATATCATTAGAGAGGGAAGGAAAGAAAATTAATATAAAATACAGTCAGTTGTAGATTTAAAAAAAAAATCTGGCTTTAGCTTCCACGGAATAACCAGGATAGTAATTCGCCTGACTCAAAGAAGTTTTGCTTCATAGAAAAAGAGGGCTTCACTAATATTTATAATACGGCTATATACTCGTTTCTTTTAGGGTATGATTGGTATCGTTCTCGTTCCCAGAGTTCAACGTACCAATTCCCCTTACCTCAAATACCAGAAGACAGAAAGACGATCACATTCCGTGTGAAGGCATTGCGTGACGCCTGCGTGGCACTGGCACCTATGAATGAGGAGACTGGCACTATGTATGAGATAAGTAAGTGACTATAATTTACAGAAAGAAAAACGACCAACAAACCCCCAACAAACAAAGAAACACGGCAAACAAACAAAACGCTATTATTTAATAACAATAATAATGTAGAAGTAATATTAACAAAACAATATATGACCATTTACAGCGAAAGGTACCTTATGTCGGCTGCTACATGTGTCCCCTTCCACATTGTTGGCAGAATAGGATTAATGATTGGTTTAGAACATGTAGAATGTTTGACACTACCAAAATGAGATACCTTCCGACTTAAACTACCTTTTGCTGAAACAGAAGAAGCAATGATAAATTATTCAAGAGAAAAATCATGACAGAATACCAATTCTATTGCTTTGCGTAGCCACAGGCTTCAATATAAGAAGTCCAATTTTTAAGATATTTATCAAAATATTAAGAGCTATCTCAAGATAACAAATGCAGCATCATGGTCAAACGAACACAACAGAGGTGGAGAGAATGAACAACCTGAATCGGGGTTCGTTTTATGGTCTATAATGTTATATTATAGTTTAAATTTTATAGTATTTTTTCATTGTCGTCGTTCTTTTGCAGTCCTAGGATGTTCCAAGAACGAGAAATGTACCATCAAATACGGCACCAACATCCTTGCAGAAGTGGAGAAAGTCGATGTTCTAAGCCAAGATGCCTTCCGCCATTTCTTCGTGTGTCATTTGGTAGGGGCATCCAGGTGGGATACGTAGGGGAGAAGGCATTCATGACGTGTGACCATCGACATGAAGTAGGAATCAAGTTCCTGGGATTCAAAACTGATATTGGTATCAGTGGAGTCTGGGAGTTCTGCACTTTTGGTAAGAAAGTGTATTTGTTTTATCAAATAATTAATTCAAGTGTACTTTAGCTTTGCACCGGATTCGTAGTATATTCAGTGCTGACCTGCCTGACTCTCACTGGAGCCGAAAATCCAGACAATATGACTATGATAGAGATATGAAATCTTATCATCCATAAAAGAGGGCTTCTATTTTAAACATAGCATCTTTTAATGTATTGAGAGTCTAACAAGTAATTGGCAAAGACAATTCTCAAGAATTTCACTTCACATGAACGTTTGTAGGAATTTTCGTGTAACTTTTCATTTTGTTTATTACTCCACCTCCACCAACCTTAAAGTATTAATTGTTTCCATTTTTCAAATAAAAAAAATGTAGCAAGTAAAAGGTACACCCCATGTCTTTACACAATAGGTTACGAACAATTTGAGACACCGGATACGTACAAGTATCGGTACGACGCAGTACCCAAGTTAACTGCTGATAAACCATCCATCACTTTCCGACTCAAGGCTGACGACAAAGCCTATCTGGCTCTGTCACCCAAGAAGAAAGACGTTCAGGATATGATTGAGATAGGTAAGCGATCCCAACAGGTGGATGTAAATTGATTATGATTATCTTGAAGTCAAAACAACTCAATTAATGCCGCTAGATTCTGGTGCATGAGGTTACGCGGTGGAACGCCGGTAGTGTTGCGTTAGTTTGCTCTTGTGAAAATTCAGGGACATTATCTTGAACAAAGAACTTACCATATACATGTAATACTTTGTCCGTTTTCCATATACTACTTTAACCCGTATGAAACTTGGGAAGCTGGTCCTGGCACCCAAGATCTATTGTGGCATGTCTAGGATGTGCGCTCCTTATTGAGTTGTTGTTAATTAAATAATTCTGGTATGTACCCTGTGCACCCTCTACAGGGTTAGGGTTAGGTTAGGGTTATACTTAGGGTTGGGTTATAATTAGGGTAGGTTAGGATTAGGGTTAGGGTTATACTTGTTCCGGGGCCAAAATAAAACACCAGAATTTGTCTCTAATTTCAGTTGATTGAAATTTCGTTCCGCATATTGAAGAATGGTTGTCGAAATACTATATTTTGGAAGTAATTTCTGTAACCGTGTTTACTTTTTTCATTAAATAATCATTATGTCACGTTTTACATGTTTTAGTCAATCTTCTTGTTCTTCTTCAAATGTTCTTTTCAAACAGTACTTAGCAACAACCTTTCCGAGATGAGAATCGGTCGAGGCAACAAACATGTCGCCAAAGAATCAACCCCAGACCTACTCAGTCCGGATGAGTTCCGTCAGTTCTACCTGACCTTTGAACAAGGACGGTCGATTCAGGTCGGTAGGCTTGGGCAGAAACCATTCCTCAAGTACAAGCCTAGTAAACCCATCCATTTTGACTTCCTTGGATTTGCTTCTGATGTTGCGTGCAAAGGAGTTTGGGAGTTTCCTGTATTAGGTGAGCTTGTAATCATTGGTCTATTCCATTTATACTTTGATCAGCTCTTAATCGGCGGGAAATGTTAGGCATTTACCACTAAGCATAAAAGTAGACCCACGTTAAGAGTGCTATTATGTCTTGTCTAAATTTTGTGTGTTAAAGAAAGACGCCAAAGTATTGGACTTGATTAATAATTATTGATGCTTCTGGCGAGATGTTACAAGACAATTCTCAAAATAAAATATTTTTATATTAATCCCATCGATCACATTAGTTATATCATTTTTTTCTTTTAAATGTTATATCAAGGTACCAGTGAACACCAGAGCACCAGCGGTGTCTACAAATACAACTTCTTGTTCCCGCCATTGCCACAGACCACAGAGATGATAACTTTCCATGTCAAAGCGGCCAGTAATGCCCTCATCGCATTGTCACCTGAAGACAAACCATCGGATGACATGTATGAAATCAGTAAGTGTATACGTATCCTTAATCACTGTTCCTGTATAACCATACCATCCCCCAACTTTGTAATTAACTTTGTTTGTAATCACGGCATGTTGACGTAATATTACTGATATTTCAAGCAGCAACGACTACCAGAAATGTTCTAAAATCGTTCGGAAGTATTTGTGCCGAAAATGCACATTGCCTGGGTAGGATTTGGCCTCTGTTCACTATAGGGGCATAAAAAGAAGCACTTTTTCAGTGCATCCAAAGGTCCAGGGAAATTAATGAGGTGTCACTGGAGCTGGAATAGATTAATACATAATTGTAATGCATTGTATAATTTTGTTCTAGTGTTGGGCTTAGACAAGAACCAGAAATCCGGTATAACCTACGAGGGTAAATTCAACTCACACATAACAACAGAGAAGATACTCACAGCCGACAGCTTCAAACACTTCTATATCTACCTTCAAGACGATATGATCCAAGTTGGTGTGGTCGGTGAAAAACCATTCATGAAGTGCGAACGAAAGACTGACGTCAAGTTCGTAGGATTTTGTTCTGATCACAAGAGTCCAGCTATTTGGGATTTCTGCATGTTTGGTAAGAACGCCACAAACTTTTTGTGAACAGCAATATAATTATTTGTGATTCAAAGAGTTCAACGGAAATCAATTGCCCTAAGAAATGCTGGTATACTTCTAAAACTACTTGATAAATAAATTCCTTGAGAGACCCCAGACCTACTATAGCCTAAGTACCGCATCAACTGAGCGGTTTTAAAAAGTGCCATTTTTGTATATGTACGACATTTCATAAATATCTATTTTTGGTTACTCCTTCATGTAATTATACACGAAATTAGGGTTAGGGTTAGTGTAGGGTTAGGATTAGGTTTAGGGTTAGGGTTTAGGATTAGGGTTAGGGTTAGGATTAGCTTACAGGAAATAATTACATGAAGGATCGACCCTATTTTTAGTGAAAATGTTGTAGTATTTTTTGGATAATACCAGCATTACTTGGGAGGTGGAAGGCGGTCAATTTCTTAAGAATTCTGTAGGCCCAATATGTTATATTTTGTATAAGTCTTGACACAATGAATGTTTTGTGTGATGTATTTTATTTTTGTATTATAATCCAGACACTTTTCAATATTGATAAAAGTTACAAGTATCAATGATCTATTTTTTGTTTCAAAATGGAAATTGAATCTCATTAGGCCGTGAGCTTTTTGAGACATCGAAGTACCACTTCGACCTACCAAGAGTTCCACGAGATCGGAAGATAGTCACGTTCAGAGTGAAAGCAAAGAGCGACGCATACCTTGCTATGAGATCAGACAAAGAGGACGATATGTATGAGATAGGTAAGTCAAAACCCGCTGGGGACATAACTTTTGGTGGGTAGGTACGTATGTTTGGGGGTTTGGTGGGTGGAAGAGAGGATTAACATTGCTGTTTCTTATGATACCTTGTCCTCTTTTACAAAACAGTCAACTTATATGGCTATTTTACAACCTGTCGAGAAGGTCAACAATGCTGTTGACAGAAACGAAACTACAATAGGTATCTTTCTAGACTTATCAAAAGCATTTGATATCATTGATCATAATATATTTCTGCAGTAATTAGAACATTACGGATTTCATGGAATCGTAGTAGAACTGATTTTGATGTATATGTATGCATTTTATATGGAAATAAATGATGAATTAATAAATGAAAAATACAAGAAACAAGTAACCATAAACATTCACTAGAATCACTGAAGCTGAAGTATAAACGGAACACTGGGTTTCCAAACAAGGACAAGGTAAATTAACGGTAAAACTGAAAAAAAAAAAAACCATGTTATTCTTCAACAGAACTTTGTGGGACTGGCAGTGGAATGAGTAGATCCGCACTGAAGTACGGGCAACAACAAGCAATTAATGCATCTACGCCTCATCTGAGCGACGAGGAATTTCGCCATTTCTACATCTACATCGATCCAAAGAAACCTATTCAGGTTGGGGAGGTAGGACAGAAACCCTTCCTGAAGCACAAATCAACCAAACCATTCATTGTCAAGGAGATTGGGTTTGGAACAGGTCATGATGTGTCAGGAGTTTGGGAATTCTGTACCTTTGGTGAGTTCTGTTGTATAATTATAATATTATATGCCGCAGCTTTCATTATTGTGCACTTTTGTATTAATGCTCTGCGTGCTAGCCATGCGCTTCAACGGGAAAGTTCAAGTTTTGAAATATTTTCTCAAAATATCAAGAGCGATCTTAAGAACTACTGAACCAATACTAGACTTGTTTGTACTCATTTTCATGCATCTTTCATACTGATTTCAAATATGGTCATAAACATTTACATTTCTGAAATTTTTGAATTGTTTTAAACAATTTGAAACATGTCGTCTGCAGTCGACACCTGCGTGAAGAGAATTAAGATACAAGTATCAACAATTGATGATAACCTTGAGATGTTGTTATTCTATCCTCTGGAGAACAGCTTTCTATGTGTACAATGTTATTATTCTATTGAGGATACGGGAAGATAATCTTTTGTTACAAAAAACAAACACAAAAACCAACAAACAACAGCAACAACACCAATTAAATGAAATGCATAATGTAGTCATTTATATAGTGTCTTAGATCCGTAATTAAATGGATATCTATCTGCGCTTTACATTAATTTCGCTGTCAAGTTTAGCGAAACAAGCAAAATAAAGTGTCTTGCACAAGCATGCAACACATTGGTCCTGATGGTGTTCGAACCCACAACCTTGCGCCAATGAGTCTCTCAGTTACTTTTGGTTTGCGGCAGAATTATTTATATATTTATTTTGACATTACCTCAAAGAATTCCTAGATGGCGATATTCTGCCGGATCCTACAAGACAGCTGTTGCTCTACTCCATTTTGAATAAGTACTACGATATGGCTGAATATTTCTGGGAAGAAGGTCAAGAACACATTGCGGCAGCTTTGACGGCTAGTAAGATGTACAAAGTCATGGCAAAGGGACAGCACACTGAACTGAAAGAGCTGCTCTACGGGATTGCGCAGTAAGTGACAATCTTATATGCATACATTATTCAAACTCACATGTCAAAAGTATTGCCGAGACGTCGGAGTTACAAGCAGGGTTGGCGATTTTTTTTATTAAAAAAAATAATAAAAAGAATCGATTTATTTGATTTAAATCAGATTTTTTAAAATTTAAATCGATTTTTTTGATTTTTTTTAATCCCAAGAACTGCTATACCCAATGATAAAGTCTAAAGAGACCAGTGGAATGCTAGGCATATGCACAATCCTATCAGGTATTACCAAAAAATCAAAACATGTTTTCAGATTTGAACATTTCAAAGAAAAAATTTGGTAAAATCTTGGGAAAAAACCTGTTGAATTCTGCACCTTGAAAATGATTTTTTAGCAATAGATAAATGACATCATAGAGGTATTCAATTGTATCCAAAATGTGTAGAAACATTGCAAATGAAGTAAAACAGGCAATTCAAGATAGAAATTAACTTAAATTTATCAAAAACGGTAAAAACTGAAAAAGTTGATTTAAATCAGTGATTTAAAAAAAAATCATTTGATTTAAATCGTGATTTAAATCAATTGATTTAAATCACGTCAACCCTGGTCAAACTATTTTTCATTTTTATAGCCTAGTAGGTTCACATCTTGAATTAATTTAAAATCGATTGCTCACTTTTGCAGAAAATATGAAGACCTAGCATATGGCATCCTGACGGAATGCGAAGACCAAACCGAAGGACAAGACACCCTGGATCTTCTAATCCGAATCTCGCCCAACTGGGGCTATCGAAATCATCTTAGTCTCGCCGAAGACACAGAGAGCCGACGGTTTATGTCTCACCCAGCTGTACAGGTGCTCCTCGGTAAAATATGGCGGGAAGGGTTGCCCACTGAAGGGCAGGACAAGACTCAGGTGAGAAATTGAAAACTGACCATGATTGAGAATGTGATAACAATAGTGTCCTTGGCCAGGCCCCGGTTGACACATAGTGATTGGATTTTCATTCTTCAACTATTTAATCATCCCAAAAAGTGCTTATGAATTGTAATCATGGTAATGAAGCACCGAAAAAGAAAATCGTTGTCGCGAACTTAAATAAAAATCAAGTTCGAAAGATAATATGCTTTTGTATCATAACACATAAACGAGTCAAATCATGGGTAGCCCAGATGGCATTCTTCATTCAACATCCCCCAATATGCAAATGATGGTTAGGGTTGTGGTTAGAGTTATCTCATTTGCATATTGGGGAAGAATGAACGAAGCAAATAACAAAATAGTTGCATTTGTCATGATGATTTATGTGTGTACAATTTTGATTTGAAAGAGAGAAGATGAATTTTGTTTGTATTGGAATAAAAACCACTACAATTTACCATTACAGCCTCTCCATCGTGATCCAATATCTAACAAGACAATAGGATACAAGCGAATAGGCGATCAGAGCTCAGACGAGGATGAAGTTGAGAAAACAACACCATTACGAACAGGCTATGTACAGGAAGATTATGAGGAAGAACAACCGTAAGAAGTGTGCTCCATTATCTTTTATCCGTTACCCCGTCAATTTTTTTTTTTTCAAAAGCTCTCTTGTAGCAAACAGCTTCATCAAGTAGTGTTCAGATTTTGAGGAAGAAGAGCCGCACGAAATGTGCTCTATTCTCATTTTCTCTTCCAAAAAAAGAGCAATACGTCTAAGTTTAATGCTGTTCAGTTAGTTAGGAGCACGTGTGGCAGAGTGGATAAGGCGCCCGACTCACAATCCATAGGTTGCGAGTTCGAACCCCGCTTATGTCAACTTGTTGTGTCCTTTGGCAAGGCACTTTATTATCATTGCCTACGAGGATGGGGTGGGGTTAGGTGTTTGTATAGTTGTTTGTTTCAATGTTGCAATATTGGCGCTAATTAAGCTCCTGCCTGCAAATTTTTGTGTGTCTGTTTAGGTGTGATTAATAATATAAACTCTAGGAATTTGAACTGCGGGTCACCATTAGAGTTTGAAATAAACGTCAATTTATTTTTATTATTTTTTTTCAAATTATGAGGAAGAAGAACCCGTAAGGACTATGCTCAATTCTATCTAACTTCCCTTTAAGAAAAGATAATCACACGTCTCATTTCAGCAAACAGCTTCATCAAGTCGATCCGTTAGTCTTCAAATTATGAGGAAGAACAATCGTTAGAAATGTACTGTATTCTATCGATTGTCCCTTCAAAAAAGAACAGTTTCATTAACTCTCAGTAATGAAATGATAGTTTTAGTCTTTGTCAAAGACCTCGCGATCCTAGGGGGGGCGAGCGGGTGGAATAATATAGGTGGCGCTCCCACTACGGTGTCAGGCAGAGCCTTGTTGAAAGGCTATGCTAGTTTAGGAAAACGATAATTTCCACACGTTAGTAGAGTTGGTTTTGAATACATAATCCTCTATAATCCTCTAGACGTTAAAGTTAAAGTTAAAGTAACTTCATTTCGCAAGGTCTCTATTATCTCATGATTACCGCTATTTTTCTTGGGAAAATGTTTCCCGGTATAAGGTTTCTCACAATTTTCATATTTAACAGAAAGGGATGTTGGCAGAAAACGAAGCAGTTCTTGGATGCGCCACGAACCAAATTTTGGATAAATTTGGTAAGTAAGCCTAAGCCAACAATATGTATAGAAGAACCTAATCATAGAGAAAAGCAGGTGGTGACAGATGCGATATCGTCATTTTTGACGTCGCCATTGGATTGACACATAATCATGAAATCTTCACAAACAATTCTAAATGTGTTATGTGATGTCAAAGCAATATTACCAATGGATATTGGACAGAGAGACACTACTTTTAATTTTCATTGGACGATTATTTTATTTCAGGTAATGTACATAGTGTTCTTGATCTTCTTCTCTTACGTCATGGTGTCAGACCAGCTGTCCAAGAAGCGTCCCTCAGAGGCAGAGTCTTTCTTGATCTTCTGGGTGGTTACATTCATCACCGAGGAGGTCCGCCAGGTGAGTTCAACCTTTCCTCTATGCGGAATGTTGGTGAGAGTGTCCGTGGATATCCCCTAACTTGCTGGAGTATTTTGTTGGGAAAATAAAATCTGAATGACAACATCTGTAGTTTGAATTACGACCCCGTTCTTCCCATGGTGCATTTAGAGCTGGGTATATGCACCATGATATAATCCTGTCATTCAGAGGGGACCTTAAGCCGTCAATCATTCACATGAACGGAAGAGTCATATTTGTAGCTCGCAGTCAGTTTCGAGAAGAGTAGGGTATTAAACCCTGACTGTTCCTAACCCGTTCTGGTGTTCAAATGGACTCCAATGGAATTAAGCTTCATATGAAGCTTTTCTTGGGTCACCAAGGATTGTCATACCCAAACAAAGGAATTCAAACCAAATAAACCCCAGTTTTCACTTTGTCCATTGTCCTTTTGTTCATTTTGCAGCTGGTGCAACCTGACATGGGCCGTCGAGTAAACAAAGGAAGAAAACGCCTACGAAACATCACCATAAAAGCTAAGAGTCAAATAAGAGAGTACATGTCCAACTATTGGAATTGGATCGACATTGTCATGCTTCTACTCTTCGTCTTGGGCGAGATCATACGGCTATCTCCAAATGGACGAAGTCCGGGAAGAATTGTGCTCGCCTTCAGCCTGTTCATGTTTTACCTTCGATTCTTACACTTCTTGACAATATCTAAGAACATTGGTCCGAAGGTGTTTATGATCTTCAAAATGGTAAGTTTAAAAAAATCTTGAAAATCCTGGACTGGAACAATGCCAAAAATTAGCTGTTATTATAGTATCATGAGTATATTTTAAATTAACTTGGAAAGTCACTCTTAACAAAGTATTTAGAAAATACATGTGGATATAATGAATCACAAATTTACTTGTAATATCTATAGCAAATGGGCAATTCCGGTTGAAACTATACACCGACACAGGCCCGTACGCAGAATTTTCTTTAAGGGGGGGTATTTTGAAAAAGTGGACCTTTTTCCAGGGGGGGCGATTTTGTAAAAGTGGACTTTTTCTCAAAATTTGGATCTTTTTGGCCAAAAAGTGTAAAAACCCAGATTTTTTTGTTCGCTACGCTACGCTCGCAAAGTGTCATATTTTGGGACTTTTTGTATACTACGCTCACAAAGTGTCATATTTTGGGACTTTTTGTATACTTATGCACATTTGTGCAGGTCCCCCTGCGTACGGGCCTGCACCGACACCCTCTATGGAAGACATGGCATTAATCGTCCACACAGGGAGGGTAGATTTCAAATGGGATTACCTGAATGGGTGACTCTATTTCCATTTGAAATTTGCATCCCCTATTTGATGGGCGATTAAGGTCATGTATTCCATAGGAGTGTATGGATTTGAACAAAAAATACCAATACACATAACCGAATCCGAGTTTGCATAAATTACTTTCGTCAATGTTTTGGAAGTCATTGAACATGGATATTCCCTTCTTTCCCTCTCTGCGTAGCTTGGAGACCTTAGGTTCATGATCATTATCCTCGTGATAATACTAGTAGGATATGGTGTAGCGGTTCAGGCAATCTTATACCCACACGTCACTGATGTTTCGTCTGTTGTCAAAGGCATATTGTTCCGACCAACCTTTCAGATATACGGAGAGCTGTTTCTGGATGACGTCACAGGTTAGAACTATAGTCCATTTTAGCTTCTTAGAGAAAGGCCTACTAGCGTCCGCGTGTGGTACACGTGCTATCAAAAACGGTGTTTCTCCAGGGCGCATTCACTTTGCGACGCATGATGCACCACCTTTGATCGTGCGTGTATCACACGCGGACGCTATTCTGCCTCGAGAAAGTCAAATGGACTGTAGTTTGATTCTTCTCTTGTTAAGTTGGATTGAAAGGGCATGTATACACGTACATTAAATTGGCACTTTCATGCCGTTATGAGAAGAAATTGATATGACACCTTTCGTCAATTCACCAGCGAATTGGTTACATACCTCATTGGTAACTGGATCACGCACCATTTGGAAAATGCCATATACTTTGTGTTGTAATCATTTTGATCTTGGTGCAGAACTCAAAATAGTGATCCAGTTGACATAGTGATAACCGGATTACATGTAATCACTCCCTCAACGGTTGGAAAGTACCAATCATAGGAATGGCTATATAGTGAATTGTTTTTATGTAACCGTATAGGAGATATTACATGTGTGTCTCATCCCATGTTACTTGCAGCTAGCCAGACTGAAGGAACATGTAGCGGTAATGCATTGGACCCATGTCCTGAACACGTTGGCTGGGGTGTATTCTTCCTGGTTGTGTATATGATAATCAGCAATGTCCTACTGCTCAACCTGTTGATTGCCATGTTCAGGTAAGTAGTATATTATGTGCCTTTACGTTATTGTTTTCGTAAGATGCCAGAGGTGCTTATGACGTCACCTAATATAATACTCAAGTAAGAACGCATAACATAAAGGCCTTTCCAGTACGTGAACATATCAATACGTCGTAAAATTTACAATGACAGATGACATAAACAGAAGTTGCGAAAAGGAAAACAAGTGCTACTTAAGACTTAATTTTTTCCAGAGCAGATAGTACGTAGCTAAAAGAACGAATTGGAGGGGCAGTAGATTAAATTGAAGGTGCTGTGCGTTCAATAAGATCTTTTAAACCATATACTTGCAATAAACCAACTTATTAATTGAATGTATTTAACACAATACCAATTTGTAATGTGAGATACGTTCCTTTCCAAATGACCGTTATCATGTTTATTATAATAATGTTTAAAAATATTTCTCCAGTAATACATATCAACGTGTACAAGGTGAAACGGACCTTCACGCCAAATTCCAACGCTACAGTCTAACGAAAGAGTTCTTCAACCGTCCGTTACTTCCACCTCCATTGATTATCTTCGCACATTTGTACCGGCTGATTCGTTACATTCTACACAAGGCAAGGATCCTTCGATGGACTATTCACAGAATGGGTAAGCTTCATAATGAGCTTCAATATCTAATCATCATTTAAAAATCGCTTCTAAGATGAATATACCTGTATCAAACTGAACCAATCAACTTCACCATCAAAGGTCGACCTTTTATAGGTTTAACGAATTTAGGATAAGAGCTTGGGTTCGTTGGGCTCGGGATGAGAATATGAATATGGACTAGAATTGAGTCTGACTTGTGAATTTTTGGTGTTTATATTAACATAGTGGCTATGGTTAGGATTTAAATTGGGTTTTTTTAAAGTAAAAAATACCCCATGTTGAGTAAAAAGCAAAGCAACAAAATGATCATGATGAGTATATAATATATATAAATATTGATAAAATTGTACTCAATTTGAGTACAATTTAATTAATATTGAGTGATTTTTGTTTCGAGTGTACTTAGTTTGTGTCATTTTTAATACTTTATAGAGCGATATTTCTCGGATGGAGATGAGAGATCTCTGATCAAGATGGAAGAGCGATGTGCTTACAATTATATTCAACGTAAAAGGAGCGACGGATCCAGTCGGTAGGTATAATAGACCTAAGAGTGTCTACAATGTTTGTTTTCTATAATGCGACCACCACCACCTCCACCACCTCCACCACCACCACCCCACCACCACCACCACCACCACCACCACCACCACCACCACCACCACCACCACCACCACCACCACCACCACCAGTACCAGTACAACCAGCACCAGCACCACCACCAGCACCATCAGCACCACCACCAGCAGCAGGGCAGTACCAGCAGCAGCATCACCACCACCAGCACCACCTCACTACCACCACCACAGCACCAGCACCACCACCACCACCACTATTTTCATCATCGTCATCATCATTATTATCACTTATCATTTTTATCATAATCATCACTAATCATAATCATCATCATCATCACATCATCATCATCATCACTGATTATCAAAGATTATCTTCATAACTCATCATCATCGTCAACATCATCACTTCATCATCTCACACTTCTATTCCATTCTTGCTGGTTATTGGTGCTTCCTATTCTACCGAAAACTAATTAAGTTTTACTTTTTTTACTCTTGTCTTACAGATGAAGAAATAAACGTGAGGTGGAGGAATGAAATTGGACCAACAGATGCTGTTGTCTGTGAATTAATTTGAAACTAGTTTCTTGTTATCATATTTATTGGTATAAATGCTATAAAAATAGCAATGGATGTACTACTTACTAATATATATAGGATATATAATTGAAGACAGCGATAAAAAGAACAGTTTCCGTCTGACGTCACTGTCAATCAAATTCCCTACGATCCTTGATTGGTTAATAGCGTGTAAAATTAATGTCGATTTATCTGGTGCCGATCGATCGGAGAAAAGGAATATTAGAAAATGGCGAAAAATTACGTACTTTTACAAGGTAAAAAGCAACTTTTCTAGGCATTGTTGACATGGTGCCTACTATATTTTGAGATGGTTTGTATGTTTGAAGGTGTAAAATTAACAATAAGGCGCCGGTTTTACCGCCGCGTTCAGTACCGCGACACACCGTAAACAACCCGTGCTCGAGTTTGATTGACAAATTACGTCAGGTGCTTGTCTTTCTAATTCTGTCTTCGGGCTGCAATTATTTTGTTCATTATGATAGGTTCTGTACAATCTTGGTCAAATGAAGTGTTCCGATACAAAAGCGATATTTCCATTTTCTCGATACGAGATATAGGTAAATATATGCTATTTTGATCCCAGTTTCTTATACCTTGGATTTAAAAAAAGAAAGAAAAAATGTCAATTAAAATCTAACACCAGGACAGTGGTGGTCTTAACAATTTTAAAATGTCGTTTATCGGCTTTTCCATCTGAACTTTCCTAATGTTTTAAAGTGGCTTACTCGTATTAAAGAATGGTTATTACGTGATTCAAAGTGGCTGACTCGTATTAAAGAATGGTAATTACGTGACGAAACAGGCTCAAAACGGATAACACCATTATCAGGCAAATTTGTCTTGCAACCTTTTAAAACACGAGATAGGTATTTTTTTTTGTAAATTAATCAATACCATGTAACAAAGTAATGCTATAAAATTATTACTAAGGCAACCCTGCAATGTAGTGTTTTGTTCACTATTAGGTTCTGCTGTTGCCAAATATAATAAATTAAATACATCTAAAGTAAAATGTCGTGCAGAGCTTGTAAAATTTTACATTTGACTGTAAAAACAAACTTAACTTAATAAAATAGAACGATGTATACATTACAGTAAACTATACAATTCTTCTTTTCATAAAATAAAATATTACAACGAAAATTATAACATTTTCATGTACACTTTCAAGCATTAATATTATTTTGTTGACAATTACTGCACGGCATTTAACTGACAACTTAAAGTCATAATGTACGATCTTTTTCAGAATTTACCTTTATTTTTTCAAAACCGATTTTTGGCATATTTGTAATACTTACACATGTTCTAACTTAAATCTATGAGCAAACTGTCAAATTCGTCCTATTTGTAGTAAAACGGGACGATTTTCTGTTGGTCCGACATAAGTCATAATTTTTTAGATTATGACTTCATGTCGGCCACGATCGCAAACCGTAGTCTCGTACAAAACTAGCTTGGTGGAGGGAGCGTAACCAAACTGGCCGCGTAGGAGACTAACTCTGAGGCCGCACTCGCTGTCCTAATCCAAATAGTGTGAGATGTTTCGAGTGATAGAGGTGAAGTTTATGATGTTGTTTCTTTGCAAATTCCCAATGTTTTTGGCGTCCAAATGTATTGGGAACTTTCATAATGATTGCATATTATCATTTTAGAAGAAAAAAAGAAAAATCTAAAAATTTAAAAAGATCGTACATTAAGGCTTTAAGTAATGTGTAATTTAGTACTTGGTTTCTTAAAGTGGCTTAATTTTTATTTTGTAATCAAATAAGAGCTTAAATCAATCTCACCATACATGTATCAGCCAATCGATCCCTGAGCTGACGATTCAATGTTTAAAAATACAATATTTACTTAAGGGGTACTACACCCCTCGATAAATTTGTGTCTATTTTTGCATTTTCTCAAAAACTAATAACACAGTGGTAACAAAAGTTATGTATATTATAGGGCAAGGAATCCAATTACTACACTGGAATTTCAGTGACCCAAGACAAGCGATTCGTTATTTATGATAAGAAATAAGGTCCCGCATGGATGTACCTCATTTCCTATCATATATACTGAGCCGCTTGTCTTGAGTCACTGAAATTTCAGTGTAATAATTGATTCCTTGCCCCAATAATATACATAACTTTTTTTACCGGTGTGTTATTATTTTTTGAGAAAAACGCAAAATTAGTCACAAATTTACTACAAGTGTAGTACTTCTTAAAGAAAAAGAATCTACACGATTTGTTCAATCCTTTTTTTTAATGATGTACAGTATAGGACTTGTATTTACTGAGATCATCTCATTTGTAGAGATATATGTATTTCTTATCTTATTTTGTACAATATATTTTACTTATTGTTTAGTAGTAGATACATAGTTTTAGGGACTCTTATTTATTATGAACATTATCATTAATTATTTTAATCATGTTATTGTACTGTTAATTTGTTATACATGTTGTAACGCAATAGACCATTTCAAATCGAGATCGAATAAAAAACGTGAACCGGTTGGAATGAGCGTTATTTATTCAAGTAAGCTAGGCATGCAAAAACGTTCGTAATTTTTCGGCAATTCAGATTTGGAAAAATTGCACTTGGCCAGGGCACTTGGCGACGTAAACATCAATCTCTTACACAAGACACACCCCACACTCGTGACTTTCATGCTGATTTGTGTTCAGGCTAAATAGTTGCGTTTGTGTTATCGTAGGTGACACAGACTAAATCAACTGGGTCATCCATAAACAAAACTCCGGAAAACTTCGATTTGAAAAGACCTATTGCAAAAATTGGTTTAACAAGTTGTAATGTTACATTGGTTCACATTCTATGACACGTTCTATAAGACAATAAGTACCTTGATTATTGAAATATACCTGACTACTATGAACCAACATGCTATGCAAAAGTTCGACAACAATATAAAGATGCATTTTAGCTAAAACAGATTGAAAACTGGCTTATAACTTCCTCTGCGACTACTCTCTCCACATAGTAGGACCAAAATAGTAGACTATCAATGACTATTTGGAGGTCAATATTGAAGTAAAGACTCATTTTGTTAGTACTCCGATCTAAAAACAGAAAATAATAGCAACGTGGCCGTCTAGCCTGAATTCTCGACCGCCTCTCTCAGGTTACAAACACGGCGAAAACAAATGGCCCAGTGACCGCGCGTAGATCTTCATGGGCTGAGGATTAATCTTACTGCCAGCAAAATGCGGCAATGTAACCGACGATCCAGAGACAGGACAAATACAACACTACCTAGAATAACCAAGAAGATATGGATGTCATATGATCAGTTTACAAGCTTTATAGTTGTCTTATTGAATCTATTATGAGACACAATAAATATTCGTCATTTAGTGGACTACCAGCAAGTTATAGTCGCGACTACGGTTATTGGCGACTTAGTTGTATAACCCTAACCACTATAAGATTCTATGGATGAGTTGACTTCTGACGTCAATGCCTGGCAGTATGCGCACGCATCATATTTTGTTCAGGGCTCGTGTTTTTAAAACTCCCGCCACATCATAAGGCTATTGAACAGTGTAGTGGTTGCATGGGGTTCACTCAAGCACATCGATATACCAGTCCCTTGCCTTTGTTGATAAACATTGAGGTCAACTCATCTATACTTACAAAACGTTATGTAAATGCACCTTACGCAACATTTGTTTCCTTTGTGTTGCCCGAAATACTCGAAGCTGTCGCAAATCCACGTGGATGTGATTTTTGACAAGAGCAAAAAGCATCTCTAAACGCTTTGCGATAAAACGAACTTGTCACATAATAAATAAACGGATTGCAACAGGAGTTTATTAAAATCATCAACCGACTTGCTAAAAGAATTATACCGTAAATGTTTCGACTAAAGAGACGATGCCCTGCTAATAACGCGATATAATGAATACTAATTATGCGATACGGAGCTTGACAAAAGAGAAATACCGACCCGTTTACGATAAGCAATCTCGCTACCTGATTTCGAGCACGCGTAGCGAGCTCTGTTTTCTCTTTGTCCGCAAATGTTTCTGTTCGTTTACTCAACGTAAGGATGATCCTTCCATACATGAATAGGTTCACTGGTAAAATAATGAAGAAGGGAACCGTTAGGACGATTTCGCCAAAGACAAATACCGCGAAACTCGGAGAGTTGCATTGCCGGATCAGCGTCGGAAAATTTTGATAAGCTTCGGCATCTGGCCATATTATACATATCTTGACTATGCTCGACCAACTCGGCAACGTGATAGCAGATAATACAACTGCTGTAATCCAAGAAACGACTATCATTCGGACAGTGTGCTTTTTACCGGCTATCATGCGGTGTTGAAATGGTCTGCAAATCGCGAAATACCTCTCTGCGGTAACGATAGTGATCAGCATAATAGACGCAAAATAACCGATGTAGGCAAGTCCGAAAGATACGCCGCAACCAATAGCAGATTTCCAGTAAACATTATTGCGCACAGGGTTGAGAAAGTAAGGAGGTGAGTACGTGGAACATGACCAGGTGACAAACAAGAGATCGGCAGCAGCGATGTTTGCCAAGTACGCATTGGTTACCGTGCGCATTACCGGTACGCGGAATAGAGCAAACAAAAAGGCGAGATTACCTACAACGCCAACGCAGAATATGACCGGAAGACCGACCGTAAAAAGAAAGCCTTCAATTCCAGTCCATAGTGCTGCCTGAGCTGTTTCGTTGGCCTGAGAAAAGTTCCATGTGTTATAAATATTGCAATCACTAGGTAAACTACTGTTGTTCATCTTTGTTGACAGCGTGGACAATGAAGAAAAAATAAATATAAAATAAAACTTATAATTCCGAGTATGATGCAAAGACGTTCCCGTCTCTGTTTCCTTGATAATGTATGGTGTTGAGAAGATGGATAAACGAGTTGAGATGTGTGCACTGCTAACGTCAACGCTTATCTGTCTTTGTTCGTAGAGCCTTGTTAGGTCTTTGCTGTTAAGTTGGAACGCGAATATTTATCAGATCGGTCAAGTTATATTTCTACACAACTTTGTAGAATATTAGCATTTAAAAACGAAACTCAACAATTGCGATTAGATAAGACACATTACACGACATACGGTTTTACAAATAATATTCCAGATGTTCTGGACCAAATCCTTTAAGCCAGTTAGCTAAGTAACACTTCCCTCTAGATAGATAATGCAGTATAAGGAATACTCTGCGAATTTGAACTATATTCTTCTATCGGCAACAGTGTAACTGCCAGGTACAGCACAAATAAATATCTTTATATAGGCGAGGGGGACTATCAAATCAAAGTGCATTTTAGTATTCAACACGTGATTTCATTATTTCATTACCATTCACAAGTACTTATTAAGTTACTTCCTTTCGTAACGCTGTTGTAACTTCAATACAATGGTTAACGTAGTCATCCAATTGCGTAACGTAATTGACTAAATTGTGTTTTCTTTATTATGACTTCTGATCTTGACGCAGTGAACCTCATGGTCATGGAAGATGAACGCCAACCTTTTTATTGGGTAAAGTTAGTCAGAAGACATCGTTGTACTGTGTGACATCTTCAATACAATTAAAGTCCACTGCCAACTGCGTAACCTAAATTGAATAATTGGGCTTTTGTTTATCAAGACTTTTGCGAGGGACGTGTTTTAATTCATTCAATTCAAGTTATATGATGTTTCTAAATTAGAAAATAAAAACAAAATGTGCTTTCTCTACTTTCTCTCCTTATATACAGGGTGTCCCAGAAAAAATACTGGGCGGATAAGTCGAGAAAAAGACATCAGAATCCAAAAATCTAAACATAAGCCCATCTTATTTTGCATATTATACGTCAATTTTACCGGAATCGGTTGACTGATTACGAAGAAATGAACGATAACGCATGAGTCAATTCACTTCATTCCACGTTTGAAAGAAAGATCATTCAACACAATGCGCACTATAATGGTTAACTGTCAATGGCCTTCATGTTTTGTTATGTGAAATCCTTTTCATTCTTTTTAAGCATATGTTTCTTGCAAAACATTTAATTAGGTTTTGTTCAGATTTAAAAACCGGCTCGATCAAACTGGAAGCTTGCATGTAATATGCTTGGTACTTGTAAATATCTTTTTTCGTTAATGTTGCATAAAGAATTAATTGCATAAAAGAATTCCAGCTGGCTTAAAAAAATATCGCACACATTAAAATGTTTGGAATATTTCGTAGAAATTGTAATGTAAAGTTTACATCTTCAACATTAATGTTGCATGGTATCAAAAATCACACGTAAACTGTAAGCACTTGATCATTGTTATTCTTGTCTCAAATGTTCTTTGGAAAGTTAAAATCAAACATAATTATTTGTACAACCTAAAGAATTAAAGTTGGAAAGCTTCCAATTGCAGAAATCAAAATTTTCTCGGACAAAGTGTTATTCATCTTCAGTGAATGCATGAATAATATAACACCGTCGAATTATAAAATAGATAATGTAGACTGAAGTTAATGAGATACACAAACTTTAGGAAGCGGCGAGCGAGTATGAAAAAAGCGCCTGTGATCAAACTTGGAATGAACTGCATTGATGCGCATATTAAGTAATCGTTAATTTCTTCGCAACCAGTCAACCAAATCAAATAAACTTTTCGCACGTGATGCACAATAAAAAAGGCTACTTCCCAACTTTTAATTTTATTCACTCGGTATTTTTTTATGGGACACCCTGTATAATAATAGAAAAGCAGTTTCTCACTTATCTTGAAAAAGTGAATGAAAGTAGGCCTACTGTATTTTTGGACATATCGAAGTTTTGTGTGATATTGAATACAAATTAAATTAAAAATTAAAGGAAATTTTGTAATTTTGTACGTTGTTATTCCAATAAAAACATTACGTTTGGGTTTTGGAAAGAACCTTCTGTTAAATCATGCATGACTCAATTACAAATCTCTACATCCCTTTCTTCTTGTCTATTGATATTTTGAATGGTGTTTATCTTTCCCTAATAGATAGCACCCTGATCGATTCTTCCTGCATATCAATATGCTTCATTTACATTACATTACAGAGATCGGACACTAATCCCTACCATAACAAACCATGTAAAGGTGATATAACAGGTCTATATTACAGGATTAGATTAGTAAACTATGATCTATTTGCAAGTATTATAATATATTGATTGAGCAGGAAAGATGTGATACTATTTTTTTGTATAGTAGTCTAGTTGCCGGCGTGCGATATTTTTTTTTTCCTAGTCAACATTTGCATCACATAATACATTTACATGATATAGGCCTATGAGGCTGGATTGAGCTGTGTTCAGTTTTATACGGCGGATTTATTGCCATAATTATTACCTCTTACTTAAGGGCTGGGGTATGAACGTTTGGACAGTATTTATTTTGGGACATTAGAGCACATCAGACATATCGAATTGCATTCTGAATATGAAGAATGTCATTCTGATATCAAATAATTTAGATTTTTGAAATTCGCAATTTAATACACATTTTATGGCAAATCATTAAAAATTGATATTTTTGATATTTAACAGTACTTGAAGTAAACTTTATAAATCTGATGATTTATACTTAAAGTGTATGTAGGTGGGATGAAAAGCCGACGATCAATTGAAAATTTTGACCTTTCGTATTGAAGATATGGATTTTTTATCCCAAAACACCAAAAAAATTAGGTATTTTTGGGAAAAAAATCCATATCTTCAATATGAAAGGTCAAAATTTTCAATTGACCGTCGGCTTTTCCTCCCTGCTACATGCACTTTAAGAATATATCATTAGATTTATATAATTTACTTCGAGGACTGTTATATATCAAAAATTTGAAAAATATCAAATTTGTATAATTTGTCATAAAATTTGTATTATATTGTGATTTAAAAAAAATGAAAATTATTTGATATCAGAAAGACATGCTTCGTATTCAGAATGCAATTCGATTGGTCTGAGGTGCTCTCATGTCCCACAAAAAATACTGTCGAAACGCAATAAACGCTCATTTTGGATCCCTTAAGGGACTTAGAATGAGCGTTTATGGCGTTTCGACAGTATGTTTAACCTGGAGGTACCGAGATCGATTCCCACCTATACCTGCAATTTTTTTAAAGACTGGGAAATAATAACCTGACATTCGCCGCTGACATTCGTACTTCAGAAGCGGAGTTATAACTGGTTAAACTATTGCTCCTTCCGTAAAAGGGTACATTATTTTGGCACTACATTATTTCTTTCTTTTTTTTCACATTGCTGGTATTAAATATCAAATGGTCATAATTGGCGGTCACTTCAAATCATCCCCAACTGAACAGGTTCAGGAATTTCCTCTCATTGTTAATTGTTGGTTAACCCACCACTTGAGAATAAAGGACTATGATAGGTGCAACAGGATTACCTACGAGATTATCTCAAGGATATAATTCTGTTATCCGTCCTTTTCTTACATCTTCTCTGATATGTGCTAGTGTCAATGGTTATTGTTAAAAGGCAATAAGGTGTGTAATTGCAATATTTCCTCTGAATAGGAAAGACTCTCTACATCGAGTTATGTATGCTGGTGGTTCGCAATACTGTTAGGGATCAAATCAAAACTCGACCGCCGGTTGCCCGCCGGTTCCGGGCGGTTCCGTCCGGTTCTAAATTATACACAGTAATGAGGTCAGTCGTCACACTCTGGCTCATATGGCCGGTTGGTATCATCGAGTGAATGAGTGGAGTGATTTCAAGTGGTTTCTTTTCAAATTTAGTACAATAGGAATAATCGATTTTCCTTCTCGGAGTTCTTCTCAATCAATATAGCTACTTTTAGCATTTTATTTTGATAAAATATAAACAGAGACCTGGTCTATTTATTTCAAATTATTTTACATCGTGACAGGTTTCATTTGCGAGGGGATAATCGCGATCACGAAATTCTGCATGTTTTAAAACGCAAGGGTCACACACTAAGAAAGGGAAAGAGAGAAAAAACAAGACAGAAAGGGAGAAAGAAGGGGAAGAGAGAGGGGAGAGGAACAGGGAGATGGAGGATGGGGAGAGGTGGAAAAGGGTGAGAGTATGAGATGTGTCTCTCAAATCACATGAGAGAGAGGGGATAAAAACTACACTAAGTTCGTAATATAGGCCTAGGCCATTAGGCTGGTATATTGGGCCTACAATGATGTTGGCCAGGCTCGTTGAGGTGATGTGCAAGAAGAACTAATGATTTTGCAAGATCGACAAAATATATGCGAATCCCATCACCCCTCGGCACCGCCCCCGTCATCAGCACCAATGGAGATTAGCCATGGGGCAGGGTGGCAAGTCATTCCCCTCTCCTGCTCAGTCGTCAGAAATGTTGTTACAAAATCTTGCTTTTGGTCTATTTTAGACCCAAAATCAACCCCATTTTGTACCATTTTGGGCTATCATTTTCTTCGGAAGGGGGGAGAGGTGTCCCAAATATACGAGAGGGGGGAGGGGTCATAAATGTTTGGAAAGAAAAATGGGGTGGGGGGGTCATAAAAACTTTGATGACCAAAATGTAGGGAGTCATAAGATGACCACAGATAGTGTGTTTGTTTCCTTCAAAAAGACTGATTTCAATACAATTTTTGCATGCTTAGGGGTGTGTCGGGAGTGTTAGATCAGCTCCTCTGATATAATACTCTTTAGGTGGATCAAAATAAGCCTACCGGGACTAAAATAAAACCAATAGTTGTAAAAGGCCTATGCATCTTCCTTTGGCAAGTTGTCCTCAATTTTGTTCATTTTAGCATTGAAGTTACATTTTTTGGCATAAATCACAAACATAGGGCCTGCACTTTGGCTCGTTTTTGCAGGTTTACATGGTCCAATAATCACAAGATGACTGACATGTGGTAACAAAGGAAGCAGTCACTGCAATTTGATTATGTCCCATATGATTGGCCATTCAAGACACCCCTGTGAATATACTATAGCGGCCTTGTCAAAATATAATACCTGTTTGCTTGACTGCATTGACAATACCCGGGAACAATACACACAGTATATGCATTGGACAAACTTTTTACAATAAGCATGATAAGTGATAATGTGACCTCCAGATTTATACATCGTTCGTCTCGCACACTGACAACATTTGATTGAATGGACTGTAGGCTACTGCGCCGTGATTACGGTGAAGCACACCGGTTCAAATCCTTTGTTTGGAGCCAATCGATAAAAGCATGCAGGGCCTCTATACCCATGTACAGTTTATCCCTACATAACCTATGTCTTGAATACGCTGGCAAAGTTATGTAATAATCGGATTAATTCTATATAGCAGTAGGTAAAAACAAGTTTTGAATAATCCGCGCTATAAAGTCCCATTCAGTGATCCCAGCGAAAGTGAAAAAAAAAATCAAATTGTTACGTTTATAAATTTTTTAATGAAAACAAATGGCAAAAAACAAAACAGGAAAACGACAGTATTGACGAAGTTGAAGCCCCATTCAAATACATGTAGCTAATTTATATACTGTCAGTACCGGTATATAAATTACAGACTCACGTAAATGCATTATTTTTGTCTTAGACACACGGTTTTCGGCTGAACCACTGCACTAGCAAGCTATGTTAGCACATCTATGACAATGACGAAAGGTACAAAATCAGCCATGGGCCTTTAGATAGCAGAAGACACCAAAGTGGTGTTTTATGACCTTTGACATTCTTTTGTGGCGAGTGACATGGTCTTTCAATTCACGCCGAGTGTCCTTGACAGGTTTGACTATGCTTCAGTGGTCATGAAAGAATTCAAAAGATAACCTCTGCCCCAATAATCCCAAGCAATTGTCTGAAACTGCTCCTCGGATCATAAGAACTCAGTCCTCAAATGATAGTCATAATAATGTCCAAAATATAAAAATTACTGACTATCATTGAAGACTGAGTTCCGCAGTCTAGTATTCAAAATCTGAATTTTGATGATTTTTACGATCGCCGGGATGAAAAAAAATCCAAAAATCACTGAATGGGCCTTTAGTTCCCTCCTCTCCTTACCCTGGCAATATAAATCAAAGAAAAAAAAAGAAAGAAAAAAGAAACCAAGAAAAGAAAAAAAAGACAAAGAAAATTAACCAAATTAAGGGATCTGGAATGAGCGTTTTGAGCGTTTCGATAGTATTTTTTGTGGGACATGAGAGCACATCAGACATATCGAATTGCATTCTGAATACGAAGAATGTCTTTCTGATATCAAATAAATTTCATTGTTTGAAATTCACGATATAATACAAATTTTATGACAAATTATTAAAATTTGATATTTTTCACATTTTTGATATATAACAGTCCTCGAAGTAAATATCATAAATCTAATGTTATATTCTTAAACAGTCCTTGGCATACCATACATGTATAGGCCTATGTATAGTAAATTTGTCTGATTTATCTGTTTTGTGCTGTTTAAGCAAATAGTTAAACATAATTTCCATAAAATGTAAGCTTTTACTGTCAGATATCTCCCCTTTTAATTTTGAGCAGAACAAGTGAGGTAAAGCAAAGAAAATTGGAATTTACTACTACTAGCGCCAATGAATGTTATACGATTGTAAAACGGTACGATCCTCTGGGGTGGGTGGGTGTGGTGTGTGTGTGTGTGTGTGTCCTGCACGCGTATTTTTTCCTGCAACTATAACGGGACGCAATACGATACCGGTATGTTATAAGAATCAAACTTACAAGAAAGATGGCTCTTGTCAAATCCTACAATTCTGTCAGAGAAATATGCATATTTGCATTAAATTTTTAATTAATTGACATAATTGATTAATTAATAAATATTTAATTTAATGATTTACCATAATTCCAAATATGTCAAACAATATGTCAAATTAAAGCTAATGAAATGCTTTATAAATTGGTCAGAGCGCATTTTGCATAATGCATTTAGTACTTTAGTTACATGATTTTGCTATACACGCATAGGAGCTGTACTTTTAAAATCCGCGCCTAATCAATAATAATAGTCTTTCACTCCATTGTCAAAGTACTGTGCTCCCTGTAGCATTATGGAGTGACCAGGTCCTAGAGTGTGATGGTTTTGTAGCAGATGACAGTGCTCATTCAAGCCTGTCAAGGTCAGTTAGTAGCCACTTGCTGAATGGATGGCCATTATCAACTATCAAAGAGATGCCTTGTGCAGCTGCCAATCACAGTAGAGGTTTGATAACATTTTGTTAAAACCCAAATGTGATATAACGACAATGCTGTGCATGTTGGTACTTAATTGTTTGGATTCTTACGTTGAAATTCCCTTGTATTAGTATTTTTATGTGTAGTGTATAGTGGTCATAAATTATATAGCTTTTAAATTTAGGGCATTTTTGCTCTGTTGCACTGTACCATTATGGAATTTGAGTAAATCAATTACCGACACAAGCAGATATACAGTGTATTATTTTATTTTTATTTCGTAAATCAGGAGCACAGCTCACTTGGTAAGGCATCAGAATTTGGTACACTAGCGCTTCGAACTTTAAATCGGAAGGTGGTGAGTTCGAGCCTCATCACGGTCACATTAATTTTATAAACCAAATATTGTTCGAACTTTTCATATTTGTTTTTCTTTTATTGTTTCTTTTCTTTGTCTTTTTTTTTCTTGTTTTATTTAATTGTTTCTTTATTTTTCTTTGATTCATATTGCCAGTGTAAGAGAGGAGGGAACTAACGGCCCATTCAGTGATTTTTTTTCATCCGGACGATCGTAAAATCATCAAAATTCAGATTTTGTATTAAGACTGCGGAACTCAGTCTTCAATGATATAGTCAGTAATAATCTTTTGGTCATTATGACTATCATCATTTGACGACTGAGTTCTTATGATACATAATCCGAAGAGCAGTTTCAGACAATTGCTTGGGATTGTTGGGGCAGAGGTTATCTTTTGAATTCTTTCATGACCACTGAAGCAGAGTTAAACCTGTCAAGGACACTCGGCGTGAATTGAACTGACCATGTCACTCGCCACAAAAGAATGTCAAAGGTCATAAAACATCAACTTGGTGTCTTCTGCTAGTGGTTCAGCCCTAAGCCGTGTAGGCCTATTTAAGACAAAAATAATGCATTTACGTGAATCTGTAATTTATATACTGACAGTATAATAAATTAGCTACATGTATTTGAATGGGGCTTCAACTTCGTCAATACTGCCGTTTTCTTGGATTTTTGCCAATTGTTTTCATTAAATTTTTTATAAAAGTAACAATTTGATTTTTTTTCACTTTCGCTGGGATCACTGAATGGGGCTTTGCAACGCGATATATTCAAAACTTGTATTCACCTACTGTTATAGCATTAATCCGATTATTACACAACCTCGCCAGTGTATTCAAGACATCCAATGCAAATAATCACCTAGATTATGACGTATCATACCGTAAATATGGCGGAGTACTCAAATTCATTCAACAAAAGCATGATTACAAGCTATTGCAATCTACCGCGACAGCTCGTCTCACACACATAACAAATGCACTATACGATCAAATAGGTTGACGACAACGTTTGATTGAATGCACTGCATTGCGCCATGATTACGGTGAAGGACACCGGTTCAATTCCTTTGTATGGAGCCAATCAATAATTTCACGCACATCCTCTATTATTGCCCAATTATTTCCCGGGATGATTGCACGCTGTAAAAGAGCTATTGTTATAATGTTTGATGAAATCGTGTTTAACTACCGTATTTGCTTAAGAACGGCACAATACAGATAAAGCAGGAAATTTTACTACATGTGGTACATGTATATACATATAGGGAATGTGTGTGAGTCGAGTATTACCTAATTATAATAGGGGCGTATCCAAAAATGAATTCACGCCCCTTTCAAATGTCGAGCCAAAGTGCAGGCCCTATGAGAAATCCCCAGTTGAAGTACAAAGCAAATTAGTCAATCAAATAAACATATCGACATTTTGTTAATCTCTCCGGTTATGTGCTTAAACCAACCGGCGGTTGCTACTCATGCATTCTCGAATATTCATATACCAATGACCTCTGCCAACCGGACGGAACCGCCCGGAACCGGCGGGCAACCGGCGGTCGAGTTTTGATTTGATCCCTTATTTAAGAGAAGGTATCTTCCAAATCCAAATCCAAATGATTGGGACGTTTTTATAGAAGTTATTTAATCTAGATTTATTCCGATTCTATTTCTAGTCATGTTTAACTTCAAAGAATGTTTAATGACGTAAAATCGATAATCGATAAAACAATATATGCTGAAAAATATAGGTCTCTTTGTGCAGGATCGTAAATGGTAAATGGAAAAATAGCAAAAAATCTGCCCGGAGGTGACTTTGTTACAATTTGGGTTTGTTGCGAATTTGTAAAGTCATTTCGTTTGCTTGAGAAAGGTTCAATGTGTTGTAAGTGTTGCAGTCACTGGGTAAGCTATCGTCGTTCATTTTTGTTGATGATGTGGACAATGGAGAAAAAACAAAATCAAATGAAAGCGAGTAAAGTAAAGACGTTTTCAATGTCTGTTTCCTTGATAATGTAAGTGTTGAGAAGATGGATAAATAAGTCGAAATGTATACACTATTAACACCAACGCTTTTTTGTTTTCATTAGTCGATCCTTGTTTGATCTTCGCTGTTATGATGCAGCCTTTTGTTGTGAATATTTATCCGATCGTTCGAGGTATATTTCCACGCAACGTTGCAGAATATTGGCATTCAAAAATGAAACTCCACAATTACGATTAGATATACATACACATTACACGACATACGACATGCGATTTTTCAAATAAGCTTGCCGATGTTCTGGAACAAATCCTTTAACCAGTTAGCTAGAAAGTGCAATATCAGTAGTAAGACTTCCCTCTAGATAGTAAATGCAGAATATTGAATAATCTGCGAATTGGAACTATAATAGTCTTCTATCGGCAAAAGTCAAACTGCCAGGCGCAGACAAAATAAATATCTTTATATAGGCAAGGGAGACTATCAAATCAAAGTGCATTTTAGAATTCGATATATGATTTCTGTAATTTCATTATTCCATTTCCATTCACAAGTACCTATTGAGTTACCTTCGTTCGTAACGTTATTGCAAGTTTATAGTACAATGGTTCAAGTTATCCAATCGCGAAAAATAATTGAATAAATTATATTTTCTTTATTATGACTTCTGAACTGGACGCAGTGTAACTTCTTCAATACAATTAAAGTTCACTGCTAATTGCGAAACGTAGAATGAATAAATTGGATGTTTGCAAGACCTTTGAAAGGGTTGTGTTTTAATTCATTCAGTTCAATTTAAATGATGTTTCTAAATTAGAAAATGAAAATAAAATTACAAATAACAATATTTGTTTGCCTTCTCAATTTTGTTTTTCCTTATATAATAGGAGTGCGAAGAGATACCGAACAACAAATCTAATTAGCAGCAGTTTCTCACCTGACTTGATAAAAGTGCAAAATAAAAGTGTTGAATTTGTGGACATACCATTAATTGTTAAAGTTGTCGCTATAATGAATTTGGTGCTAGGATATACATGATCTGATGCAGCTGATTGATTGATACGACAAAGAAATTATTTCAGCAGCAGTTTATCAGTTGACTTGACAAAAGTGTAAAATAAAAGCATTGTATTTGTGGACATCCTAGTTTTGTGTGGTATTCAAAAAGTCGTACATAATGAACTCCACTGGTTTCCTATTAATTAAGGGGTTACTACACCCCTGTCCAAATTTGTGCCTATTTTGGCATTTTTCTTAAAAATTATAGCGCATTGGGGACAAGTAAGATATGTATATTATAGGGGCAAGGACTACAACTACTGCACTGTAAATTTTATTTCAGCACAGATAACAGTTGTGGGGTTACAGTCAAAAACGAGGGAAAACCAATATTTGATCAATAAATCAATAACTACTTGCTTTGAGTTGCTGAATTTTCAGTACAATAGTTGTAGTCCTTGCCCCTATAATATACATATCCTACTTGTCACCAATGTGCTATAATTTTTAAGAAAAATGCAAAAATAGGCATAAAATTGGCCAGGGTGTAGTACCCCCTTAACGCATTGTTTTAGGGATTCAATTACAACAGTGGACGCCGTTCACCAGTATTTCTAAAAGGATGCTAAAATAAGAAAAAAAATTAATGCTATTTTCTTGCACATGCTGCGGAAGCCTGATTACCTTTTTAAAATAGCCGAGTGTAAAAACTGAAGCATCATAATGTATAAAAATATTTGAATATTAACTGTACATCATATATGACGATTCGTGATACACAATGGTGCTAAAGTTTATGTGGTTTAGAAAGCAGATAATTTTATTTCCATTTTATATACGCCAAAATATTTTCTGAATTTAGTGGAAATTAACACTGAATTGATGGTGAAAATTTTATGTAATATTTACGTAGTTCCCAACTAAAGATTACTGTTTCGTCTTTATGGGAATCTAATCTTTTAATATTATGAAAGAAACTTTGGGGACCTACGTGGACTACTATAAATTGCAAAAATGGTAGGCTCCATAATTATACTGACCCACATGTACATATAGGAGTAGCACGTGGCTCGGCGAGTCAAAATCGATACAGTCCAACCTCTTTTATCAAGCATTGTCCGGATAAGTGAAAAATCCGGATAAGTGAATTACATGTAATTCTGTATTGAAAGTTCCAAGGACTGAAATTGTGACAACAAAAGATTGTGCTAATATGGGATGGCTTTAGAGTGCAATATAGATGTCATTCTAAGCATTCAGAGCATGGAATTAAGGTGTTTATTCATCAAAAACATGTTTTCCTCTGAAAATTTCACAGCCGGATAACAGAGAGATCCATATTAAAGAGGTCCGGATAAGAGAGGTTGGACTGTATAATGTATTGTGCATGTATGGGAGGCCCATTTATTGTCGGATTTCTGTGTGTAGAACACGCAGTTATCAACAATTGAGCGCTATTAATACACATTAATGTTTTTAAGCAAATAAAATTCCAAAATATGGTACGTTTTCTGTCTTTGCTTGTCACGTGGTAAGCCTATTTTGAAATTGCGAATATATGTTCAAAAAAGTTTCAAGATGGATACCGTGAACAAGTTAGGTGGCCGAGCGGTCTAAGGCGCTAGGCTCATTCAGAATTCACGATAGCGGTGCGGCGTGAGTTCGAGCCCCACCTCTGCCGGACTAAATTTCCCTTTAAAAAATCATATTATGTTAGGGAAATGTGGCTGGGAG
This sequence comes from Amphiura filiformis, assembly GCF_039555335.1. Taxonomy (NCBI): domain Eukaryota; kingdom Metazoa; phylum Echinodermata; class Ophiuroidea; order Amphilepidida; family Amphiuridae; genus Amphiura; species Amphiura filiformis. Next base: position 82,296,103 of record NC_092629.1, read on the forward strand.
AATTTATGTATGACGAAGAGTGGTGTGGGATTCAATCATGTTTCACCGTTGTTCATCACCGATTAACAACGATGCGTCCGCGTCGTCTGAGTGGTTTACTTCGCGATGACAGCTTTAGCTGCCCGAGCGAAGTAAACCAAGCAGACGCGCCGGACGCGAGTTGTTAATCGGTGAAGAACAACGGTGAAACATGATTGAATCCCTTTCAACAACGAAACAAGCTGAAGAGGTCTAATTCACATGATTCTTTCACTCGGAATGTCCATTTGTCATTGCCACTCAACCTTACAAGAAGATCGCGGTATTTCTCTGTTGATATCGGCACTAAAACTAAAGAATAAAGCGATAATATTTAGCTGCTACGGCCAACATAAGAGAGTTCATGTTTATGCATACGTTCCAGGCATGACGAAGTTTACGCGCTCATGCGTAACGCGTACGCGTATCCTTGCGTTCGCGTATACGCTACTGAACTGTGGATTCATTACGGATTAACAACGGTTGGCTCCTGTACAAAGGTATAGGAAGAGTTGTTGAATATAAAATTCTCGCACTTGTTTAATACTTGACGGACAATCTCCATCTGATATCATTGATATAGGCCCTACTTCAAATTTGAATTACTCCAACGCAGCTTAGATCGTCATTCTCCGATTGTAGCTCTCTTGTTGAACCAAGAACTTGATGACCGAGCTTTTGCTGCCTATGCTCCAAGGTTGTGGAATAAACTACCAGGTCAAATCAAAAATTGTACTTTTGAAGAGCCCCAAAAGCTCCTGAAGATCCGCTTATTTCAGGATGCTTAATGAATAATTTATAATGATTTTTTTCGTATCTGTCATCAGGTTTGACAGAATTTTGTAGAATTTATATTTTTGGTCTAAATATGTGTTATCTGTTTTATCACTGTTTCATTTGCCTTTGAAAAGAGATATGTTCCACCACGAATGAGCCGTAAATGTCCTCAATTGTATTCTGAGTTACAGTGTAAAATGGGCATGAAGGTCGTATTCATAGGTACCTCAATTTGGTGCTACGTGTACCTCATTTAATGAGATACACGTAGCACCAAATTGAAATACCTATGAATATGACCTTCATGCCCATTTTATACTGTAACTCAGAATACAATTGAGGACATTTACGGCTCATTCGTGGTGGACGGTCACATATGTTTGAAAGTTCAGGCGTGGCGTCAGTGCTCCTTCCTTTCTGGATTTTACAGGTTCAAATTAATTAAGATACCTAGGATACCAATTAGTTATACTAACAAATGCCTGGATAAATCTGATTGATTGAAATCGTGTCTCGTCTCTTATCAAAATTGCTCTTTAAAAAAAATAAAAAAAATCTTGTCATCCTCAATCTTTTTTGTCTTCATCATCGGTTACAATTTTATCCATGTGGTCAAAAGGGGTACCGTCGGGCTTACCGGACCTCCAGTGGCCGTCCCAATTGTTTGTTGGAAGATCTGGCCCCTAAATGTGAAGTATATTGTTGTTATTATAAATTCCAAAAGTTCCACGATATCCTCTTAAAGCAATGTTCTTTTCTTTCACCCAGTATCCTCGAGTAGTCTCTTATGAACTCGAGGGCCTTCTTGATGGGCGTGTTGGGATACCACATCGTGCGAGGCAAACACATCTCATTCGTCTATCATAACACTTGCAAGATCTTATGCAAGGTCCTTGGAATTCTTCACATGGAATTTAGTGTTACCAACGAAAGGGGCAATGATGACGTTGAGTGCCTTGGAAGTGTTATATCATATAGACCTGGTGAAGTCCATGATGGGGCGTAAGGTATTATTAGGTTTGTGGATTTTAGGGGTGGCATATATACGAGGTAAGTTTTCAGCAGCGGGGTATAGGAAATGGTAATGTTGGTAAGTAATTTTGTCCTCCTCTTTCAGCCGAGTGAGGATCGATACAAGCTTTGATTTGTATCTTGGGATCAACATGATCAACAGTATGCTTTTACTACAGATGCTTCCCCCTTGTGTACAGGTACAACCATGATGGAGTCATATTTTTGAGCGGTTTTATACATAGTGCAGTTATACTGCACAGCAAACATGATTCGACCTTTGCAGTACTTAAACCTGGTTAACAGGAAACTACTCAAGCAAAATCAATCGATAAAGTCTAGTCTATCCTCCACATTGAATGGTGGACTGCACTTATGCCCAAATATGGCACTTGCCAATCCACTTGAAATCCCCTGACTCGCTGCCTGACCAAAGTTATGGACAGATATGGGAGCTGTTTTTGCTGTTATCTTCTTTTATTTGTGACCCCTATGCGATCCTTTTCGGTCATTTGGGGGTCTTTTTGTGGGTCACGGTCTCAAAATATTGCTTGGCAGACAACCGATTCGAGTTCAGCATACCCAAAATAAGCTGGTTGCCAACTTAAACGCAAACTTGCCATTAGAAACGCAATTTTTCCAGAATAGAACCAGTCTATAAATTGAAACTAAATTTTATCATTCTAATCCACATTACATACAGAGAATTGTAAAATGTTAACCACTTTTACACAAATTAATTAAAATTTCACATAATTTGGTAAATATTAGTTCCGAGAAAAATGTTACTTAATTATTATGAGTTTCCATACTTACATAACGTTATGTAAACATTGCTCTGTGTGTACATGTATTTTACGTAACATTTGTTTCCTTTGCGTGGCCCGAAATACTTGAAGATTTCAAAGATCCACGTGGACGGGATTTTTTAAAAGAGCAAAACGCCTCTCTAAAGGCTTTGCGATAAAACGAACTTGTCGCATAATAAATAAACGGATTGCAACACGAGTTGACTAAAATCAACAACCGACTTGTTAAAAGAATTATACCGTAAACGTTTGGACTTAAAAGATGATGCCCGGCTAATATCGCGATATAATGAATACTAATTATTCGATACGGAGCTTGACACAAGAGAAACACCGACCCGTTTATGATTAGCATTCTCGCTACCTGATTTCGAGCACGCGTAGCGAGCTCTGTTTTCTGTTTATCCGCAAATGTTTCCGTTCGTTTACTCAACGTAAGGATGATACTTCCATACATGAATATGTTCACCGGTAAAACGATGAAGAAGGGAACCATGAGAACGAGTTCTCCAAAGACAAATAACGCGGAAGTTGGGGATTTGCATCGCCGGATCAGCGTCGGGAAATCTCGATATGCTTCGGTATTTGGCCAAATTATGCATCTCTTGACTATACCTGACCAACTTGGCAACGTGATAGCAGATAATACAACTGCTGCAACCCAGGAAACGACTATCATTCGGACAGTGTGCTTTTTACCGGCTATAATGCGGTGTTGAAATGGTCTGCAAATCGCGAAATACCTCTCTGCGGTAACGATAGTGATCAGCATAATAGACGCAAGATAACCGAGGTAGGTAAGTCCAAAGGCTACACCACAACCTATCGGAGATCTCATAAAAGTATCATTACGCACAGGGCTGAGATAGTAACCCGGTAAGTACATGGAACATGTCCAGGTGACAAACCAGAGATCGGCAGCAGCGATGTTTGCCAAGTACGCATTGGTTACTGTGCGCATTGCAGGAACGCGGAATAGAGCAAACAAAAATGCGAGATTACCAACAACGCCTACGCACAAAATGAGCGGTAGACCAATTATATAAAGAACATCTTCAGTTCCAGTCGGTAGCATTGCCTGAGCTGTTTCGTTTGCTTGAGAAAAGTTCAATGTGTTGTAAGTGTTGCAGTCACTGGGTAATCTATCGTTGTTCATCTTTGTTGATGATGTGGAAAATGGAGAAAAAAATTAAGATCAAATAACAGCGAGCGAAGTAAAGACGTTTTCCTTGCCTGTTTCCTTGATGTAAGTGTTGAGAACCTTGATAAATGAGATGAGTTTTATGCACGATTAACGTCAACGCTTATTTGTCTTCATTAGTCGATCCTTATTTGGTCTGCGCTGTTAAGTTGCTACGTGATGTTGTGAATATTTATACGATCGTTTGAGTTAGTTTTCAAACAAGTTTCCTGATGTTTGGACCAAATCCTTTAACCAGTTAGCTAGAAAGTCCCAATATCAGCAGTAAGGTTTCCCTCTAGATAGTAAATACAGTATAAGGAGTAATCTGCGTATTGGAACTATTATAGTCTTCTATCGGCAAAAGTCAAACTGCCAGGCGCACCCAAAATAGATATATTTATATAGGCGAGGGAGACTATCAAATGAATGTGCATGTTACTATTCAATACCTAATGTCTGTAATTTCATCATTCTATAACAATTCAAAAGTACTCATTGAGTTATATTCTTTCGTAGCGTTGTGCAACTTCAATACAATGGTTCATGTTATCCAATTGCGAAACATAATTGAATGTTTCATGAGGCAATATTGTAACTGTATGTGACATCTTCAATACAATTAAAGTTTGCTACGAGACGTAAACATGGTAAATTGAATAAATTGGGTTTTTGTTTATCAAGACTAGAGGTGTTTTTATTAATTCAGTTCATTATAAATGATGTTTCTAAGTTAGAAGATGAAAATAAAATTACAAATGACAATATTTTTTTTGCGTACTCAAGGTTTTCTCCTTATCTAATAGTAGTGCAAAGTAATACAGAGAAACAAATCTAATTAGCAGCAGTTTCTCACCTGACTTGTCAAAAGTAGGTAAAAATATTGTACTTTTGGACATATCCAAGTTCTGCATGGTATTCAAAAAATCGTATATGTGATGCGATCAAGCAAAATCAGTCGGAACTCTGTTGTTGTTTTGCAGTGGACTTCGGGTATATATATAAATGCGCATATATAAATGCGCACGTGACATCTACAAGTCGCCATACCGTGTTCAACGATGTAAGGTACCCGGATGTGCACAAATTCCACACGCAAAAGTATAGGCGAAAATGACAGGTTACAAGGAAAATTGGCTTTGCAAAATAGTGGCATTGATTGCAAAGGGTAAAATAATTTGACCCGAAACATAAACTCTTTTGTTTCGCTTGCCCAAATGTTTCGCTTGCCCAAGATCGCAATAGTTGGAGAAACTTGTAGTCGCCTGCTCCGCAGCCGACAGATGATGATGATGATGATGATAATGATGATGATGATGATGATGATGGTAATGATCCTATCAGAAACTGAAAATTTAATATTTCCGAGTTTCGACTGATTTTGCTTGATCGCATCACATATAACGAACTCCACTGGCTTCCTATCAAGCAACGCCCGAACAACGCATTGATTACAAAATTCTCGCACTTTACTTTACGGACACGCTCCGTTATGCTCAGATTGTAGCTCTCTTGTTGAGCCATGAACTTGATGACCGAGCTTTTGCTGCCTATGCTCCAAGATTGTGGAATAAACTACCAGGTCAAATCAAAATATGTACTTTTGAACAGTCCAAAAGCTCCTGATGATCCACTTATTTCAGGATTTTTATCAGCAGTAGTTTTTGTAAAATTTATATTTTTGGTTTAAATATGTTATTTGTGTTATCACTGTTTCATTTGCCTTTGAAAAAAAAAAACCCAGCATAATGTTCGAAAGCTCAGGCGTGGCGTCAGTGCTCCTTCCTTTTGGATTTCGCAGGTTCAAATTAGTTAAGAAGTTAAGATACCTAGGATACCAATTAGTTATACTAACAAATGCCTGGATAAATCTGATTGATTGAAATCTTGTCTCGTCTCTTATCAAAATTGCTCTTAAAAACAATCGAATTAGACGGAATCGCGGTATTTCTCATGGCATATTTTGCGTCACCGATCAACAAGCGAGGCTACAAGCAATCGCTCAAATGCGAATACTATGCTGGCACGAGCGATAAGGCCGTTTTATTAGACGTAAAATATTTGATGTAACATATCTACGTTATTAGCTGTTATTTAATCTATTGCCATTCTCTTTCCAGTAATGTTTATGTTCGAACGAATGTTTGATGACGTAAAATCGATAATATATTTCTACCAGGTATTATACTTAACATATTATATTTACGTCATCAAACATTCTTTAGAACTTAAACATTATTAGAAATAGAATGGGACTAGATAAAATAACGGCGATATGTTACATCAAATATTATACGTCTAATACTCGGAGTCTGCATACGGCCCAAACATTTCAGTTCGTCACGCCATTCCACCTGCCGGATAATTTAAGTCATTTTTTGCGACTTTTTCGTGGTTATGGTATAAGACCATTTTATCTTTCATATTTTGTGAATTTTAAGATACGGAGCGTTACTCGCACTGGTCGCCATGCATAGTCCTATTACTTTCACACACATGAGCGTTCGAGCGTGCGAATGACTGATTGACATTTTTAAACACATGCTGAAGCGTCACGCCGCTCAGCGGTAAGCGGCAGAAAGTATGAAACCAGACATTTACCCTCCCCCATGGGACACCACAATATAAGAGGCCAAGTAAGTTGGTTTTCTGTCATATAACTTCATCATTTCGGCTTTGACCATAAAGGCTTCCTGTCAGTTGTTGCTATTATACGTTTCACAACTAAAATTTATTTAGAGAAACTTATTTGGAGTAACCCTTATTTTTGCTGAACCATGAAATGGTATCAGCCTATATGAGTGAATGTTACTTACTTACTAGCTTACTAGCTTACTTACTAGCTTACTAACTGACTAACCATTTGGTCTGAAATGGACATATCTCGAAATGCCACGAAGGTGTAACCCCCGGAGTGGTGTCAAATGGAAGAGAAAACATTAAAGAATATAATAAAGAAACACAGGGGGTGCTACTGCTAATAGTTTTAAAGTTGTGGTCCATTTTGATTCAAAAGTCGCCCAATTGGGCTACTAAATCACAGATTTGCACTGGGAGACAGCTTGTCTGCTATTTTGATAACAAGCATATTGTTGCCAAGAAAGTGAAGTAAATATTGTGAAATTACCAAAGTATTATTAAAACAGTATCTTATTAAACCACAGTAAGGACCAAACTGGACATGTCTAAGATCGCCCAGTGGAATAGCCCATTTTGTGGTTAGTATTTAGATCACAGGAAATAACAGTGTCCCATGATGCATTTATGAAAATACACACTAAGGGTATGTGGTAAATGCTATAGTTGCCTCTTATTGCGCAATAATGGTGAATACTTGTGCGGTGGGGGCTTGGTGGTCAAATGTTATTCCTTCCCATGATGTATTTATGAAAATCAATACATACACACTAAGGCTGGCTGTAACTCTGGGAAAACAATCCCGGCACTTGGGGAGTATGAAACAGCAAAGGTCATCTGAGGTCAAAGGTCAGGTCAAATTTAAAGTCGCTCCGATGTGCCTGTAACTGGGGGAAAACAATCCGCAGCATTTGGGGAGTATGAAACTGCAAAGGTCATCTAAGGTCCGGTCAAATTTAGAGTTGCTCCTATCGGGCTGTAACTTGGAAAAAATAAGCCCTGACACATGCGGAGTATACAACCGCAAAGGTCATCTGATGTCAAAGGTCAGGTCAAATTTAAAGTTGCTCCGATTGGGCTGTAACTCAGGGAAAATGATCCCTGACACTTAGCGAGTATGAAACTGCAAAGGTCATCCAAGGTCAAAGGTCAGGTCAAATGTAAAATTGATCTGATCATGCTGTAACTCAGGGAAAACAGTCCCTGACACTTCCACAAGTATAAACCTGCAAAGGTCATCTGACACTTCCACAAGTATAAAACTGCAAAGGTCATCTGAGGTCAAAGGTCAGGTCAGATTTGAAGTTGCTCCGATCGGCCTAGGCCTATACCACAATATGCTGTCGAAGTCACATGGTTCAGCTATGGTGCGGTAACCGCTCTAGTTTGTATAGGTATTATTATCAATTGACGTGCTCACTGACTCCACACTACTATGTAGTTAAGAGGATATCAATAATACTTAATTCCGTTACCTATTATTACCAATACCCTTTAATCTTTTCCCAATGCTGCAATGTACTATTATGGATTCATAACCTCATTAATAAACGCGATGCGTGCGATCCAATCATATTTTATTATTTGTGAAAACGCGAACGCAAATCGAGGTCATTAATATCTCAAAATTGACCGCAAAATGCGTAATTGTTCCAATGTCGCACACAATTGACTTCCGCGTTCGCCGTATTGTGCGTCCAACAAACTGCGCGCGCGCTGGCTGCCGTATTTGGATTGCGCGCTACCATATTTGCACAGATTCTGATACGCACTTTTGTTATTGGTCGTCCTGTTTTAGACTGATCGATTTTTGGAAAGGGAAGATGTAAAAATCATCTATTTTTATAAACTTTTGAGCAAAATTTTGTGTTATTTTGTAAGGTGAAGAGATTAAAGTGACGGTTATGAATGAGGTTAATAACTTTGCATCGGTAATATGTCGGGCATTGTGAAAAATCTAAACATTTTGCTTTGGACCTCGGAATATTCCTCGGTTCCAAAGGCAAAATGTTTAGATTTTTCACAATGCCCTCCAAATAACCGATGCGCAGTTATTAACCTCTAAATATATTATAGTATTATTATGGCTACAGACTTTCTACGATAAAAACCCATCACCATCTTAGAAGGATGTGCAATTCTTGCTACTTATGCTCTCCTACTCTGGGCTTTCAGTATCCGTCTTATGCAACTGATGCAGATGTTTTACGCATAAGCCACCGAAATCAAGGCTTGTCCCTTAAATTATAATGTCTTCTGTAGCTGCGTAATGAAAAGACCATAAAACTGACTTCTTTGTTATTTACTCTTCCTAGATAATTCACAGATATAACTAGTGAAGAATGATAACACTACTTGCTTATTTAGTTTTATCCTTTTACGGAGTGTTAAATATAAGCCAACATTTTTAAGAGTCATCTGGGTTCTTCGGTCTTAGAACATACAGGCCGTCATCAATATTATGGGCCCGAGGAACCTAATTGTAATTTTGACAAGAAATATGTTTTCACTAACCCATAATTTGCAGTCTATTTCACCACATTTTAGTGACATTATACCATATTCAAAATACGCCAGTAATGTTTCGTAACAGATATAACTGGTGAAGATTTATTACACCATTTGCTTATATAGTTTTATCATTTTACGGAGTGTTATAAGCCAACATTTCTAAGAGTCATCTGGGTCCATCGGTCTGAGAACATACAGGCCTTCGTCAATATTATGGGCCTGAGGAACTCAATTGTTGTTTTGACAAGAACTATTTTGTCACTATAATTTGCAGTCTCTCTATTATTTCACCACATTTTAGTGTCATTGTGCCATATTCAAAATACGCCAGTAATGTTACGTAACAGATATAACTAGTGAATTATTGTAACACCACTTGCTTATAAAGTTGTATATTTTTATGAGGTGTTATATATAACCTTACATTTTAAAGAGCCAGCTGGGGTTCTTCGGTCTGAGAACATACGGGCCCAAGGTACTCAATTGTAATTTTGACGAGAAATATGTTTTCACTAATCCATAATGTGCTATACAAATTTATATATCAATTTGTAAGCGCTCTTCAAAGTTCATTTAATTTACAACCGTATGACAAAACAGGCGAACGAAAATAGTAACATTTTGCACAAGGTCATTGCTCATTCTAATGACGCTAGTATAAGTGTCCTTTTTCATTTAATGACATACGATTTGAAAAATATTTTAAGGAACACATGAGGTTTTGACTTTGATAACCTACATTTTGGTCAAAAATGTGTTTGGATAAGTAGTTTTCAACAGATTTACCACAATCGCCTTGCTACAACATTGAATTGCGTTGACCTAATGATGAAAAGTGTTTTTAGGGGGAAGTGTTAGCTTTCGTTTGATATAAGAAATTCTGAATGGATGAAGGAAACACTTGAGGTTTTGACAAAAACCAATCACAGAGGCCCATTTTCCAGCTAGAAGCTCCACAGCCCTTACGATGCTATGCACTCAACCGTGTAGTGTAATCAAAGTCTGTGTGGAGACAATTTACTGCTTCCTTTGAAGCTCTTGGACAAAAATGTGCAGAGATGGTTTATAAGAGAATCGTTTTTGTATAGAAAACTTATGTTACTACATAAAAACACAATATTATACAGACCAATCTCAAACGCCGGACACTTCAAAATTTAAACAAAATGTTATCATTAACATTTGTCACCCGTTCGGACAAAACCAGGAACAAGTCACGGGACAATAAGCTTTAAAATTATACCAAAATTATATAAATAGCATCACTACTTTTCATGATATGGATAAATTTGTAAATGATACCTTAATATTTTTGTCCAATTGCTATTTTGAATAATGGGATAATTAATTTCGTGCTTTACACAGGATTGAATAGGGATTAACATAGTTCAACTGTCAATTATTGATTAAATAACCCTCTTTTTAATAAGGTCAAATACAGTGAAATTAAGAATTCCAAGATTTGATTTTTTTATGGGAATGTCATCTTTAAAGGCATATAACTCAAGAACATGCCTGGCGACATGTTCCGGATTTTGTTGGAGCTGGTCACATTGATACATACAGAAAAATGTAAAGTTTTAATAAATTTTACCCAAATTAATTAAACTTTTACATAATTTGGTAAATATTACATAGTTCTGAGAAAAATTTTACTTAAATATTATGAGGTTCTATACTTACAAAACGTTATGTAAATATTTCTATGTGTGCAAATGCATCTTACGTAACACTAGTTTCAAACAATTCTTTTACACCATCTCCCATTGTCTCCCGACACATTCCAATTAATATTTAGCCCGTGCGGTTAATGCAGACCCCTTCCAGACCAGTTTTAATTTACATTAAATTTTATCTTACGCAATATTTGTTTCCTTTGTGCGGCCCGAAATACTCGAAGCTGTCACAGATCCACGCGGAAGTGATTTTTTACATGAGCAAAATGCATCTCGAAAAGCTTTGCGATAAAACGAACTTGTTGCATAATAGATAAACGGATTGCAACATGAGTTGATTAAAATCAACAACCGACTTGTTGCAAGAATTATACCGTAAATGTCTGGACTTAAAAGATGATGCCCTGCTAATAACGCGATTTAATGAATACTAATTATTCGATATGGAGCTTGACATAAGAGAAACACCGACCCGTTTATGATTAGCATTCTCGCTACCTGATTTCGAGCACGCGTAGCGAGCTCTGTTTTCTCTTTGTCCTCAAAAGTTTCTGTTCGTTTACTCAACGTAAGAATGATACTTCCATACATGAATAGGTTCACTGGTAAAACGATGAAGAAGGGAACCGTGAGTACGAGTTCTCCAAAGACAAATAACGCGGAACTTGGGGAGTTACATTGTCGGATCAGCGTCGGAAAATCTTGGTACGTTTCAGTATTTGGCCAAATTACGCATATCTTGACTATACCTGACCAACTAGGCAACGTGATAGCAGATAATACAACTGCTGTAACCCAGGAAACGACTATCATTCTAACCGTGTGCTTTTTACCGGCTATCATGCGGTGTTGAAATGGTCTGCAAATCGCAAAATACCTCTCTGCTGTAACGATAGTGATCAGCATAATAGATGCAAAATAACCGAGGTAGGCAAGTGCAAAACATACCCCGCAACCATATCTCCATCTCCATATCCATATAACATCATTACGCACAGGGCTGATGTAGTAAGGAGGTAAGTACGTGGAACATGTCCAGGTGACAAACCAGAGATCGGCAACAGCGATGTTTGCCAAGTACGCATTGGTTACCGTGCGCATTGCCGGGGCGCGGAATAGAGCAAACAAAAAGGCGAGATTACCTACAACGCCAACGCAGAATATAACCGGAAGACCGATCGTAAAAAGAATATCTTCAGTTCCATTCCATAGTATTGCCCGAGCCATTTCGTTGTTCTGAGAAAAGTTCCATGTGCTGTAAAGGTTGCAGTTACTAGCTAAACTATCGTGGTTCATCTTTGTTGATGTTGAAAAAATAAAATAAAACTGAGATTAGATTAACTCTGAATATGCCGAATCGTGCGCTACCATATGGTATTGAATATAGATGCACCTTGTAACATCTAAAATAAACACCAGTAATCTTCACTTGCAATATATAGCTGTTCCAGCTGAATCAGCAAGTCATACGTGATCCTGTATTGGCGTGTTCAATGCAACTAAAATCATGAACACAATTTTTTTTCTCCCTAGGTGCTGTTTTTCCTCTTCTAATACATGGGAGTTAGTAATCTTTGATTCCGCATATAAAATCCGATCTTTGATAATGTCAGGTGTTGAGAAGATGGATAAATGAGTCGAGATGAATACACCTTTTCAGTGTTAACCATAAGCAGTACGCTTAATTTGTAAAAGGAAATCTGTAAAATTGTATAACGCTTTAATCAATCCCTGTTTGGTATTAGCTGGTAAGATGCAACGTGGTGTTGCAAATATTTACCCGATCTGGCTTTGCTGCTGCCGAGTTACATCTGAGGTACTTTGCAGTGTATTTGCAAAGTTGTGATTAGATACAACATTATATATAACACGACCTGCCTTTTCTCAAATAAGATTTCCGATGTTCTGAACCAATTCCTAGTTAGTTAGAAAGTGCAATATCAGCAATAAGACTCCCAGTTAGATATAGAAAGTGCAGTATGAGGAACAGTCTTTGAATTTGAACTATGTTTTTCTATCGTCAAAATTCAATCTACCAGGCACACCCAAAATAAATGGCTTTATATAGGCTATGGAGACTATCAAATTACACTGCATATTAGTATTCAATACGTCATTTCTGTAATTGTATTATTCTATTACCGTTCACAAGTACTTCCTCTTGTTACGGTGTTTTGAATTCGACACCATTTAATTGTTAGTAACTTCATTATTCTATGACAATTCACAACTACTTCCTTTTTGTTACGATGTTTTGACCTCAATACCATCTAATTGTTAAAATTGTCCATATCGTTATACGGTGTGACATCTTCAATTGAAGTTGGCTGCCAATTGCGAAATGTAAATTGAATAAAGTGTTTTTTAGTTTATCATGACTTTTAAGAGGGACGTAGGCTTAATTCATTCAATTCAATTTAAATGACGTTTCCTAATTAAAAAAATGAAAATAAAAATATAAATAAAGGTATTTTCTTTGTCTTCTTAATTTTTTCTCCTTATGTAATAGGAATGCAAAGTAATATTGAAACACAAATCTAATTAGCAGCAGTTTCTCATCTGACTTGACAACAGTGTAAAATAAAAGTATTGTATTTGTGGACATAACATTTTTTAAATTGTTAAAGTTGTCGTTATAAAGATATCGATATAATGGTGTGACATCTTAAAATTAAAGTTGGCTGAAACGTAAATTAAATAAAGTGTTTTTTTGTATTTATCATGACTTTTGAAAGAGACGTTATCTATATTCAAATCAATTTAAGTGACGTTTCTTCATTAAAAATGAAAAAAATTCTTTCTTTGCCTCTGTGCCAAAAGATACAGAAAAACAAATCCATTTAGCAGGAGTTTCTTACTTGATTTGACAAACGTGTAAAATAAAATGTATTTTTGGTCGTATCCAAGTTTTGTGTGATTACACATGTACCAGAATTCAATTCAATTAAAATTAATTTTCTAGTTTTTCCATTAATTAGGAAAGTTTGTATTGAAAATATAAAAGTTGAGCACAGTTCTTGAGCAGAGTGCAGTACCATATCGTAAGTTACATTTTTTGGTGAATGTTTGAGGTTGATGTATTTTGAAATAACATAATGTTATTAATTGTTGACAAAATGTTTTCCAAGAATTTGTGCCAAAAATATTTTACAATGACATTTTGGCATCATTTTAGAAATGTCGTTGAAGTGATTTTTCATATGAAACGTTTTACAAATGTTTTTATGACCATTATGTAGTTCGACATTTCAATGTTATTAAAACGTTTTGACCCAAACCATAACGCTTTTATAACACGTTTAAGTGTTTGTTGGGTTGTTAATACGTAGTGCATTTTATTTTGATGTTGCATGAAATACCATCGTTAGTGGCATACGATTGTCTTCCACTCAACATAAAATGAGCATTGAATGCAAAAACACCAAGTGCCGCCCTTACGATGGTTTGCGTTAGTATTATAGTGGCAATTATGATGAGTGTTTCAACATCAATGAGTGTTTAGTGCAAGACCATCGTAAGTAAAGCGCTTACGATGGTCATCGTTAGTGGCACTAATACGATGATGGCCTTGCACTCAACAACAATGAGTGTGTTGTGCAAGACCATCGTAAGTGCAGCACTTACGACGGTCTGCGTTAGTGGCAATTACGATGGACGGTTTTGCACTCAACAACAATTAGTGTTGAGTGCAAGACCATCGTAAGTGCAGATGACCTGCGTTAGTGGCAATTACGATGGATGGTTTTGCACTCAACAACAATTAGAGTTGAGTGCAAGACCATCGTAAGTGCAGACGACCTACGTTAGTGGCAATTACGATGGATGGTTTTGCACTCAACAACATTTAGTGTTGAGTGCAAGACCATCGTAAGTGCAGACGACCTGCGTTAGTGGCAATTACGATGGATGGTTTTGCACTCTACAACAATTAGTGTTGAGTGCAAGACCATCGTAAGTGCAGACGACCTGCGTTAGTGGCAATTACGATGGATGGTTTTGCACTCAACAATAATTAGTGTTGAGTGCAAGACCATCGTAAGTGCAGACGACCTGTGTTAGTGGCAATTACGATGGATGGTTTTGCACTCTACAACAATTAGAGTTGAGTGCAAGACCATCGTAAGTGCAGACGACCTGCGTTAGTGGCAATTACGATGGATGGTTTTGCACTCAACAACAATTAGTGTTGAGTGCAAGACCATCGTAAGTGCAGACGACCTGCGTTAGTGGCAATTACGATGGATGGTTTTGCACTCTACAACAATTAGTGTTGAGTGCAAGACCATCGTAAGTGCAGACGACCTGCGTTAGTGGCAATTACGATGGATGGTTTTGCACTCTACCGACACTCAACAGCAATGAATATTCCAATAAAACCATACTTTGGTAAATAAACAGCTTCGTAAAACAGCAAAGACCTTGTTTTTTGCAGTTCGTGTAACATGCAATATGCATTTACATTGGCTTTGCACTTGACCACCTAGTTGGTTCTCTCATACAAGGGAGATAGTAAACAATAACGATAATGTATCAAAGATGAAAGTAAAAAAGATTTAATACCTACTTTGTGTCATACTTGTCATAATATAATAGGGGCATATAATAAATTTATAATATAATAGGGGAATATAATATAATATAATATAATATAATATAATATAATAATGTAATTTGACTAACTTCTGCGATTTGTGCGGTTGCTCCATGTTACACTGATTTGTTAGGAACGTTCAAAAACCAGTACAAGAGTTTATGAGAACTACTATCCACAATGAAATTTGATTCCCGGTGATTTCGACAATTCTCTTTGAATAGAATGTGCAATAATAAGCATTACGCGTATCTATCTCCCAATCGGAGTTAATGCAACACACACCCAAAATAAACGTCTTAATATACGATCGTATAGGCAAAGCACAGTTTAGTATTCAAGACATGAGTAATTGAATACCTGAATACAAAACCTACCCAAGTTCATACTTTGGTCAAATTGAGTTAAGCATGGGAAATTGTTGCTTATACATAGGTCTATCACATGTATAAAAGAACAACTCAAATCCACCCTCTACGTGCGTCTATTGAGCATGTGTTTTGAAAAAGACTGAGAGCAAAGGGTAAAGAATACACTTACTATCTATACTACTAAAATAATGAGCGAAGTGGGTGGGGGTGTGTGTCTGTGTGTCACGGGGTGTGGGGGTTGGGGTGTGTATGTCTGTCCGGCTATGCGTTTCGCCCGGCTTCGGGAAAAGCATGTCCTTCGGGTGGTTTTAAAGGTCATCGAAGGTCAAAGTTGGTGGGTGGAATCCTTGATACGGGGGTAACGTATGAGCGAAATAAAATGATGGTTAACAGAGGTCAAAGTTCATTACGTAGGGTTCAAATTTCAAACTTTGTCCGATTAAGCTTAAACTTAGTGGGTGGAATCCTTCGTATGAGGGGATCACGTAAAATATAATCGAGGTCATCTGAGGTCAAAGGTCATCAAGGGCCTAAATTTTAAACTTCTCCCTATTTGGCTTAAATTTGGTGAAAGTAATTATCCATATCACTGGACCATGAACAAAATCAAACCGAGGTCACTCGAGGTCCAAAGTCATATGGGGTCAAAAGTTAGAGTATGCTTAATCGGGCTTAAAAGTCGTAAAAAGAATCCGCGATATGTCGGGAACACAGTACATGTTAAAAAGTCAAGAGGGTTATCAGGGGTCAAATAGCATCGCTATCAGTTACTCTCAAAGCTACGGGTGAACTAGTGTGATTAAAAACCCACCCAAGTCCGGTATACAAAATGACCCCTCACATAATCTCCGAAATGCAAATCGTTATACCAAATACAGATGAACTCATTTGCATGTAAAACGTGCCCTGTTTACCAGGTAAATTTAACCGAAGGAATAAAAATGATATAGAGGTTTTTTAAAGTTTTCTCAAAATCACTTTCCATAGACGTGGGTGAGATTTGTATTCATGTATTCAATTGTATCATCCCTTTGAGCATTCACAGCTACGGACTACCTCAATCAATCAGAGGATATCGTCTTGCAGACAATTTTGTAAGTAAGTTGCCAATAGCGAAATTGTATTAATTATATTTTGCATTGTTAATCGTGGCTGTCAATAATATTGCGAAATTGTATTTTCTAGAGCATGGTATCTGAGAGGAAAATCTTTTCAATTATTTAGTTGAATTTCAGTAACGTTTCTAAATTAGAATTCAAAACAACAAACTAAAAAATAACAATGCATTATAGAAAAAAAACATTTATAGGGGCAGCATTTTCTCTCAGCTGAGCTAATAATATATTTTTGTGATATCCAATCTTTATGTAATATTTAATTACATTTCATTTATTTGATTTCGTTAACAACACTTTATTTTTTATATACGTATAGTTAGTTAGTTCTGCCATTCATTTTTTAATCATGGGTCGCGATGACGGTTGGGTGGAGAAGATACATTCATTCCCTTTTTCTGAATGACATGCAAAGTGCCTCATCCAGTGACGGCACCAGGATATTCCCGGGTGAAGGGGGAATGGGAGATCAAACTGGGGGGGGAGAGGAGGATGTTCTGGCGTGGAGGGGTAACGAGTGTGTGGTCCTTGGTTCCCATTGGTCCTGCCACTGGCCTCACCGCTTGAAACTTAGTTGTAAGATAACATATGAATGTATTTTATAATTGAATTGAATATTTATTATTTTTTTGACAAAATATATTGGAAAATATTACAAATATTTTGCAATAACCTTTTAAAAATGTTGTTGCAGTGGTTTTTATTATGGCCTTTATATAAACCGACATTTGAATGTTATTAAAACGTTTTGAGATACATATGGAAAGGTTTGGCTACAAAACGATTCTCTTATAAACGCATCTATGCATAATTTCCACCTCAATACACCTGAGCACACAGTTTCGTCCAAGAACTTCCAAGCAAGCAGTAAATTGTCTCTACACAGTTTTTGATTACACTATACGAATGAGTGCATAGCATCATAAGAGCTGTGTGAGCTTCGAGCTGGTGACTAGTGGGAAATAGGCATCCAATCAGAATTTTTCAAAATCGAACGAAAGCTTCCTTTTTAGAAACACTTTTTTTCCATAACGTCAACAGATAACGCAATTCAATGTTTATAGCAAGGCGAATGTGGTAAATCTGTTGAAAACGACGTATCCAAGCACAATATTTGACCAAAATGTAGGTTTTAAAAGTCAAAACCTCCAGTGATCCATTGAATGAAAGAGCACACTTATATTGTCCATATACTAGCTTAATTTCAATGAGCAATGGCCAATTGCAAATCCTATGCAAAAAGTTTTTGTATTGTCATACGGTTGTAAATTTAATGAACTATGACTTTGCTAAATAGAGCTTACAAATTGATATGTAAGCAATTGTCACAGTGATACGGTTTTCTTTGGTGTGACTTCTAATGTGTAATCTCTATTGTAAAGCATATCTGATGATACTCACACTGATAGGGTTTCTTGTGAAATCCGCCGAGTACTTCGATATCATCTTTTTCTGCAAAGCATTTCTGACAATTATCACACTGATCGGGTTTCTCTTTGGTGTGAGTTCTGATGAGTATTTGGATATGACCACGTTGTGCAAAACAATTCTGACTCACAGGGGTTCTCGTTAGTGTGAATTCTGTTGGGTAATTTGATATCACCTTTTGCTGCAAAGCATTTCTGACAATAATCACACTGATTGGGGTTCTCTTTGATGTGAGTTATGATCATGCTGATGTATTTTGAGATAACCACGTTGTGTAAAATATTTCTCACAACACTAACACTGATCATGCTGATAGGGTCTCTGTTACTTGGGTTCCGATGTGTATTTTGCTGCAAACCACTTCTGACAAAACACTTCCGGCAATAATCAGATTTGTTGGTATAAGTTCTGAGGACATGAATTGTCGTAAGGTGACCCTTTGGGGGAAATTATTTCTCACAATATTCACACTGATATGGTTTCTCTTTGGTGGGATATCAGATATTCTTTTTGATGTGGTTTTTGTTTGGTGTGAGTTCTGACGATGTATTTTGTGAGATCACTATGTGGTTGTTTTATGGCGAAGAAGTACACACCGTGTGGTACAGATACTAGAGGTTAGCATTTCCGTTCCGAACCATTTTGTTATATTCTGACAATTGTTCAAGTGCATATTATTTACAGAGCCCATACCATTCCTCTTGTGTGTCAGCTGCATTTGTCTCAATGATTAAGCGCAAATATCACTAGGTCATGCTCCCCTCCGACCCACCATTCCGTTTCTAAAATAATACTGTAATTTTATGACAAATGTATTAAACAAGCTAAAGGTTAGGGGTTATGCAATAATTATGAGCCCGGAAAGGGTAAAATTGGGTGGGTGGGTGGTTTTATTTGGGGGAAAAGAATTTTTGGCAGGTCAAAAAGGGCGAGGGCAAGCAATTTTGGCACACATTTACTACAAATGACGGAAAACACTATTATAAACGTTTGAAGATTCAAAATATTCTGTTCGCTATACGCTCGCATCATACATCTAGGCCATTTGAGGTTTGCAAAATGGGTTCTTAAAAATTTGGTATTTGCAAGGGGGAAAATATTTTTTGGTAGGCCGCGAAGGGGGAAGGGGGGCGTTTAGACATGCCGAGAGGGTGGCAAGCAATTTTTTGGACACCATTATTGCACATCCCGCATAAAGCGTTACGTAAAGTAAATTCACACAAAAATAACGGAACCCGGAACTCAACTCTGCTTTATATTACTTTACTTTTATTACCCGTAACCGTGATAACCATAACATCGTTGTTTCCACTCAGACCGAAGTCAAAAATTTAAGGTTATAAATTATTTTAAACTGTTGTGAATTGGTAGTTCACAGCATCTTACGAATGGTAGTGAGCTTTGGCAAAAACTGCATTGCTCAATTCATAGCGAGCGTGTAGAAGAATTAAAATATCACAGATATACTTGTATAGGTGCTGCGGTTCTTGAGTTACGTTGTAAAGAGGGCTGAAACAACAACACTTTTGTAAAACGTACATAACTCATTAACAACAATAAATTAAGCAAGTTTGCAAAGTATACGATTTGTAGAATGAACTTTTGCAAAACATCAAGGTGTTAATTTTCAATAATATATTGATCTAGATAATGAAAATTGATTTTTAGGTTGCTTCGACCAACAATACCTCGTCTACCCTTAAAATTTATTACTTATATAAGTATGAGTTATTACTTATTCTTTAGTGCCTCAGCTTATCTATGTTGAAATTCGTAAGTCCCCTGCATATTTGATTCCAAATATTTTGCGTTTTTATTGTGGTTTTTTTGTCTCCTTATTTTTTGCCTACAAATGCCTCAATTTCATTATTTCCGACTTTAGTCACAAATGTTTGATGTGAAATATACAGTTATATACTTGACCAAATCATAAAATAGAGAAATATTATTGGCATTTGTAATCATATTATTCGCGTTTATTAAGCCACCAGTAAAACGCACTTAACTTTTTCAGAGTCTTCATTGAGCAATGGTGTCGCTTGCGACACCATCACAGTGTCTTCATGAAAATCGGGTGGTCATGTGACCGGAGGATTGTAAACAAAACATCACTACGCTGAATGAAGATGCCGTGATGGTGTCGCAAGCTACGTCGCTGCTCAATGAAGACTCTGAAAAAGGTAACTTTTTAAGCAAATGTCAAACATGACAGAATCTAATAACACAGTTGTAATTAAAATTTATATTTTCACAACTAGCAATCATAGCATCATAATTCAAATATTTGGTTACACTTCTAATCAATTTACAGGATTAAGTCATGCCGTCAATTATTTTCATAATATATTTAAACTGCTGGCTAAATACAAGCGCCTTTGCACCACTATGACTAGTACAACGCCAATGTTACCATGAAAATGATATATTATTTGAATAAAAAAAAAACTACAGCTGTTCTTTTTCTTTCTTTATCTTTGGCCTTTAATGGATTTATTTTGTACAGACAACGCATGTCAGCTCTCGGCCGTTAACATATGGCGAACATGGCAAATTTCCATAATTACATCGCACTTCAACTGCGTAAAAAAGGACGCCGTCTTTATTTTGAGCACTCCCTGGAACAAGTTCGGGATACCGATCTACACAAACAAACTCTGTAGGACTGCCCCGGTTGTAGTGTTCGGACATCAAGTATCCGTTGTATTCTTTTGTCCAACCTGACGGACAAGATTTCTTGGCAGGAATCATCAGTATTTTTCCCCGGCTGTTTACTTCACAAACGGCACAGGGAACATCGTGGTCATGTTTGGATGAAAGTGGTGAAAAATCTGCCGTCCAATATTCAGCGCTGTAGACCAATCCCCTATTTGACTGGGTACCGGATTGGTAGTTGTCGTACTCTGGAATCTTTGGAAGACACAGATAATTAGAACCACTGCCACCGTGGTCATACCACTTCCCTCCGGCGAGTCCTGAAAAGTAACAATGACCAATATTGACTTTAACAGTAGTAATTGTCTGTAGGGACGTTCACTCCCGGTTCCGGGTCACGAGGTCAAAGGTGGTTTATGGGTCACGAGGTCACTTTCGGGCCTAAGGTCAACAGGAAGTGCTCAAAGGTCAACCGGAATTGCCACCATTTTAAAAGAACTGTCAGTTTAGCTGACACAAATCATAACAAGAATAGGAGATATGGAGATTAAAAATGTCAAATGTCATTAGCTGGTCATAGAGCCCTGTTAGTCGTTGAATTCCATTGCAAATAACAAGTAAACAGTACATTTTTGATTGTAAGTACTATTTCTTGATTATTATGTTAAGACAAACAATTTGCCACCAATTTTGGCAAAAACGGAGCAACTTGAAAATTTTACCACTGTACAACCAAAATGTGCCATTTTAACACCCAAAAAATGAGGTTTTTGTAGAATTCTTGTGATCAGACGAATATTTTGGTGTATCAGTCAACAAGATTGGAGCATTTTCACATTTTTACCTCTGTGTGACCTAGGGTCAAATCTAAAATGATTCCATAACTTAAAATAAACATTGGAGCATTTACTACATGTGTGGAAACTCCCATGCTTTTAACTCAAAGTGCACAATTGTACCAAATTTGAGAGCTTAGCAGCTAAACTAAAATGAGAGAGACAAGATTTTTCCTTCTTTTTACCCTTATTAGGAGCATTTAAGATTATAATAACAATAATTAGCAAATATTAATCAGGTTGGCGAGTTGTAAGTGGGCCTTCCAGGACGTTCATTTCGGGTTCCGGGTTACGAGGTCAAATGTCGCAAGTTCAAAGGTTAAGAGGTCATGAGGTCACTTACGGGTCGTAGGTCATCAAAAGTCAATTGGAAATGCCGCCTTTTAAATTGAGAAGAAAAAATCCCCAAAACAACCATGAAGTCGAATTTAGGGAAATGAGTTAATTAGCATGGAAATGAATCAATGAGCAGTAAAATGAGTAGGAAAACAACCGATGAGCGTGTAAATGAGAAATGAGTCATTGAGTGGGGTGATGCAGCGCTTTTTGACCATAAATATCGAATATTTCCCTTTCGCGGACACTTGCGGAGTATTGTTTTTAAAAAACCAAAGGGATATTTTGAGGCGTATTTAATAGTCAAGGGGAATCGTGATACAGAACCGTATAAAACCGGTTATAACCGGATAAAACCGGTTCTCATATCTCCTCCCACCACCACCCCATATACAACAAAATGCTCTAATGAGTCAAAATGCGTCAAAGCGTAACGAATTGCGTCAAAATGCGTAAATTGCGTAACGAATTGTGTCGATCGCGTAACGAAATGCGTAACGCAAAAGCTTACATAAGTTGGTTATTTTCAACATGTCGGTCATTTCGATCCAAACCTTCAAAGAGTCAACATGAATACCTTTAAATCTTACCCTTGCTGCCTATGCGGGAAGAACTTTAAAAAAAAAATCTTTTTGGAATTTTTTCTTCTGATTCGAAATGGCTGCATTTCCGGTTGACCTTTCAAAATGGCTGCATTTCCGGTTGACCTTTCAAAATGGCGGTATTTCCGATTGACCTTTTCAAAATGATTGACCTTTGACTACGACCCGGAAGTGACCGCATGACCGCTTAACCTCTGACCTCGTGACCCATGACCAGGAAGTGATCCCTGTTGACCTTTTAACCTTAGACCTCGTGACCGTGACCCGGAACCGGAAATAAACGTCCTGGAAGGCCCACTTACTACTTGGGCGTGACTAAATAGCATAATCGCGAGATCTTCATCGTTAAATTTATATTCTAAATTTACCTGCGTAAACCAATGAAGCCGTATATCGACAGTCATCTCGTCCCCAACGGATATAAAGAGATCCCGATGATCCTGGTGGTCCTGGTGGGCCGCGAGCCCCTGCCCGACCAGTTAAACCAGCTGGACCGGGAGATCCGGCTAGACCTCTGAGGCCATCGCTTCCAGCTGCGCCTGGAATTCCTGGCAGGCCTGCATCTCCATCTGTAAAAAGAAATCATCCCAACATTAACTTCATCGGTAGCAAAATATTACAGTAGCCGTAAAAGCTTCATAACTGAGGCATGATCTTTTAAACAAATGTCCAATGGGCATGTAGCGAGATTTGAGCCCACATAAAACCATAGCCTGCTTACTAACTGTTCAGCAAACTCAAGCGTGCTGTTTAAGACCATACTTTTATCTTTTCAGTTGCTATCTTCATTTATGCTTTTGGATGCCATTGTTAGCTTCTCAAGTGTGACCAATCTTTTTATTCTAATATTTTTTTATACATTATTTTAGACTTAGAAGGAAGTGAACTTTCGTTTCGGTTTTGTGAGTTGTGTAAATTTCTGACTTGAAAACTCGAAGTGAGGGGGTCTAAATGTTACGGTCTTCAATTCGATAGAAATTGCACCGCTTCATTGACTATTGAATTATGAATACAATACTGGAATAACTTACGAATTTTGCGATTTTTCATCCAATCTCATTGGACTTCATCTGGCAACTGCAAAGATGCTCCGGTATTTGCAGTCCGGATCCCCACACGTATAACCGTAAACATAACTTATAACCGTAAACATAACCGCAAACCGTAAAGTGTGGGGATCCGGACTGCACAGAAGCGTATGTAGGAGAAACAAAGCAATCCCTGAAAGCTCGTCTTGGACAACATAGACGTCCTAGTTCTACTGACTGGCAACCGGATTCTGCTATATACGCTCATGCCAAAACTTCCGGACACCAAATTGATACGGAGGATGTTATCATTCTAGATCGTGAGGAGAGGTGGTTTGAGCGGGGAGTTCGAGAAGCGATCTGGGAACGAGTGGAGAAGCCATCCCTCAACAAACGAGGGGGCCTGAGATTCCAACTACCACACGCATGGGATTCATCGATTGTCAATATTCCTTGCCGATTGACACGTGACCAGTCTCCGATTACGATCAATACCGGAGCATCTTTGCAGCTGCCAGATGAAGTCCAATGAGATTGGATGAAAATTCGCAAAATTCGTAAGTTATTCCAGTATTTTATTCATAATTCACCTCTGTTTCTACGACTGGATGAATCATAATATACATCAACAGCTAGGGTATACAGTTGATACCGTTACATCATTAATTCTACGACAAATAGTGCAGGGCAATGCATTAAATAGTGTAAACCCATTGCTACGGTAATTAATACCATTGCTACGGTAATTAATATCATCATCACCAGAAAGTCTGAGGATGATGTTATTGATAACGAATCGCAATAAACATATATTTTATATTTGTATCATCCTGATTTTACTCAGATCGTTTTAGTATGCACCCCTAATACATTATGTTATAATTGAAGACTGAATTAAAAAGACTAGTTTGCGTCTGACGTCAGGGAAAACACGCCGTGATTGTTTGCTGACCTGCGCAGTACGGAAATTTTGGTCGTGATTGGCAGGACGTCATACGCAAGCTAGTCTTTGGAATTTGGTCTTCAATTATACCACCACTGAATGCGTTCAAATACCTTCACCGTCACGGCCATCACGTCCGTCATTCCCGTCTCGTCCATCTTGTCCCGGGGGCCCTGGGGTCCCCGGGGGCCCTCTAGGTTGAGGCGGTTCGGTGAGAGGATCGGTTGTGTTAGAATCTAATTAAAACAATCATAGAAATTGCGAATCGAATTAATCTAATTAAACTATGTAGATTTGCTGTGGTCATTGACGATTATGAGTTCAGCCGTGTCGATCAACACGTCGATTTTGCCGATATATTTTGGCTTCTATGAGTGCAGTAATGGATGTACTCTACTGATATTTGGGAGAGGTCAACTTGAACTTTTAAAGGTGTAAAATTCTGAAGTTTATCCAATTTGAATGAACATTAATTAATGTGATGTTGATATCATTCATTACATGATTATGTATGGTAATTTCCATTGCACGGATTGTCATAAAAAGAACTTTTGCACAAGGGTTATTACAAAGCCGTAGCGCACATCGTCCACGCCCGGTAAAGAATTATTTTGCATAGGCATCAAAAGCACGTGTCCTTATAAACTGGCCAGAGTAGCCTCTATTAATAAGCTTATACTTTACTCCGCGCTCGGTGAGCGATTGATTAAAAAGCTAAAGACCAATCGCTAAATAGCTCAGCGATGTGATTAATTCAGCTATGAGCTTTCTTTCAAAATAACCATGCGTGGCTATTGAAAAACTAGTGGATTCCCTCTACTATCACGGCAATTTTTGACACAACGATAGGGATGATGACGCTGTGTTTCGTCTGCTGCACAGCTAAAATTTACGGTAGCGTCTTCAGCTGAAGACGCCCATAAGTGAGTAACATGGCACATTGATCTTTGCCTTTGGTGCGAGCGGCTCTGGGTTAATTCGCCGCAGGACCAAAAATAATTCCGCTCTCTCTGTGGCTTATCTGGTGAAAGCGGGCTAGATGACATGTGATAACAGACCTCGTTAGAGTCGGTTCCGATAAGGGTAATAAATCCGATTGTTGGCTACACTTGCTTAACCCTAAAACTACTGAGCCATAGATGTGTAAAAATCAGGTAAGTTACAATCATGTAAATTTTAAAATATTGACCAAACAAGAGTGCGTCCTCCTCGGCAAATATTACAATACAGCATTAGGCACCAGAGCCAAATTTGTTTGATCTTTGGACCGACCGTCGATGCTGCTTCGATGCTTGTTATTAATGAACCAACAACTAATTAATGAGAATTAATGCTTAAATTATATTGGTCAATATCAATACATACAAGGATTCATATGTTATCACAGTTAATAGAAGTCAAATAAATGATTTCATAAATAATAAGAATCGACCAAATATCAATGGTCGATATTAAAATCGAACTAATTTGTTTCTATTGCCTTAATATAAATGAATTTGATGACCTACTTGTTGGGCAAACTTCATCGCTGTTATCAGTACAATGACTGACACCATCACACGTATACGTTTGCAGTATTCTTTCTCCACTACCGCAATAGAAACACGTTTCATCTTCACCGTTATTACAGTTGTTCACACCGTTACAGGTTTCCGTTTGCAGTATTTTGACACCGTTTTCACAAGTGAAACACGCCTCATCCTCACCGTTAGGGCAATCACCTGGTACTCCATCACATAGATAGGAGTTGGGGATACACGAACTGTCGCTGCACTGAAATTCGTTGCTTAAACATGCTAAAATACAAACGAAATTAAATCAAAGTTATACTAAAAGTCTACAACCATCTGACAACTGTTATAAGGTGTAGGCTACGTTATGTCGAACGCAGTTCGTATTAAAACAGATTGAACTTAATAATCTTATTATTTATTGTTATTATTATTATTATTATTATTATTATTATTATTATTATTATTATTATTATCATTATTATTATTATTATTATTATTATTATTATTATTATTATTATTATTATTATTATTATTATTATTATTAGTTATTAAAGAGATTCATCAGGAATACAGTAATCAGATTTCAAAGTTTTCATAGTAAAAATTCCAAGAAAAAAAAGAAGCTTTTTCCATACAGTTTCGGCAATCCAGTCTGTTGCCTTTCTCAATGGTATATTCCAATCGATCCTATGTTATATGGTATGACGTCATCGGAAGATGATGACGCACTCAAAATCAATTGGTCATAAACGTGACGGAAGGCCTTCCAACTGAGTCTTATATGACATATCGGGGTCAGTTATACAGCCAAAAATTTGGAGCGGCTATGGGCAGCCCAGTTTCCCCGATTATCGCTAATATTGTCATGGAACACTTAGAACAAGTAGCGTTTAGTAACGACCCCTCTTAGATGTAAACCGAGACTGTTCAAGAGATATATTGATGAAATTTTAGAAATTGTCAAAAAAAACACTGAATATCAGTTAACTGAGCATCTGAATAAAGTGGATGATACGGGTAACCTAAAATTCACTTTTGAAGCCCCCATGTCACAAGGGAAAACGCGGTAAATCGCACATTATTTGCACATTATTTGCAGAATCTCTACTCTTTTTCCACTATTTTGAAGATTTTAAGCTTACTTAGCAGATATTGTGGTGATCTTTGGCGACTTTAGCTTTTTTGAGCGATTTCGCTCATTTTACCGCGTTTTCCCTTGTGACACGGGGCTATATCACCCACCTTACACCAAATTTTTTGAAGGGGGAAAAAATGCGGGTCGGGTGTGGGGGGTGTGGGTGGGGGGTCCAAAAAAATAAAATGTTTGAAATTGCCCATACTTTCATCCCCTGCAATTTGAAGGCAGTCAATATGAAGGATATTGCTCAATTAGAGGTCCAACATGGAGCTTTACCACAGGGTTCAATGGGAGATTAAAACTTTAAATGATTTTATCTGGAATTTCAAGTGCATTTTTCTTCTGGCGAAAAAAAAAAAATTTGACTTTCGATTTAAGTTTCTGAACGAGAAACCCCACATTACTTTTGAGTTTGGAGATAAAAAAAAAAAAAAAAAAAAAAAAAAAAAAGGCGGGAAAAAATTCAAATGGAAACTTTGCTCCACAGGGTATGTACTTTATACTGAATGTGTAGCTGATACAGTGTGAAAGTTGACTGCCACACTCTTGCAGCCAATGGGCTATTCCATTTGACATGCATACACCCCCTAGATGGAGGTCATGACCTCAATCGCGCACACAGGGGTGTAGATATCAAATGGAATCAACCATTCAGGTAAGTCCATTTGAAATTCACACTGCCTGTGTGGCAGATTAAGGGCATGTCTTCCATAGGGGGTGTATGGATTTCAACTGGAATAGCCCAATGGTTTAATCACCAGTGTGAGTTTCTTCGTGTAAAATCATCGGCAAGTAAGAGCTTTTTGAAACGGAGGAAAACGGTTAATACCATTTTTGGACACGCTCATAGTGCGTAAACCAGACGGCAGTGTCAAACTTCTGGTTTATAGAAAAGCGACGCACACAGATCAGTATCTGAATTTTAATTCCGCCCACCCATTACATCAAAAACTAGGGGTTGTGAGGACTTTGTTGGACAAAAAAGATAAAATTGTAACGGAACAGGAGGACAAGAAAAAAGAAGAAGACCACATAAAGAAAGCACTTACCACATGCGGCTACCCTAATTGGGCCATTAAAAAGGTCAAAAAGGAAAAAGAATAACCTAAGAAAAAGAGAGAGAATTGTATTTGTGATGAAAAAGTCTTCTGTTAAACCACATACTAGTTTAAGGCGGCTCTTATAGTACATCCGAAGTACAAGGTAGATATGGACGACAAAACCGGCGTCATTTATGAAATCCCTTGTCATAATTGCCCCAAAACTCATGTAGGCGAAACGGGCCGCCGGTTAGGTACTCGGAAAAAAAGAGCACAGAGTTGAATCGGAAAAAAATGATGGCCCAAAATTCCACCAGAGCGACACGAAAGGATTCGCAGTCAATTGAAATGAAATCCTCAATTGCAGAATACGCCAGTAAAGAAAACCATCTTATTAACTGGAACAATCCAAAAATCCTAGCTACGGACGATGGATAAGGGAGTCTATCTGGATCCGGAGAAAATCACAACCAAGCATGAACGAGAGCCTAATGAATGGCGACGAGGGGGCCTTCCAACTGAGTCACGTTTATGACCAATTGATCTTGAGGGCGTCATCGGAAAATTATGTAGTAGTAGTAGTATCATTACTACTCAGAACGTTAGTCAGTCGATGGCTATTGTTATACTAGGCACTGGGAACTATCGAATTCGGTGTTGAAATTAGCAAATTTTTAGTTACATCTTTTCACTACATAATTAATTTTCTCGGTCAAATGGAAAGCATTTTTAATTTCTTCGATAAATGTCAGAAAAAACTATAATGCTTGGTATGGTACATATTTTTTTTAAAAACCTTGGTGTTAAGTTTGAAATTAGGCTTCTACACTGCAAAAAAACCCCACCCTCTTGCACCACGTTTTTAAACATGTTTAAATGCTATGTTTAGGAATTTGATGGGCGGTGTTTAGGAAATTTGACGGCGCACACCGACATCGCCCGGTTAATAATTACATTATACAACCAGAGACACTGAAATGAATACACGGGATCGATACACGTAAATGTGCTATGCACGATTGATATTCAGACGATAAATCTTTGGATACCGGGGTACAAAATGATGAATATCTCGATTTCGTATAAAGAAATCAGATCTGGTTCCTTGCACTTGAACATATATGTTCAACAGATATTATCGTCGTTAGCTAGCGTCTTGAGAAACTAGCGTGCGTCTTGAGCTGAAAAAGTGACCAAAATTCAAATTTTAAATAGCGCAGCGTAGACCCTCGTGGAGGTAGTCTCGGGCCAGACTGTATGTGGCTATCACGAACATACAGGATCGACGAGTGTCAGACCGATTGACACAAACTGGCTGTGTAGGAGACTATCGTAGAGGCAGTCTAACATAAATGACAATGGCGTATGTATGCTGGCTGACCGTACAGAGGTCAGTCACAGGCTAATGTCATTAGCCTTAGTCGGATGTCCTTCAGCCCATTATCCGTTTAAAAACTATTAAACAGGTGGGAACACAATGGCCATGCGTGGCTGTGGATTCAACCTACCATGGCATTTTCTGCCATGAAGATATCGGGGCGATGACACTGTGCGGCGTATAGAGGATGGTGAGTAGCGTATTGAGTGTTATTAGAGAGATCGCGAAATTTACGTGAAACGTGATACGGGAACGCCAACCGCATGCTACATTAGTCGAAAATCAGTTAGTATGCCCTCTAGAGGGTGAAATCCATTGAAAGAATTGGCCAATCGTTGAATTCCCGTAAGGCGGTTACGTTGCGGTTGGTAGCAAAAAATGACGTTCCAAAATGACAAAAAAGGCATTACAAAATGCAGAAAAATGTTATGTTTGTCGTGTTATGAAGCGAATCAAAGTATCCAAACATGTAATAAAATCCATTTTGGGGGTTACAATTTGACCTAGTATAGACAAGAAGAAATAAATACATCTCGATTTTTTTCGACGCGAATTTGAACGGGCAGATTGCCTATTCATTTGTGTGTGGAGAATGCCGTCCAAAAATCATCTTGCGAAAAGGCGATTTGGGCAAGATCGTGTCGTCTTACGGCATAATGCGGTATGAATGGTCTGTTTTGGACGGGCAACGTCATTTTTCGCCATTGCTATTTCGTTGCGTTAAGCATTGTTTTGCTTATGGATACTATTCATTATTCAGCAAAGCGCCACCATGCATGAGCTTATTGCAATTGCGTTTAGATGTAGTCTCTGGCTGTGTAGGAGACTAGTTTGGATGTGAACGGCACAGACGTTCTACCGCACAATGTCGTAATACGTAACCCGTATGGCGTTTGCAGTGAACGTCTCTTCGCAATCTCTCTATTATCGGTGTTATTACCTTGTACGCCATTACAGTTAGCCGCATCTTCATCTTCGCCGTAACGGTCAGTGCAGTCAATCCATCCATCACAAAGCCAGACAGTGGGGATACATTTACCGTCGTTGCATCGAAACTGGTCAGTTTGGCATGATGTTTCTATTAGCAATTAAAAAATCAGAAATATATCATAAAGGTGATATGGTTGTTCTTTATTGCTGTGAAGTTACGTACCATTTCAATTAACCTAGACAGGTGTTTTTAAAGATATTTGCAAAAATAAAACTTATTGGTCAAGGTCATCATAGAAAAGTGTTAGCACACCCTTAGACCAAACGTAATTTCAATCTTTTGAATTCCAGAGTTCAATTTGACACCACATTTCTTTTCAATTTTGACTAAAAATAAACGTGTAGTTTTGTAATAGACATAGGCACCCTAATATAGCCAACAAAAATCATTGAAATAATATTTTAAAAAAAACCAGAATCAGCCCTCAGTGCTGCACAAGCGTAAAATGTTCACATTTAACAGTATATTAAACATTATTTTATAATCGGCTAGAACATTGATATGTGCCTAAACCACAACCTAAAATACAAACAAATCTGAATATTGCTTTACAGGCCACCTGCGGGCAACAAACTAACTTGTTTGAACCAGTAATTTTGAATCGAAACATTTTTATTACATCATGCCAAATAACATCAGCCCCACACCCTCTTACACCTATACACACCCACAAAATAGCTAAATAAATAAATAATAAATAAATAAATGAATAAATAAATAAATAAATAAATAAATAAATAAATAAATAAATAAATAAATAAATAAATAAATAAAATTCTATCATGCTGGTACTAACTATTCTGAAAACCCTTGTTCATCTTTGCATTTAGTAAAGTAATATTTTAACCCTGGGATTTCAACACGAATTCTCGGCAAATTGCTATTATTATAACTGGAGCATCTGTCCCCATTGCACTATATTAATTGATTCAGACAAGTTTATGGTACCCGACTTTCTACAACTTTTTAGAAAAATATCGCGGGAAGTGGTTTGTCAAGGGGAAGTTGCAAACTTGTTGGGCCTGACAATTTTTATCAACATTTATCATGATTCTTCACATTTATTGCTTCTTTGTCAAATATTGAATAAAAACGCCTGTCTAAGTTAATTGAATGTACACAACAATGTAAATGTTTAAGTTTAAGGTGGTACTACACCCCTTGATAAATCTGTGACTATTTTGGCATTTTTCTCCAAAAATAATAACACACTGGTAAGAAAAGTTATGTATGTTATAGGGGCAAGGAATCCAGTTACTACAATGGAATTTCAGTAATTTTATAATGTTGAACCACTTGTCTTTAATCACTGCGATAGATTCAGAATCCGCCGGGAACCGTGAGAACAAATTTTTTATTGAGGTCAAAGATCATACAAGTGGATTTTTTTCAAATACTTCAATCTAAGTAATCAAATCTTTGACTATAATAATGTTTGAAACGTGAACCAAGGTAATGGGTAGATTAAAGACCCCATGACAAGAAGGTATAAACAATTACAAATACATGTCTTGGTATCTTCTTAAACTGTGCAATAAAATACAATTGTATGTTCTGTGTCAGCAATCCCCATCACTTACGAGTTTGCCTCTTGCCGCGATCATGAATAACATCATCTTTAGTTTGATCTGCCAAAGATACATCTAATGAAGCCAACACGAGCACGAGAAATAATAGAAGAGCCATTTCAAAACGTATTCTTGAAATGAAAAGAGTACAAAATATGCATCAGTATCATTAATATACCCCGGGGTTAGTGCAATTTAACAGTCGTATGTACATTTTGGTTATTTTACACGAGCAGTTTTTTGTTTTACACGGGCTTTGATAGTCAGATTATAACTAGAATACCAGGACGGAAAGGATAGATATTTTGTTTTAATTGCCAAAAAGTAACTTTCCATAAACTTAATTAATTTTGACGATAAATTTGAGTGTTCACGAACGTCGCAATATACAACAGAAGACTTTTAGACGGGAGGAATATATGAAAACAAGAGGGGTTACGTCACAACATAGCAACCAAAATTCCCCTAAAATGACCAATACGACTTATTGTACTTACCCGACGAGTCCTCTACCAAGCATCGATACATACACCAAAGATTCCCTCTGTCTATTTGTCCAATACAGTCATAATTTTGTACAGAAGTTAAACATTTCAAAGTTTTATGAAAAACTGAACCCTATTGAAAATTCTACGATAGTTTGATGCTTGCTGGGTTGCTTATCTCAAAAGCCGGGTATCACGTGTTTATATTTAGCGATATGAGCAAACATTAGTGTATATTAATAATAATCCCTTAGTTAAACGCCTCGATTAGATGCCTAAGTAAGTTGGCTTAAATTAATTTTAATCCTTCAAATGCTTTTTATTAGTTTTCAATAACCAATAAAGAATAATGGAACACTACCTTCAATACGGTGCGTCACGTCTTCCGTTTCGATTAAGTATGAAGCGATTATCTGGGTTCCTGTCGAAAGAACCAGTCGATAAGCGAGGTGGGGTGTGAAATGACAAAAGGTATTGAAAGTCTTCTTCAGCCAAGCGTAAACATGTTTAAGGCAACAGTAGATACAAATATTAAAGGTAACGTGAATTAGTTAAATGATATTGATGGTTTCACATATTTCATATTAACTATAAATATATGTGTGTTAACCATATGCAATGATTTTGTTTGGCTATAGGAATGATCGAAATAGAAGCGTTTAAAACCCAATCTAAAGACTCCTTTTCCTTGAAAGAAGCAAGTGCTGCAAAGAATGCAAGTGGTCAATTAATGTATTACATATGTTCTATTAATATTAATTTATTGATCAAGTCATGCAAATTATTCGGCCATTCATACGCTTTGTTCTGTAGAGGATCATTAGATCTGTAGATTGTATCACCATTTTTCAGCCATATAGTAAAAGGGTACATCATGTATTTACTTCATTAAGGGTAGACGAGGTTTTGTTGGTCGAAGCAACCTAAAAATCGATTTTCATTATCTAGATCAATATATTATTGAAAATTAACGCATTGATGTTTTGTAAAAGTTCATGCTACAAATCGTATACTCTGCAAACTTGCTTAATTTATTGTTGTTAATTAGTTATGTACGTTTTACAAAAGTGTTGTTGTTTCAGCCCTCTTCGCAACGTAACTCAAGAACCGCAGCACCTATAAAAGTATATCTGTGATATTTTAATTCTTCTACACGCTCGCTATGAATTGAGCAATGCAATTTTGCCAAAGCTCACTACCATTCGTAAGATGCTGTGAACTACCAAATCACAACAGTTTAAAATAATTAATAACCTTGTAAGATATTACTTCCTTTTGCCATAGCTTTGTTCAAACATTTTCAATGACCTTCACATGGTAAATGGGTGTAACTGGCAAAGAAAATAAGAGACAGGTACTTTCTTTTGAGTATGTACCATAGAGTTAATCATCCACTTTATGGCAAAAAAAGTACCATTGTTTAAATCAACCAGTACGTTACAACAATTTCCACGCGAGTCAAATAAAAAGTGGCTAAATGGAGTATATTTTTAGTACTGTATTAGAGCCACTTTGACCAGTGTGCACGCTTTTTTTTTTTTTATAAGGGATGCATACCTAATAATTATAATCACTTTGAATTTAAATCGATTGTAAGACAACTTTTAATTTACATTCATCACTGTTCATAATGCTAAAAGTACTTGAAACAAGGTTGATAAAAGAGTCTCTTTAACATTAAACCAAGGGACATAAACGGGGAATCCCAGATACATTCCCTTGACATTGACTTTGAATGGTGCCTATTATTAACTACTCAACGAATAATAATAATGTTGAAAAGTTCTGAAACTATGAAAGTAGAATATAACGAACAAAATGGTTACTAAATGGGGATTCCCACTTGTAGGCCCAGTTTAAAGTTCTATACAGGTGAAAATCACGCTATTGTTTGACATAACGCTATGGACCAAAATGGCGTCATCCCAATTACATAGTGCAATAACCTCAATTAAGCAATCATGGTGCAAAATTTGACCTCAAGTTGCAGAGTATGAGTTTTTGTACCCATATTTTCTAAGGTCATTCAATAAATATGCAGATATATTGGGGTTAAAGAACTGGGCCTGATAGATGAACATGTTGTGGATCCTAGTGTAAACGGAAAATCCCTGACATATTCCCTTGGCATTGAATGATATCTATTGTTAATTCCTCCACTAATAATATGTTGAAACGTTCTGAAAGTATGAGAGTAAAGTAAAATATAACGAATACAATGGAAACCAAAGGGGATTCCCACTAGTAAACCCTGTTCTATACATGTGAAAATAATAAAAGGATTGTTTTCATTATCGGTAAATCCCTTAAACATACCCTTGACATTGAATGACATTAGTCGACTAATAATATAAGTTATGCAAGTAACATAAACTATATTAAATCTAAACGAACAAAATGGTAACAAAAGATGATTCCCAATAGTAAACCTACTTTATAGATCTATACAGGTGAAAATCAAGAGATTGATTATATATATATTAATTTAGGATTGTGTCATTTGTAGCAATAAGATTAAGATACATAGATATAGAATTTTCAACACATGCACTTTAAACAAAAAGTAGTAAAACTACTAAATGTTGAGTAAAAAGGAACAGAGCAACAAAATGCAGTGGCGTAACGTCATAGGGGCACGGAGAGGGGGGAGGGCACGTGCCCCCAATCGATCTAAAATATTAGAAAATCCCATAGGAAAATTGCCGAAAAATGGCTTATGCCCCCATCCCAGTCAGACACGGTGCCCCCATTCGTAGTCGGTGCCCCGCAATATGAGGACACACTCTACGCCACTGACAAAACGAGTCAAATATAACTCAATATTCATTACAATTTTACTCAATATGAGTACAATTTAATCAACATAGAGTTCAATTCACTCACTTTCTTGCTCTGCTCACTATGTACTCAACAGTTGAGTAATAATTATTTGTAGTGTGAACAATAACATTTATAACAGATTTTTATATACAGGTATTTGTTTTTATATACAGATAATTATGCTAAGGTACCCAATTTAGAATATTTTTGCCATTTTGAATAAAGACGTAGCAGCGCTAAAATTTGAATATCTATACAGGTATTTTATGCACACTTGTTATGCTACGGATTTTGCTATTGGCTTTGTAGGCCAGCCAAAACAATATCCCCATTGGGGTTATTGCTGAGTGCAAGCCCACATACTTTTGGTCCAATCAATAAATTCAGTATATCCACATACTTTTATAATTGAAGACCGAATTAAAAAGACTAGTTTGCGTATATGACGTCCTGTCAACCGGACCAAAAATGCTGTACTGCGCAGGTCAGCAATCACGTCACACCTTTTTAATTTAATTTTTAATTGGGTCTCCAATTATATCAACGGACAACTAATATGAATTGTGTAGACAATTTGCTGGCCAACTATAGAAACAATGACTTCTATAGTTTCAGTTTATAATCTATAAACTGAATATTCATCATGTTCATCTCATTGTAACATGATCAAGAGAAATGATGCTAATGTCAAATATATTAATTAATTTCACACCAGTTACTAGCACTTCAAGCCTGCTATATTTTATTCAAACAACATGTAAATTGAACTCCGTGTTACTAGTTATATGTAACGCATCAATATTTAGCGACTCATTTAAATTGTTCGTGTCATATGTATGTACATGTAACATTACTCATCCGTCGTATCTGTAGGGTCATCCGCTGGTCGGACATTTATCCTCCGAAGCTTCAAAATAGAAGAAAAATATAATAACGTTATCATTAATTGGAAAAGTTTTACTTTAAATCTACTAGGCCTATGATATTTGAGAAGAATTTCAGTTCGTTACCTCTGTCTACAATTCACAATTACAAATGATCCCCTTCCACGCACACAGGACCAAATAAAAAAGTTCAAAAACATATTTTTTATATCTATTACCCTAGTTTATTACTGATTATGCTATGACTCCGAAGAAAATGACACCCATCCCAACGAATGTTATTTATAGATGTTGGGTTTGTGCCGATTTGTTGTAATTTTGAACGCACTTTGATATGTTATTTATTTATTGTCACTCATTTATTGTACTTTTTAAGATGTATCTCTGTTTGAACAAAAGTAACTCAGCTGTTATAAATACGCATATAGATTCAGAACTAATAATTGTTTTCACAATATTTCAACATAGAGAGAAGGATGATTTATTTACACGCATTTTGATATCCCATTCGTCAAATGTCGTTCAATATTAACAACACAGTAGTGCTTTTACAGAAAAATACCCGAATTTAAAAGTTGCAGTTTACAGCGATCAATGGTTATAATGCCAGCACTGTAACACGTAAAGCCCGCCATTATCTTCGTGCTTACTTCGAATCAATACAAATAACTGCAACTTTTAACTTGGGGTAAGTTTCTTTCAAAACACTGCTGTATTGTCAATATTGAACTAAATTGGACAAATGGGGTATCAAAATGCGCGTAAATAAATCATCCTTTTTATGTTGAAATATTTTGAAAACAATTATTTGTTTTGAATATATAGGCGTATTTATAACAGCTGAGTTACCTTTTGTGCATACTTTTAATATGTTGGCTTACATTTATATGTTCGACCCGTCCATTTCTTCTACTCCATTCGCTCTTTAATGCATTACGAACCTGAAATTAATAACGAAAGTCAATAAATAGGCCTAGTTAATATTATGTTTAGATCTGAGTATAGCTCCTGACACTATACACCAACATGAAGGCGACTTACCAATACAACAAAAGTAAACACATTTTGTCTTTCCCGGAGAGGCTACATACGTATATGGTCGAATCCAACCAAAAGTGTCCACGGGCCAAAAATAAAAGTCCGAAATAAAAATGTCTCCACAATTTTTTCCTTTTGCCCATTGATTGATGACATATTGGCCTTATAGGAACCAAAAGTGCCGTTACTAATCTTGAAAAATAAATCCAGGACGTGTGATAGTAAATGTGATATCAAAACCCAATGTTACCTACGAATACCACTAGGATGCTTTCACTATCGCAATACTAATCAACCTAAAACAAATGGAATATACCCATTAACGCTTTTTTCGTGTAATGTAGACCACAGGGTGTCAGGAAAATGCTAACTCAACCAGAAAATATTTGTTTTTATTTTTATAACGCGATCAATATGATCTTAGTCAATTTATGCTAGTTTATTTTGAAAATGAAGTTTAGGTCAGTTTCTGTATTTTATTTATCAAATGAGTATGAACCAATTTACACATTGTATAAGAACGAGTATGATATATGTTTTCAAGAATATTAGGAATTATACGCATACACCTAACGCTTTATACAATGAAAAGGTGAAGAAACCTGGGTATTCGTAGGTAACATGAGCGATTTAACAATATCTATATTGAGTTTATAGGTTTAAATTTTGCTATTATGGTAATGAATTAATAAAATGGTAGTTTTAGATCCCTTTCAGATGGTACGTCCAAATGAATAAATGCTATTACCTTAGATCAAAATTTTTTTGATGCTTTTAGCAAGATTTTGACCACTTCATTTTGATATACAAGTAGTTAATCAGCAATTTTACATAATAAATAATTGTTGAATGAATCCGTATATGGGTAATAATAGTGTCCTGGGGTACCGCTTAAAGTTTTTGACAATTAATTTCCATTGGTAGGGACACTTCATTACACATGTTATCTATTATGCTGTATTCGTAAGTAACATTTCAGTATTTGTAGGTAAGAATTAGACTTTTAGTGGATATCGCAATCAAAACTTCATTTTATAAAGCACTTTGAATATATTATTTTCTTTATGTGCGTTTATTGATACTTTAGACCCTATCATGTATTAATAATGTCGGTTCACAACGGTTGAAAGAGGATTGAAGTAAGAAACAAAGGCACTAAAGTGACTTTAATTTGCTTAATTGCACACAAATCGCTTAAAACCGTTATTGCAGACTTGTGAAGTCCATCTTGGAGTCAGTTACGTCTTGTGGCCTTTCGTTTGAGGGCAACTACAATTAGCTTTATACCAGGGTCCATCAATGTGTTGTCTAGACCATGAGACAATGAGAACAGTAGTTTTTTCCATGGTATTCGTAGGTAACCTTAGCGAAAACGTCAAAAGTTACCTTCGAATAAATCATTTTGGACACAAATTACTAAGAAACCAGAAGGTCGGTAAACATTTAAAATGAAGCACACATGACAGTTGACAAATCCAAGTATTTATCCCTTTCTAATCTTCTTTGAATCTGATTTTTTCTTTCAAATGAGCAGACCGTCGTCTATTTCAGTACATATTTTTCACAAATTAAGCCGTATTCAGTTTTGCATGGTGGGCATGTATGTGAATTCGCAACTTTCATTGACATATGATTTGATAGCAAACATACAGGCCTTCGTTATGTACCAATATGGGCATTGGCATGAATGGCGGTGTTTCACAATACTGTCATGATGTCAAAGTGTATTCGTAGGTAACATTCGGTTACCGAAATTTACCTACGAATACTTGCTTTTATTGTTGACATCTCAGAAATATTTAAACGCAGGTTATTGAAACTTGGTAGAAATAAAGAGTGTATTACCCTGCACCTATTGCGTAACTATTGTTTACTATTCTATCACTTTGTGGAAATGGCACAGCTTTTAACATGTATTCGGAGGTAATGCATATTTTTTACCAAACCTACCTTTGTGCCATTTAGAATTTCTGGCAGCTAAACACAATAATAAAGATGTCCGAATGCAATGCATTTCAGTATTGGACATATCAAAGCTTGTATCAATTGCGCATTTATTAGTGATTTCCATTTTTAAAGATATATCTAGTGCTATGAAAAATTGTATTCGTAGGTAATGTAAAAAATACCACTCAAAAATTATCACAAAAAATTCATAATTATGTGCAAATATGTGAAAAATTGAACAGGCAATCTTTGAATACACACCTTTCAGGAAATCAATTTAGATTCAATCCAATGACTTCTTTTCATAACTGATTTAGATGTTTTTAAAATTACTTTAAGAAATATTTTGAAAAAATGGGTAAAAATAGCATGTTTTGGGGTCTCTGTGTCTAAGTTTTTCACAGAAGGGGGTCTTATTATATATGGCGCGAAGCGTATGATCAAAGGCGAATAAACACAATACAAAAACGAATGCCAATTGATTAATACTTTTAAGTTATGGCCCTGAACATGCCGTGTACACTTTTCGTTGGATTCGACCATATACACATGACATAGGAGAATTTGCTTTAAACATGATATGTTCAGGAGCCAATGACACATATATTAAAGGGACGTGCTGAGATATTTTCATATTGTGTTTTGTACTTCACATTGACGCTTGTATACCAAAATAACCGGATTCAAAAGTTTGGAATTAAAGTGCGCTAGTGGTTTTGGTAATAATATTAGAAGCAAAAACGTGGTTCACACCCAGCCCATAGAGCAGCATGCTGGTATTCTACCACGAGGGATGATAACTTTTCCGTTCATAACATCTAAACGGAACCTATTTCAGGCTTAAAATCTAGTTGAGATTATGAGACAAAATATAAGCTTTCTTTTGATTCCAAAATCTTTATTTTGGTGGGATAAGGTATGGGGATGAAGCTGTTCTGTTGATCGGTCACCCTTCTTTAATAAGCAACCGTTTATGTTGCGTGTAATACATATATGTGTGTGCAAAACGTGTATATGTAAAAAAGAGAAAAAATATTTAACGCTTGTTTCATCTTTTTGTTTCTTTGTAGCTTGACGAGTTGATGGGGTTATAACTACGTACCTCTGAGTTAACATAGCAGGTAACGAAAACGAGATATATCCCCTGCATTGAAACAGAAAATAATATTAACAAATGTGTGAACATAATTATGAGAGGCAGACATGCAAAAACATAATGGACAAACATATACATATAAAATTAAATAGTAGAACAAAGCATTAACCTGGAAGGGGATCACGCTTTCCGTATTTGACTATGTGGCACGGTTGTTTGCTGAATAATGAGGGCGCTATTTATCCTAAATCTTGTTTGCATCTTTGCAAGGGGTAGACATTTGTATACTGGTATTACATTATCAGCAAAAAGACTAATAATAAATGACAAGGAAATTTTCAAAAAATGTTTGTCATGAAATGTAAGGTATAACTCATATTATTTGGCTAATTTAAATTTGAGATAGGCTTATATGTAAAAAGCGTCCTCAATTTGTCCACAAATGTACAGTTTATAGAATAAAAATTCGCAAAAAATCGCAGAAAAAGATGAATAATTTGATATCGAAACCAAAATCTATGTTAAAGATTGCTACAAAATATATTTGTATAAACAGGTTATTAGTGTGATAGTTGTTGGTATAAATATATATACTATTTTGTTAAAAAATGATTACATCAAACAACCGTGATGGTTGCACCTCAAAAGACAAGCTTAGGTCCTGAGACTAGGATCAATCTAATAAGCGGAACCACTGGTCATGCATGTAGGCCTATAGTCTATAATATGGCGTTACAATTACGAGAGTGGTAATGTCGTTGTGTTAACAGGGAGTAGTTTTGATATTAACATGATATAATCTTACATCGTAAAAAGAACTTTAGGCTTCCTTCAGGTTCTAAATTGTCTAAATGATCTTTATTGGTTTCCAGCACAGGCATGTAGCTAGGATTTGGCGGGGGGGGGGGGGGTGCTGATTTTGAAAATGTGGACTTTTTTCCGGGAGGGTAATTTTGTGAGAAGTGGACTTTTCCCCCAAAATTTTGACCTATTTTTGACAAAAAAAGCTTAAAAAACACAATTTTTTGGCTCGCTACGCTCGCAATTTCTGCAATTATGGGACTTATTGTATAATTTTGCAACTTTTTTTTTTTTTTGGGGGGGCGTTGTGCGTCGCAATCCCCGCACCCCCTGGGTACGGGCCTGCTCTAGCATGTAATAGCAATTTTACATACAACACTATTTCTGTTGAAACTTGTACTATGGCTTATGAGGTTTCCCCATTGATAAACGTCCACAGCCGGTGTCCACACTCACCTGCAATGCACTCAGTAAATCAAAAGCATATGCGACGTTTATGTTGGTGTTGGCAAGGAGTCCAATCAGCCAAGTTACTCCAACCATTGGAAGTAACAAGGCTGTACTTCGAAATCCAATTCTGTTTGGGGAATAGAAAAACATGATATTGCTACATGACGTAGCTATGTTTCAAGTGGTAAATAGAAGAATATACCCTTTTATGTGACTTTTGATCCCTTTAAGAATTTAACAGTTTCAGATCTTACTGCAGGTATAACATGATGT